>NC_140562.1:33299723-33782223 GCF_057381845.1 Rhamphochromis longiceps | reverse complement strand
TTCTGTACATAGTGTATACTTCTGTGTGTGGGTGATGTAGTTTCATTATCTCACTTTTGACAATAATTTAAAGAAATAAACTTTGAACTAATTTACCTTGATAGCTATTAAACTGAAAATGTCCCCCTGCTCTCTCCTACATCTCACATGTTTATTTGTCTGTGTCTTGCAAATTTATGCAAGCTTGTGTAAAATGGTTTGCTCTGTGTGTAGACTAATGCACATCCAGAAATACACATGTATATGTGTGCTTTGTATGCATGTGTACTGTGTCTGTTTACAAGGTAGAAGCACTAACAGGTTTATTGCTGTTTGTACTGCGTCAGTCTGTCAGTGATTGCTGGAGTAATTATTTCCACTTTGCATTGTGTTTGTGAATAATTTAACAGTGCTGAGTGTATTTTAAGTGAACGCATCCTTTTATGTTGTAGTATTTTTGTGTAAACTTGGTTAAGGGAATAAAAGAGATAAATAGAAATGGTACAGTGAGATGCAGATGGATAAAAATGACAAGTGCCAAATGTCTTCATTAAATTCTCATTTCTGGGATGTTTCATTCCGTCTGTCTTTGTAAACCTTTAATAGCATCTGTACTTTTGTCTCTGTGTCAGCCTCTTTTGTTTTCTTCATCTGTATCCTCAGCATATTTTCCTGACTTTCTAAACTTTGATAATTTTTGTTCAGAGAAACCAGGCCCTTCTCTAACACGGCATTGTTTCTGGGCCACATCAACAGAACAACCAGGCACAAACTTTCTGTTGCAGATGGCACTTTTTTTCATTTGACATTACAAATCAGCAAATCATGATTATAAAGTATTTATAAACAGTTCTGGTGTGTATTCGGCAATGGCTGGCAAGTGGTTTCTGGTGTATAATTAGCCACAAAGAGGTACTATATATGATTCTGTACTGAAAACCTCCATGTGATTGCTTTAGTTGCTAGCAGGTTTCTATGGTAGTGTTTTACGTGTTAATCAAAGTGTCTGCCACATTTGCAAACAGTGTTGGTCAAGTTACTTGAAAAAAGTAATCAGTTACTAATTACTGATTACTTCCCCCAAAAAGTAATCCCGTTACTTTACTGATTACTTATTTTCAAAAGTAATTAATTACTTAGTTACTTTTTAAAACACGATTTACAACCTGAATAGGTGATAAAGCGATAGATCTTTCAGCCCAATTCTACTTTTTCTGCATAATCCATCATACAAAATGTAATCAAATGGAAAAGTCTCTTTTTTAAAACTTGTTTTATTAGTTTTAATCTTTTAACTTTATGCATCAAGGAAAAATTTAATTATATGCAACATTCTCTGACTGGAAGAAATTTGTTTAATATTTAAACCTATTTTCTGCACATTCCAGCACATAATTTTTTTTTTGTGTGTTTACACTCAGTCTTTCAAATAGATGCAAGTAAAACACGGCAGAAAATAAATAAAGTCAAAGACTAGTGGTCCTGTTGCTCTATTTTCACCTGTAAAGCAGGAGTAGGGTAGGCGGAGGTTTACCCTGGTGCAGGTGTGCCGCAGCGGTCAGTGGAAGAGTCCGCGAGTTTCTCTGTGAGTTTCTCTGTGAATTTCCCATTACGTCGTTGCGCACTCGGTGCTTGCTTGGAAGTTTAGGGGTTTTTTTCGCTGTAAAAAGAAGTTTTCTTCCCACGCACAACGGACACTAATGTTTTTGTCACTTTTTATGGAATCAAACTCAAAGTAAGGTCAGTACTTCCACGCTTTAAACACTGGACGCTCATACTCTCTCCCGCACTCGATATATTCTCCATTGTTGATCTGCACACAGCTGTTGTCACCAATGTCGCACTCGCTTACGTCACTGTCATGAGACATTCTCACAACAAAATCACGGTTTTAGTAACGCAGTAACGCAGCGAACCTACGTGAAAGTAACGGTAATCTAATTACCGTTTTTGCAATAGTAATCCCTTACTTTACTCGTTACTTGAAAAAGTAATCGGATTACAGTAACGCGTTACTGCCCATCTCTTTTTTTTTTTTTTTTTTTTTTTTTTTTCCTCGCCTGTCCCATTTGGTTCTTTAGCCATCAGAATTGTTGTCTGAAGACCAACAAGGATACCCAATGGATTTACTTTGCCAAATGGATCATCGTGGCATTGCCGTATTGGTCCATTTGGTCGATCTTTGTTTTTATTATTTATTATATTTTATTTCCAGATGTTACAGACGGGACAGACATGAGTGAGATAGGAAAGGGAGAAAGAAAGAGGAAGGAAAGGAAAAACAGAAGGGGAGAGGGACAGTGAGAAAGGGGGGGAGAAAAAAAATAAAAATCTCCTGGATCACCTGTTGAGAGAAGAATAGAAAACAAGCAAAAAAAGACAAAAAAAAAAAAAAGAAACAAAGCAACATACTAAACACAACACCATCGCATTAATCTAGCTAAGTGTAAACAGCAGTAAATACTAAATATTCAGTGTTGTTGTGCAGCACGCAGGACAGATGTGCTTCGAAGTAGCAGCCAAGAAAGGTGTAATTTGGGTCTACGAGCAGTGAACACCTGTGTGCATACCTGTGTGGATCAGCGCGCTTGTATTCCAAAGGTTTCTCCATGTAACGATCTGCTAGGGAGTGTGGGGGGGCCACAGCCCCGTCCTCCAGGGTGTGAAGCAGGTATGGAGGAGATCAAAACTCCAGACATCCAGAGGCCCCCAGAACACAAGAAACCATGGAAGACCAACAGAGGGGCAGCCGCGCCACTGTTCCAGTAAGAGCTGAGGAGAGTCCCAGATGAGGGTTCACTCAGCAGCCGCGGAGCAGAAGCCAGGGGGAGTTGCAGTGACGCGCCCGTGAGCTCCGCTGGCCGCCAGCTGTGCCTGAGTGACCGAGCCCCAGGCCGAGAGGCCGGGGGCACCCCACCCCCGAAGGGGCCCGAGCGAGCCCCAGGCTCCAGGCCCCGATAAGCGGCCGCCAAGGAGTGAGCCGGTGTGTACCTGGACGCCCACCCCCAGACACAAAGAACCACCAACGCACCGACACCTGAGGGAGTCCGCCACCGGCAGGGGAAGTGGTGGTAGGTGGAGATAGGCCTCCAAACCTTGGAGGGCCTGAAGTGTCCCCAGAGAGGTGGCGTCTGATACCCAACCTGACATATAGACACAGACATACAGGCACACACAGACACAAACATCCATTCCCCCCCTCATGCTCTCATATGCACTCACTCCACACTCAACCAACGTGGAGACAGACATAAAGAGACGCTGTACACATGATCACACTCCCCAAGCGTACTCTACAAACCGGGTCTAGGTACCCTTGCCCCTGGAGGGGGGAACTGCACCCAGACCCAGGTGGTGTTACCCTTTTCCCTGCGGTGGGGAGAGGCAGACCACCCCGACTCCGTAGCAGCAGGGAGGCCCCACACTCCAGACCGCAGTCGGACGGCCAACTCCACCTGCCCATCTCTGTTTGCAAACCATTCGCCAAATGTAAATAAAGCCGTAGAAAGTACATTGCAAACCTGAGACCCTAGTCCTTCAAATAAAAATTGTGCCTTATACTTTGTCCCTCTTCTACTGGTGTGAGAGCCTTTCTGTGGATGTGTGGGATTTTGTGTTCCAGTGGCAGAGTGTGCCTGAGGTCTCCACCCTGCTGATCACACACCTGAGCCTCATACCAAATCACACACCTACAGGCTGTTGGACTGATTCCTGTTGGTGAAAAAAAAAGCTGGAGCATCTTTTCGGTCATAGCCAGACTGTTGCACCGCATGCGGTATTGCAAGCTTAGCTCAAAACTATTACTCGTCTGTTGTTTAATTATTATTGTGCGCTTTACTCACCTTCATGCGTGAAGTGTCCGAAGAGAAGCTGTGGATAGAGGATCTCATTATGACAGACACGGAAAGGAGAGAACTGCTGGAATTTGATCGTGTAGAAGAATGTTACAAGCAACATAGTGTTCGCCACGGCTTCTCCAGACCCTTTCATGTCTGTAACATGTGCTCAGGGTTAACCTGTTCTCATCTCTGAAAAGCAAAGCGTGGCAGTGGACCCGCCAATTTTATATTCTGGTTGGGCTCCATGGTCCCAAGCAGTGAGCATAAGGCCCACCACAAGATGTAGGGCCTTCAGGCAACCCTCGTGAAATTTGTTTCTGATTGTCCGGTCAGAGACTTTCGCATTAGTGACCTGATGGAGGACATTCTGTAGGGCTCTGAGGGTGCTCATCCCCTTCCTCTCTGTACAAAAGAGCAGATACTGCTCCTGCTGGTTACGGCGCTTCTACGTAGGGCTGCTCGATTATGGCAAAAATGATAATCACGATTATTTTCACTGAAATTGAGATCTCGATTATTTGACGATATTTATTTAACCCTTTAAGACCTACTATAGAACCAAGTCCGCCAGAGCTTATATTATTTTTTTTACATGTTGTAGTGCCATTTGTGGGAGCATTTCAAGTTGCTATACAACTGTTATAGCCCATATTTTAATAATATGTATGCATTAAGTCCATAGTAATTACATTAATTGCAAAAAAGTGCAATAAACTACAAGAAAATTGAAAATCGTTTTTGTTTTTTTACATATATTTCTACTTGGAGAAATTTAAGAGGTTTATCCCTCAAAACTTTAAATACAAAAAAGTTGCAAAAAATAGTTTACAACAACAGGAAATTTATTTTGAGTGTCTTCATAGTTTTATTTTGGAGATACACCAATTTTTATATACACTGCAGGAAAAACAAAAAAACAATCCTATGATGCAAATTTGCAAAGAAAACAGCATGTGCATCAAAATAAACTATTTCCAGCAGTGCAATTTGAGTTCTAAGCATCCCAGCAACTATTCAGAAAAGTCAAACATGACCAGTATAGGTTTTTAAGGCCTACAAGTAAAGAACTACATTTCCGCGAAAATGACATCACTTCCGGTTTCGGCCAGGAAATGGCGGACATGTGATAGTTCGCGCTGACGACTTTTTCAATGTGGGAAGTGTTATGAACAGCTGATTGGATCGGCAAAGCGTGTTTCTGGAATATTATGTTTTTGTTCCTGCAAGCGCTTTTTATGCAATTTTTGCAAAGCTGTATGTGGAAGGAAACCGTGACTGAGGACAAGCTGATGGCATCAGATGTAAGTACAACTCCTCCGGTTTCATATGCAAAACAAATTATTGCGCTAGCTTACACGGTTCAGGTTCTACAGGGATTTAAAAATTGTTACACAAAACGGAGCATGCAGCTCTGACCGGCTTTAAAGGGTTAACAATGACTTTAAAAAATAATATAAAATAGTGTGCAACACCACTGAAGTTTTTTTTTTTAAACTCTCTTTTCAACCAACGGCAGTCACTCTCCAAATAACTTCTGCTTAGCTTTCCGAGCTTCCCTCGGGTCCTCTTAATCAGCGGTCTCCAACCTTTTTTGCGCCACGGACCGGTTTATGCCCGACAATATTTTCACGGACCGGCCTTTAAGGTGTCGCGGATAAATGAGGGAGGGGCTAATAATCGGCTCAGTCATTTTTAATGATCGTTGAAAGCCCAGATCGTAATCGTGATTAAAATTCGATTAATTGAGCAGCCCTACTTCTACGTCCCTTTCCAGATCTCCTAGAGTAACTGCTTGTCTCCTGGAATCTCCGTCATGAGACTGTGCTGGGAAACACAGCAAACTTTGTATTGATGTATTGATGTGTCATTCTGGAGGTGTTAGACTGCGAAACCTCTGTAGGGTTCAGGTATTCCGAGTCAAATACAAAACTAGTGACAAAACAGTCAGAAACTGGTTTTACAGTGGTCTCCATCTGTAAAACCAGTTTCTGTTTTGGGGGTCTCATTGTTTCCCCTGTACTGCACCTGTTGTTAATTTCAAGAGAACCAAAGCAGCTGAATCTGATTAACAACCCCCTCTGCTACTTCACCGACCAGATCAACATCGCAGAGGTTTTACTGACTTGATGCTATAAGTGTTTCTTTATTTTTCTTTTATTTTTGAGCTGTGTACAGCTACCACCTCAAGTTCTCCCCAGAGGAAAGAACCAGGTGAGGGATGTGATATTTGGAGTGAGTGGGTACATTAACTGACTATAGGAGGTTAAATGTAATCACCAAGAATATGAAAGGTGTAATTTAGGTAAGGCAGCGGAGAGGAATTCAGAAAAATACTCTGATGCTTTGATGAAATTCCCATCTTTCTATAAATTAAAATAATCACACAATCACAATCTAATCACAAAACGAAATACTTTAAATGCAGTAAAAATACCAGAAGAGCACTTATAAAGAAACAGCTAAATTTCTCCTTCTTCCACAGGGTTGAGAAAGATACAAGTGATTAAATTCTGAAGGTTGTTTTTAGTTAGCAACTTAAATCAGCCTGAGTGCGAGCAGACCAACAACTGATGGAGAGTGAGTTGAAAATATTTGTTGGTCCACGCAAGAATATCATCTGCATTTATCTTTTATTGAGATAACTGGAATGACAGTATCAATCTGATAAGTTGCTCTTTGAATTACAACAGTTGCCGAAATAGCTCAGTTGGGAGAGCGTCACACTGAAGATCTGAAGGTCCCTGGTTCAAGCTTGGTTTTTGGCATGGTGGTCCATTGACATAGTTTCCTTATGAATTAATAAAGTATTGTGATAATGTTGTAGCTTACATCTGGTGGTGAGATTTACACGGCAGATAATTTATTAATTAAACAAATACAATTAATCTATTTTCTTCCACTTATCTATGGACGGGGGCAGCAGCCTAAGCAGAGAATCCCAGACCTCTCTCCAGCCACCTCTTCCAGCTTATCCAGGAGAACAAGATCTTCCCAGGCCAGACTTGAAGGTGCTAATTCTCATTCTTTCCACTGCACATTGGGCTACAAACCACTAGTTATGGTCCTGTAATGCCAACAGGACCACAATTTCTAGCAGAGAAGCCTAGAAATTCTGTCCATAAAAATTATGAACAGAACCAGTGACAAAGGATACCCCTGTGGACTCAACACCCACCATAAACAAGTCCAACTTCTTGCCAGCAATGCAGACCAAATTATTGCAGTTGTTGTACGGTGACTAAATTGCACGTAACGATGGGCCACACACTATATTACCAAAGTATATCTCATATGACAATAAATGAGAAAACTGTTTGTTTCTATATTTTCAATGTCCAAAACTTTTTTTTTCAACTAGGATGTAATCATTTCATGATCATTACCAAACTAACTGGTAGCTGGTTTATGCTGAACTGCCATGGTACAGTTCCGATCAAAAGTTTAAGACAACCTGAAAATTGGCAAAAAAAATCACATTTTGCATGGTTGGATCTTAAAGAGATTACAAGTAGAGCTTCAACATGCAACAAGAAGAAATGGGAGTGAGACAAAACATTTTTGAGCATGCAATTTATTGAAAATGACGCTTAATCCCACCTAAGATGTTTTTTAAGTGCCACAGAGGAGGGGGTGCCATAATGGTGTGAGGTGCTTTTTCCTTCAGTGGAACAATGGAGGTCCAGGGGCATCAAACGGTGGCTATGTCTGGATGCTGCAGGGAGCGTCCCTCATGACTGAGGGCCTTCGTCTGTGTGATAACGACTGGATTTTTCAACAGGACAACCCTACAGTACACAATGCTGGCAGGACAAGGGGCTTCTTCCAGGATAATGACATCACTCTTTTGGACCAACCAACTGAGAACCTTTGGGGATGGATGGCAAGGGAAGTTTACAAAAATGGACAACAGTTTCAGACAGTAAATGCCCTTCGTGCAGCCGTCTTCACCACTTGGAGAAATGTTTCCACTCACCTCATGGAAACTCTTGCATGCTGCAACGAACTTTGGAAGTGATCAACAATAACACAGTGATGAGTTGTTCATGTGTGTTTGTTTTGTTTGCACATTTTTATTCTAAACATTGCACACGCTTATAAACCTTTTAATATCATAATCCAGAATCGAAATTTTTCAGCTAGTAATTGTAATTTTAAGCATTTATTGCTTTAGTAAAATAAAATACACTATTTGACACCTATGCTAATTAGGAATGTGCTATAAATGGTAAATGGCCTGTATTTGTATAGCGCTTTACTTAGTACCTATAGACCCTAAAGCGCTTTACACTACATTCAGTCATCCACCCGCTGGTGATGGCAAACTAAATGGTAGCCACAGCTGCTGGTGCCACCGGGCCCTCTGACCACCACCAGTAGGCAACAGGTGAAGTGTCTTGCCCAAGGACACAATGACCGAAACTGTTGGAGCCGGGGCTTGAACCAGCAACCTTCCGATTACAAGACAAACTGCCAACTCTTGAGCCACAATCGCTCCATGAGTGTGAGTTTCTATAAATCATAAAAATCAACTCATAAACAAAATAAGACCTCAAATAGGCCCACATTTTCAAGAAATTACAAGCTTAAAAAAGTTCCAACATATTTCCAAAGTTATAAAAATAACAAATTGCCATCTGATCTTTGGTTTAAGCCCTCTTTCTGCGCTGTAAAATAAATGTTTTATGGGATACTATTGAAAGGCAGGCAGACACACCAAACAGTGATGAGCTCATTACCTCCATTTTCTCAGTGAGGCAACCACCTGACTAAATATTTATATATCATGAAGTTAGAAATTAAATGCTAATCCACATATAAAATTAAACAAAACTATGTTGAAAGAATGGAAAGAAGGCCCTAGACCTGAGCACAAGCCTGTGCCTAAGGCTGTGCAAAGATGTAAGCATATATTTAAACAAGAAGCTGTTCAAAATAATGATGTATAATAATTTCAGAAAAATCTAAGAGATACATTTGCAGAACCAACAGAATAAAACTGCTTGGCCTTGAATGATTTATCACACTTAAAAGGCAATAAAACACCAACGCTGGAAAACAGAGAGAGCACTGATGTTGAATTTTGTTTGAAATGAGCCTTAATGAGCCAGAAATAGTTGCTAAGCAACATCTGTTTTGACATTCCCAGTGTGCATTTTCTGTCCCTATTTTCTTCTACTTTACCCTTTCTTCGTCAAAATATCATTATATAAAACCTATAACACTATCAGAATCAGAATCAGAAACTTTATTGTCATTGTCATGAGAACAACGAAATTAAGAATGGTCCCCGATCATTGCATCATCCCTAGCAATATCAAAATATAAATAAAACAATAAAATTCAATAAATAAAATAGATAGAATACTTAAAATACTAATAAGATATAACAGTAAAACATTCACATACATTCCCACACACATGCTTCAGACCGTGCATAGATTAACACAAGAGTGGCGTGATGGACATTTTTTTGTAGTATTCAGATGTGTTATTGCAGTTGGATAACAGCTGTGTTTGAGTCTATTAGTCCTTGCTCTGATTGCCCTGTACCGTCTGCCTGAGGGCAACAGTTCGAACAGGGAGTGGCCAGGATGTGAGGTGTCTTTTATGATGTTTTGGGCCTTTTTAAAACAGTGGGCGTTGTGTAGAACTTCCAGTGTGGGGAGAGGGCAGCCAGTGATCTTTTGGGCGGTGTTAATGATCCCTTGGAGTGCTTTCCTCTGAGCCCCTGTGCAGCTAGTGTACCAGATGCATATGCAGTAAGTTAGAACACTCTCAATGGTGGCTCTGTAGAAGGACACCAGCAGTCTCTGTGTGATGTTATTCCTCCTGAGAATTCTCAGGAAGTACAGTCTCTGTTGGGCCTTTTTCAGCAGCTCGGAGGTGTTCACACTCCAGGAAAGGTTCTCCTCTATATTGACTCCCAGGAAGCGGAAGCTTGCCACCCTTTCTACACAGTCCCCATTTATGAATAGTGGTTGGATCTCTGCCTTTTTCCTTCTGAAGTCTATTATGAGTTCTTTGGTTTTTGAAGTGTTGAGGAGGAGGTTATTGTCCTTACACCATGACGTCAGCTGCTCCACCTCGTCTCTGTACGTAGACTCGTCTCCCTTGGAAATGAGCCCCACCACTGTGGTGTCATCTGCAAATTTCACAAAGATGTTGCTGTGGTGGCGAGGAGTGCAGTCGTGTGTGTAGAGAGAGTAGAGCAGTGGACTGAGCACACAGCCCTGGGGTGAGCCAGTGCTGAGACTCAGGGCTGAGGATGTGTGATGGCCAACTCTGACTCTCTGTCTACGGCCCGAGAGGAAGCTATTGATCCACATGCAGGTGCTGTATGGAAGCCCCAGGTCTTGTAGCTTGGCCACCAGTTTGTGTGGAAGGATGGTGTTAAAAGCTGAGCAGTAATCCACGAAGAGCATCCGCACATAGCTACCATGCTCTTCCAGGTGAGTTAATGCAGCATGGAGTGCTGTGGCTACAGCGTCTTCCGTGGATCGGTTTGCTCTGTAGGCAAACTGGTGTGGATCCAGGCTGCGGGGCAGGGCTGCTGTGATGTGTCTGCGGACCAGCTTCTCAAAGCATTTCATTACCACTGGGGTGAGTGCCACCGGTCTGTAGTCATTCAGGCCGGTGATGTGGGGCTTCTTAGGCAAGGGGACTATGGTGGAGGACTTCAGGCAGAGTACGCACAGTGAGTAATAGTTCCTAATAGCAGTTATCTTGAATTTTGCTGGCAAGTTTTCCCTTTGAAGTTTTGGTTCCGTGGTATTGCACAAAAACTCATCAAACAGAATAAATATCAGTGGCTTCTGAGCATATTGGAATGATCAGCCAAAAACATTGTCTTTTTTGGTCATTTCTCCAACTCCAAACTGGATATGGCCAGAAATATGACTGAACAGAAATGCTGATGCATAAAAGGAAGTGATTTAATGCTAAGTATATATGCCTGCAATTCTTAGAAAAAAAGTGTAAATGTCTTGCCCCAGTCACTCAGGCCTAGAAATTGGTCTGCAACCAGTTGCTAGGGAAAATATTATCTATTTCCTGACCAGTTGGTGAGTGGTTGCTGTAGATGACTCACTCTGAATCTGTTGCTAAAGCCTGAGTCACACAAGCCCATAAACTAGTTAGTAAACATCTGGCAACCACTGGACTCTAGGGAAAAACCTGCTAGTTGCGGTTTTAAGGCACAACTTTGTTTTTAATCACTATCAGATTTTTGATTGATTTTGCCTGGCAGCAACCACCAACTTCCAGCAACCATTCGCCATCCTGTTAAGCAATATGCAATATTCCTTGGATAGGGCACACAGGTATAGACAGGTTTCTATGCATGTGTGACTAAGGCATTAGCTTATACTTTCATTGTGGTAATTTTAAATACTGGTTTTGCAGATTTTATTATTTTGTTCTGCTATTCTGTTACATGCTCCAAAAACTCACTCAGCAGCAAAATCCCATACAGAAATTAATGCAGACAAACTGAACAGAGAAAACTATTTCCTCGTTGTCCTTGCTTCACCAGTTATACACACATATTTTTATTTTTTCAGTGCTATTAATATGTAAATTGATATCATCCTTTCTGCACAGACAAACACACAAAGGAGACACCTTCATACAAGTGCTGATTGACAGACCAGTATGAGGCACACACTTCTTCTATTTGTCAGCAATCAATGCACTAAATTAAATAGCAATCCAGGGGATTAACTACTGCATGCAAGAAGAGAGGAGGGGTGAAGATGGTGTACACATACACAATGAAGATGCTGACTTTTAACATTTGAAAAAACTACTTAATCTTGCTGTCATTGCAGATATGAATACATGTGCACATATACAGTCAGGGACAGGAGGTGATATAAGTACTAGAAGAGAATACAACTTGTCCTGGCCACACAGCTGTCTCTGTTTCAGCTGCAGGACACACACACACACACACACACACACACACACACACACACACACACACACACACACACACACACACACACACACACACAGGCCTTCATGTTCTTGTTTTCCCTCCCTTTCAGGCTCTCTCATACACTAATGGCCTAGTTTCAAACTGCTGAATTAAGGGTTTAGTGACTAACAGACTGTGTTTTTTGTGTGTGACCGCTTTAGGTGCGCAGACAATCATCATTATACTGCCATAAAAATATGCCTTCTCTCACTATTTATTCTGATCTGTCCCAGTCTGGGAGAAATAAGATCAGATTTAGCATTGCTAAAGTCATACAAGGATGCCCTAATTTGGCTTCACACATTCCAAATTGTATCATAAAATGCAAAAATCATGCACTTCTTTCATGTGTTTCTGTGTGATTTGTGAAGTGTTTTGAAGCTAGAAGACTGATTTGATCTACATGTACACAGTTTTCTCATGGGTATGTTACATTTTCATCAGTTAGTTAAAACAAGAAAATTTCGCACTTGTGGAAATAAAGAAGATTAATACTGGCAATTATTTCCAATTATCCTCTATCTAATGGAAGCTTCATAGTATAGTTGCTTACACATTCACCTAACAAGTGAAAGGTTCCTCATTTAGTCCCAGGAGCAGACACAAATCCCTCGGGGGTTACATCAGGAAGGGCATTTGGTGTAAAAAAAAATCAAAAAATCTGCCAAATCGAACATGCAGAGCTACCCGCTGTGGCCCTTGGGGTCTACTGTAACAGATAGGCTTACTGTGAATGGGATTTTTTGCTCATGCGGTTTGGGAAATATAACTCTTACTTTCTTTTCCCCCCCTAAAACATTGATACATGATAAAGATGAAAGTTTTCGAATAAATTTGACATTAAAGTAATGTTAACTAAGTTTTTAAATGTTCAAAAGTCATCATATCTATCCAAAGACTCAGATCAGATGGTGAAATTGTGGTGCTCTCAGTGATGTCTCCAGATTTGTTTGACACCCACGGAAGACTATTGATGGAAGTAAATCTTTCTTCATCAGATTCATTATGTCTTGTCTTTTATTTGTTTCTTTTCGTGTCCCTATCAGGCTTTGCATTGCAGTTTATGAGGAAATCATAGCTTTGGTTCTGCCTTGTGAGAACGAATCTTTGATATATGGTTTGGTATGTTTCATAGAGAATTTCTCTACAAGCAGAGTTCCATGAAGCACAGTAAAGTGTAAAGTGTCTGGTCTTCTTGTTTTGGCAGATCAGACTGATGATGTTATCAAAGAAACATAAAGAGGCTTTTAAACTCTCAGTGAAGTCAGAATTCCAACAATAACAACAAAGAAAAGGTAAAATATTTTGGGAAATACTGATTTTGTCTATTTGTTTGTTTACTGCATGTACAGATAAACTGTTTAACAAAACAATTATTGCATTGAAAATCCTAATTTGCATGACCTCAATACATTTAATGTTACTACCTATTTTGCTGTACAGTATTTCTGATTTTTTTTATTGTATTTGATTTTTCTTGACGTTTTAAACTTTTATATTACTATTTCTAGGGAAGTTAGATAACTAACTGCTCATGTTAACAAACAAAAGAAAATGATAATTGAACACACAGACCTTTACTTTTCAAAGCACGACATAAGTGATGCTGTCATGGCTGCAGAAGCAGACATATAGAGTTATGAGAGAAGGACCCAAGTGCAGGCACTGACGACTGACTTTACTGCAAGTGAGCTTTATTTACAGTAGGAAAGTGAAATACAAACAAAAGCTGAGGGGATAGGAAACAGGAGGGACACACAGCTGGGGCTAATCAGACATCACGCGACAGGGAGGAAGCAAGGCAGTAAACGCTGACATAGGACAAGGACTGTCAAAGTAAAACAGGAATCACGAGACATACGCAAAGACACAGACTCAGAGAGACAGGCTTCACTCTGAGACATGGCTGACTCAGGAACACAGGGAAGATAGAGACAAGGGTGACTAGACATGGGACGTGGGACCAGGACTAGCACAGAGAAGACATAGGAATTGACACAGACTAAGAAAAATAGAAAAATACAGAGGAAGGAAGAACTAAGATCACTAAGCACAACAGAAAAATAACCTAAACCAGCACCAACAATAGTCAAATAATATTAAATCAAGATCTGAAACATAAATACTGGGTTGCAGACCCAGCACCATGACAGATGGAGAGGCTGAAGTGCAACTGACTATTTATCATTTTAATCTTGGCATGTGACGTGTCTTGTTTGACTATTATTTTTCCAAAAGTAAAGAGTAAAGATAAAGCAAAGATAAAATAGTAAAGACAAAAATTAAACAAATATAAAGTAAAAGATGTGGTTTCTACCCCTTTCATCCTGAACTGAAAGCATTCCCCTCTTCTACTTTTCCCTGTTTCATGTATGGTCTTTGATGGAGGGCAGCCAGCAGTGAACGACCCTTTCAGCCACTCACACTCTGAGCTATCAAAGACTGTGATAGATGATGGGAAAGAATTCTCAGTGATGGATTTGGATCACAATGTGTTGTGACACATTGTACGGGGCTGCTGACATAAAAATCCCATTTCTTGACTTACACACATATAACATACACACACGTATACATAGATACACACACTGAGGATGACAGTATCAACTCACTGTGTCATCTTTCTCATTGACAGCATTTTTAAGTGTCTCTGCAGGTTTGAAAGAAAGAGAATCTCTATAGGTTGGTGTTTTCACTAAAGACAAGTTGCAAGAGAATTTGAGTATCTCCTGTGACTCTTCCCTTACCATCAGGTTATAACACCATCTTCCACTTTGGGAAACACAACTGTCAACTCCCCCCCACCCCCTCCCCGCCTTTTTTTGTGAATACCATCTGAGCATCTTATATAAGGCTCTTGTGGCATTCCTTCTTTTCAGCCTCTGTCTTTTTATTCTCACCTGCAGGCATTTCTGAAGGAGCTTCCTCAAACAAAGATCAATGCTGAAAGTAGAGGGAATAGCCACATGAGAAAGCTTTTGTGTCTTTTTCCTTTAGCAAAAGAAAGCAGAAAAAGTAGAAAAAAATGGGGGGGGGGGGGGGGGGGGCTTCATTTACTTTATCATCTACATTGGAGTTCAGTGGAAAACCCCAAGGGTAAATGCCATCTTTTGGAAAGATGAATTAAGCACACAGCCATTCATCCACCAAAATCAGAAGGTTTCAAGTTGATTTTTCTGTATGTATGTTTAAAATATACAAAAGTGTGTATTTTGTGTGTATTTTGTGTAATGTTTTGTAACCCTCCCTACATAACCATAGAAATGAAAATAATACAAATGACATCCCTACATAAGAGCTAACCCAAAATACTGCAAAATCCAGGCTTGGATGAAGCATTAATATTCCCCTTGGTCAAAAAACATGATATTAACAAGGACAAAAAATAAAATATAGGAGAACTCAAATTAATGCATGCTATCAAAACAGGGATTTGCAGATATGCAATATATACTGTCTATGCTGTTCACTAAGACTATGGAAGGCAAGTTGCCCATTTGCAAGTGTTTTACTTAGTAATACACAATACAAATAAAATAATCTCTTCAGTGTAAACTGCATGAACTGTCTCCTTTTGGCTATCCCTGGGTAATAGATATATGATTGTAGTCCCTGTAATATCCCTTTGGATTGCAGAAGAAAAGGTTTACAGGTCTGCTACAGAACATGAAAATCTGTATTTCTGTAGACTCAGAAATCCAAACCTAATCTCATGCAAAATGACGCAGCGTCTTAAACCATGAATGGAAACCCAACTAAACTGATAGTAGGACACTGCTGACTTTCAAACCAATCATCATGCCTTCTTTGTCATAACCTTTGCCTATCTGACCTTCTGGTTTGTACCTACCTGTACTCCTTGGCAGCAAATAAATGTTAATTTTTAAAAACACTGGAGTTTAAATGTGGTCATATTCAAATGGTAATGATTATCTGAAGAACTGTAGTTTGCTAAGAATGAGATTTTGTTAGAAAGGATGTTAGTCGGTGCCAGGAAAATACTGAATGATATTACTTGTAGACACTGAGCTTTTTTAACTTTATTCTTTCACATCTGTAAGCTGCATTACAAAAGGTTTCTCTAAAGAGTTGTAGAAGGGAACTGCTCTGCTTGTAATGATTCTTCAGCGGCAAACTGTGTGGGACTTAGTGTCATTCTCAGTAAATGGGATGCTGAGAATCTAAGGAATGCTTCTCTATCACATACCCCCGCATTCATTTCTAAAGTTATGTAAGCATTCATTTAACTTTGGAATCGACTAGAGTCAGTCAGGTTCTGTCATCACAAACGCAAGCCCCAATTTTCCCTTTCAAGGTTTACCAAAGGACACACGACAATGGAGGTTTCAGCATCAGGCCTTGTAATTATTGTGAAAAATTCAAGAGAAGGATATTAATGCCCTCTACCATAGCACGTACTAATTTCTGCTCACTGTGTTACGCAAACTTCTTTCAAATAAACCAAGGGCAAAATATAAAATAGCCCTAATCATATTACGGCAACAAAATATTTTTGTCATGATCAGGCTGTGTGCAGGCAGGATGGGGACCCAAACGCAAACTCACGGGAAAACAGGACTGAACTCAAAATACAGCTTTATTGCTGACAAAAGATAACGGCGACACAAAATAATACGAAACTGAATTGGGAAGTACTAAGGAACTGACTTACGAGGAAACACACGGAGGGGCACACAGTCACGAGGGAGAACGCGACACTGAACTGAGGGAGATGTGGACATAAATGCACAGAGGGTAAACGAGGGAAGTGGGAGCACATGGGGAACACAGCTGACACAGATAACCGTAACGAGACAGGGCAGGGGTGAACACAACATGACGCATACTGACGAGAGACTGTCAAAGTAAAACAGGAAGTACACAGAGGTTCAGACAGGAGGAGAGAGCACGGACATAACGGAAAACATGGAATAAAACACAAGGAGGGGAAACAAGGGTTCACAGATACATAAAGGGGAACACAGGAGGTAACCAAATAAGGAACATCTTAACTAAACAACCTAGGAACCAAGGCATAAATAGAGAACAGAATACAAAACACACAAAAACTAAGAATACTGGCCCAGGACCATGACAATTTTGCTTTCAGAATAAAAATTAAGTCCGTGGATTATTCTGTGTCATCTCCTTTAATACAATAATAATAATAATAATGATAATAATAATAATAATAATAATAATAACTTTATAACAATTTCTCTCTACTAGACACAACAAATACACACACTTGTGCTGTCTATGTACTTGCATATTTCTATACTTATTTGCCGAGATGCTTTTGTGTGTTCTGGTGTATAGATGTCCTTCTGTCTCTGTTTGGAAACAGAGGCAGAATTTACTCTGTGTGTTTACTTCAGTACAAACAAGGATTGTGTTTGTTTTCTTATCTTGAGTGTGTGTTTTTGCACACCGGTGTATGTATGTGTGTGATGAAGTTTGTAATTAAACTCAAATCCATTACATTACAGTGGGGAGTTTTTCAGGAAGATTCATTTCTACAAAGGCACCACCTCCTCCAAGTCCTTTTAATTTGACAGATAAGTTTATCCATTTTTTCCTTTTGGGGGATAAACTGTACACAATACATCCCTGCATGGTGCCGCACAAATGAAAACTATAATTAAAAGTGACATGGCGGGTTTGGAGTAGTCATGAAAGCATTTGTGTGCATTTTGTCTCTCATAAACAACATAGTCATAGTTGACAAACTGTCCAGCACTTTTTGTAGTTGACATTCAATTCAAATTTTTTTTATATAGCACTGGCTCACAATAATTATAACCTAGAGGCAGTTTCTATTGTAAGTTCAAGACCCACAAATATTAGAGAGAAAACCCCAACAATCAGACAATCATCTACAAGTAGTACTTTGTAACAACAGGAAGTAAAAACTCTCTTTAAACAAGAAGAGACCTCCAGCAGAACCAGTCTTTGGGAGGGACAGTTGTGTCCTACTTCGGGATGAAGGGAAAGACAAGAAAAAAGAAGGGCACACAGAGACGAGGACAAAACACAAACTATGGGAGACAGAAGACAAAGTATTTATGACATGTAGCAGCGGTAGTGAGTGAAGAAGAAACACCCAGAAACCTGAGCCTATATCAGCATAACTGAGGACTGATCCAATCCTAACTATCGGCTGAATCACAAATGACAGTTATAAGTCTAATATTAACAGTAGAGAGTATGTCTGTCTCCTGAATCTGAAATGGGAGCTGTTTCCACAGAGGAGTGGCCTGATAGGTGAAGGCTCTGCCTCCCATTCTACTTTTAGAAACTCTAAGAACCACAAATAACCCTGCAGTCTGAGAGCAGAAGTGTTCTACTGGGACAATATGTTATTATTAGCCTTATAGTAACATAATCAGGCCCCCTCACATCTTACAGATCTTAAAAAATCTTTAAGATGCGACGAGCCATGATGAGGTTTTGTACGTGATAAGAAGGGCTTTAAATTAAGTTCCAAATTGAGTGTAGGGAGGAATCTGATCTTTCTTTTTAGTCCCTGTTAGTACTCCAAAAGTGTGACATTTTAAATAAAATTGTAGAATGGCTTGAGATGCCAGTTGGACTGAATAGCCTAATAAGGAATTACACTAGAGTGAATGAAGAAAGCAATTCTGCATATTTATTTAACATGCATGTTGAAGAACACATCCCAGTTAAGAATAACTCCAGTGACTTCTCACAGTGTTACCGTAGGACAGAGTAATGCCACACAGAGTAGGTTTCTGGTTGGATGCCATGTTTCTGAGGTATAAGGGCAAAGTAGAATAACCTCGGTACTGTCCGGATTTAGAAGTATAAAATTACAAGTTATCCAGGCCTTTATGGCTTTAAGGCATGCCTGTAGCACTGTGTCTTACATAGGGAAACACAGAGCTGTCCCAGTGCTTTTAATGGAAATTAAATAAAAAAAAAGAATTCAAAAATTTGAAATAAAAAAAGAAATGATGTATCTTATTCTATAATTATAATAACAAGTATACAATGATACTACACCCCTTTGTTAAATTATTGAGGTTTAGCAAAAAGTATACTGTCCACAGGTCACATACAAAGCAAATTTACAAAGAAATATGATACCAAAAATACTCATTACACAGGGAAAATTGCAATACATGCATTCAATTGATTGTATATATGTTTTTACCGTATCTGCTATTTTTACATGGTCACTCACTTTGGCCCAACTTCAGTCCCAATTTTGTAATCAAACCAATTTGCAACTGATTTTACAGTCTGGCAAACTTTCTGGTAGTTGTTTTCCTCTGCAATTTACAGGGAGTGTTGATGCCTGATTAAGTCCTAAACCAATCCTAATCTGGATCTTTTGGGTATCTGGCAAGATCCAAAGTCTGATTTCCCACAACCAAGCATGAAATTACCTCAGTGGCCTTGCACAATGACAGAAGTTAACAGTAAGAAACACAGTGTAGACCAAAGAGCTTGTTTTATGGACAGAACACAGGCTAGCATTTTTACTTTTCATTTTTTCCTCGAGGACGAGGATACAGCTATCTTCTTGTAACCCAGCTGGAATAATCTTCTCATCATCCAGAACAAGAAAACAGTCTCGAGTGTGGGGGTAGAAGTATAACTTTAAAATTCACACTTATCTTTTAACAGAAGACAGAAACATGATTTCAAAAAAAAAAAAAAAAGGTTATTGTTGAAATTTTAGTCAGCAGTGTCCTACTATCAGTTTAGTTGGGTTTCCATTCATGGTTTAAGACGCTGCGTCATCTTGCATGAGATTAGCCTTATGTTAATTATATCTAATAACTCCTGGTGTGACGTGACTCTATGGGCCATGAAAAGAACAAATCGCTTAGTACACACTCTCTCTCTCTCTCTCACACACACACACACACACACACACACACACACACACACACACACACACACACACACACACACACACACAGGGAGTCGGTGAGTGTTAAATAATGTAAAATGTGATGAGAACCATGTTGGTAGTTTCGTTCACTCGTATGTATGATTTATTCACAAAGCTCTCTCTTTCTTTTGATGTGATTTTGTGTGATGCGTTATGTGAGGTGAGAGACACACTTCCTTTCTTCACCCAAGAAGAAAAAGGGGATTTAGTCACAGGATAACACAAGTGAAACGGAACGGTCGAGGAAGATGGGGACGACGAGTTTTCAGGCAAAAATAAATAAATAAAAAATGCAGAAGCAGGGAGGACAGACAAAGTGCCTTTCAATTACTTTCCTCTAGAGAACATGAAAGAAACTCGTCATTTCACCTAAATGGAAATTGTTCCAGGTCTGGAGAGACCTAAACCCAAAACATTCCCACCCACATTTAAATAAACTAAACCCACTTAAACATCTTATTAGCAGAGAGGTCCAAATAAGATTAGCACTTACTGGACAGCTGTTAGTGATGTTACGCATTCGCTCTTTCCATTTTCCCCACTCACTAAGTGACAATAAGAAGTAGTTGTTTAACAAAAAGTCTAGTTTCTGCAATTTTTACTGCCTGTGATTATAATCTACAATAATCCACTCCATAATGCTTCCAAGACAAAAAAGAGGCAGAGAATTTGAATTGGGGATTTGTATTACTCCAGTTACTTTTGTTTTGCATATTTTTGTCTTAGCCTTACTTTTAAGCTTGCATTTGAAATGGAACACCATCTTAATCGAAGTTTGCACTAATCTAAATGCTAAATGCAGACAGTTGAGATGTGAGGACAAAAACAGCAACATTAACAGGAAAATACACAGAGGGAAAGCAAGTTTAGAATTGCAAGTTTATAATACTATCAACATTGTTTGTTGTTTATTGACCATATTTGTAGATATTTATCTGTATTTGTCAGTGTGTGTGTGTGTGTGTGTGTGTGTGTGTACACCAGCACTGAGAAATCTGACCTTTACTACAAGTTGTAATATGTTCCTGCTTTTCTCTCTGGTGTGCTTTAGAAGTATATTAATCTGTGGTACTAAACCAAACTCATATAACTCCAATGTCAAGTACCAAAGGGTAAAAGGGGAGCACAAACCTCAATTTCACCAGGTTATCCTGGCCTTATGAAAACATGAAACAAAAAGGACATCATGTCATTTATATACAGCAGTTTGACAGATGATTAGTTTGAAGAGTCACATAGTAATTCACTTCCCAATTTTGGATATATTCAGTAATAACAATAACAAAAACAAAGTAGTACGTTTGAACAAGGTTATCTGTTTTTGTAGTAAACATTTATTTCTATATTTTATGTAGACTGGTTCAGAGGAAACATTTCCAACTGAAATCATCATTCAGTCTAGCAGGTGACATTGTGTTGAGTGCTGGGATCCAGTGCATCTCTCTCTGTGACAGCAGCTTTGACAAATTGCCTCCTGTTGCAGGAAGAGTTACATATTTAACATCCAATAAATTCCTCCTCCAGCATTATGGATATTGCACTTATATGCAGCATACATAATGTTTTAAAAAAGTATTGGTTTGCAATGAATCACGGTGAAAGTTACTAGTCACAAATGGAATAAACTTGGAACAGTGGTGAACTTTCCCAGGAGTGGCTGATGTATCAAAATGATTCTAGTATTGCATCAACGACTGTTCCAGGAGGCCACAAAAGTACCCAGAACACTGAGGTCACTTAGGGTCAGTGTTTATTATTCAAAATTATGAAAGAAACTGGATAATAATGGTATCCATGTGAGAGCTCCAAGCTGAAAGCCACTGTCCATCCATCCATCCATCTTCAACCGCTTTATCCGAGGCCGAATGCACTAACATGAGACACAGACCTTCAAAGTAAAACAAGAAGTACACAGAGGCAGCCTGGAGGGGGAAAGAGAACTTGGAGGAGCACATGTTGGGATGAGGAACACAAGGAGTGGGAACACGGCACCAGAACTAACATCACAATATAAACACAGACACACAGAGGAGGACACAGAGGGCAACTATATGAGGGAAACTTATTAAATACTCAGGGAACTAAACAGAGAATACAGGAAACCTAAACTAGAACACTAGACAATATAGGATAAATTAGGACTAACAAAGTAAACTTTGAACATAAGCCTGTAGAGATTGGTACTGTTCTAGAGTTTCCCCCTCGAAACCACTATAACTAAGGAGATGGTGGTGGATCACAGAAGAGTTAGGCCATTCCATCCACCAGTTTCCATGTGAAGGACACTGAGGTGGAGCACTGTTATAAATGTCTGGGGCTCCTATTGAATAACAAGCTGAACCAGTCCCTGCTCTCTACATGAAGGGGCAGAGCCGCATCTACTTCCTGCAGAGGCTGACATCCTTTGGTGCATGTGATAAGATGCTGCACATACTTTATTAGTCTGTGGTGGCCAGTAGTCTCTTTTATGCTGTTCAGAGTGCAGCCTGATGGACAAATATAGCAAGTGGCTGGACATGCTGATGAAAAAAACACAGCTTGGTGCTTGGCAGGAAATCGGACTCGCTTAAGACTGTGGTGGGGAAGAGCACAATGAATAAACTGAAAGTTATAATGAACAACAGAAAACACCCTCTCCACAGCCTCCTGGCAGGGCAGAGGAACAAAGGTAGATGGCTCCTGTCACTGTGCTGCAGATCTGATCAGTTCAGGAGGTCCTTTGTCCCCACTGCAAAAAAGCTTTCTAAGACTCTCTGTAAGTGTGATAAATGAGGAATGGGCAAATACTTTCTCAAAGCTCCTTATGTACAAATGATTTTAAATCATTTGATTTAAAATCTATAGTGCTGGTGTAGAGAGGCAAAATTACAAAAGTGTCACTTTCCAAAAACATATGGACGTAAGAGGAATTGTGACTTTCTTTTGTTGAAATGAATCAATCTGTTTTTCCTTTTAGCATAAGAGGGATTAAATTGCAACAATTAATCTTAGTGCAGCCAAGCAGCTGTCATCCCTTTGCTGCTGCTTCTTTAAAACTTTGGTAGTTTATAAAACTTGCCTGTTTTCACAAATGATGCATATGCGTGTATGTGTGTACATGTGGGTAATTGTGTTAAATTAGCTGGCTGCTGAATGACGCTACACTTAATATTGTTAATATATTGTTAACTTTATATTACCATAATCATCTTGCATTTCCTCATTGAATCCTAATTTAATGCATCATTTAAATAAAATGATCACATTACATTAACTTATCAAACAATTATAACAGTACTTGCATTACATAAGTTCTCTGCACAATGAGAGGATAGCAAAAAAATACAAAAAAACCCTTCAGCTTCATAATATAGATATTAATGTGTCTATTATCCACAAAAAGGCAATATGATGAGACATGAGCACACTGCACCTAGACCAGATATAACTATTTAGTGCTGCTAACCTGGCACCCTCTCTTTTCAAGCGTAAAACCCCCAAACCCAGAGTGGTGCTCAAGATGAGTGTATGCTGACCCCGAACCAATCAGCAAAAGCTGGATTTTCAACAGGTATCAAAAGCAGCAATGAGCTGCCAGGTTTATAGTACTGTGGCCTCCACTGTACTAAAACCTCCACCTGTACCTACTCAAAAAATATATGTTGTTTGTCAGTTGTCAAAGGTTTATATTGTTAACTTGTAATTATGAGACAATGCACCGCAGGCCATGTAATGCAAAAGTGATACAAAATAACATAGAAGTAATGTTAGGAATTTCTTTTTAGTTTTAACTGTTTTGTGTAAAAACAAAGTACAAAGTAGGAAAACTCAATAAATCTGCTTCTTAAATGTTTAGCCAGGAGATATTTTAACACACCAGCTTCCACAGACCTCTAAATAAACAGTTTAGCATATATTTGGCTACTATGATAGTACATGATCATGGATGAAGTGTTGTGTAACTTCCTATCTCTTGGTAGCCAGTTGGACATATAGATAGAGTTAAACCTTATGATCTCTGAACTCAAATGCAATAACCGCAAACAAACGAACAAAAAATCAGCCAAAAGTACGTTTATAAAGGATACATTAAAATAAAAAAATATTTAATTTCATATTTTAGCACTACTTAGCAGAAATCTGTCTGTGCAACATGAAGATATAGTGCATGGGTGCAGTTTTCTCACTAAGGTTACGTCATGAATTATGGTTATGAGCATGTTTCTAAGAGATGTGTCAAATCAAGGGCTCACAAATCAATGGGGTAATGCAGTTCTAGCTTTGTCCTCCTTTTCTATACAGTCTGTGACTATGTCAGCTTTCACCAATGCCTTCACAGCACAGACCGTGTGAGGAAATGTTAGAAGAGGATTACAAAAGTTTGAGGCGTGTTTGGGAAAAATGCACATGACCTATCCAAATTTTCCACTGCTTCTGTTTGTGCCAGAATGATACACTGGCACACACACACACACACACACACACACACACACACACACACACACACACACACACACACACACACACACACACACACACACACATACAGAATAAACATTTTAATTATCTCTCTCCCACATATACACATGCACATAGAGATATGTACGCAAATGCAATCTCGCATCAACAGAGATACACACACTCATACATAAAGGCAAACTCAAAGAGTGCAGACTTAGCAAGGTAAACATAGGCACCATTACACATGCAGTTTAATATGTACCCACACACACACTCACATACACAAACTCTCACACATGCACAGTCCCCCCACAGCCCAAATCCTCTCTGGCTTGTTTAGACAACCCACTGCTTTCCAGTAAATCCTAAATAAGCTAATCCCAGAACATCAACAAATGTAATTTTCAGCTTACCATAAAACACATGCAAATGGAAGGCAACCCCTCTATGCCCTCACTGTGACAATATGTGAGTGCATGGATATGGGTATTTTGTAATGTGCAGGTAATGTCCGACAGGCAAAAATGATGATGAATGTAGGTGAAGAGGTGCATAAGGCTAAGAAGGTCATCCAAGCATGGCATATATAGAGAAAAAAATATGGCTTTTGTTGGAGTGGGGGTAGCAATTAAATCCACAAATTTCTTAAGTAACCTTGACATTGTTAGTGCTGTCTATGTCATAAAGTCACTGAGTTGACACATAACCCAATAATAATGTGTTACAAAACCTGTTACAAAACACATTATCACTGAAAAATACAAAACTGGGATCAACTAGTCAGACACAGACTATGATGTGAATATGAAAATGTGACATAGTCTGAGCTAGTTATTGTGTACTGTAGTTTGTTCCTCCTCTGAGTCCAGGTTGTGGGATGGGGAGGCCCTCCAGCCACCTGCAGGGCAGAGTCTGAGTTCCCATTCACCAGGAAGGCACACCCATTTCTCACCAAGCTGCAACCAACCACCAGTACTTAAGGATCAGTGCCTCCGGTCTTTGCCAGATAGTCTGTTGCTGTTCAGTGCTTAATCTTGCCTGAATCAGGAACATATCACTTACCTGTACAGCTTACCTGACTCCACAAGACTGGTCTTCTTTACCTTAAAACACTCACCTACATTCAGATTCCTACCGCTCTCTGCTGGCCCTCCTGGAACTCTCAAGTAAGCAATAGTTTCTCAATGTTTTCCCTGTCAACAATCATCTCTGCAGATCTCTCTCTCCTGAAACTGGATTAACTCCCCTCTCCTCTTCCTCAGTGTTCCTGAGGATCCAGCCCTCAGTTCCTGCTTCCCGGCATCTGCAAATTCTTAAAAAATAAAGACTCTGAATTTTATAAAACTGTCTCAACCATGGCCACATTTGAGCCCTCCCTTTTGTTTTTGCCTGTAATAAAATGGCATCTCTTGAAAAAGAAAAACAATCAGCAGATATTTATTTATTAATTTTTTAACAGAATTCAATTGAAAAGTGCAAATAAATTATTAATAAGGGTTTTGGTTTAGGCAGCAGTTGTGCTCCTCTCTTTAGTGATCCCTTATTTGTCAAAAGTGTTGGAACAGTTGAGATGCATTTTTTCTAAACACAGCATCTCCATGACTTTTAAACCCAAAAACACGCTGCTCAAAAACACCCGGTCCACCCCATGGATCGGGTCCCCGACACAAACATTGACTTACCTGGATGATTGAGCATGCATCAATGCTGGAAAACTTCTTAAGTTTAGGCTTGAATCACTAGAATAAGGTCTTTTGTTGAGAATCAAATACTAAGTCACTGATTTTCTTTTCTGGGCCATTCATTTATTAATTATCAATATTCATCCATTTCTTTTCAAGCTGCCAAAGAGTTGTGGAGCCTTTCCAAGATATACTCACTGGAGGGGAGTACTGACTGTTTGCCAGTCATCACATAATTATGGCAATTGCATTCACAAGTATAGACTAATTAGAGTGTCTTGTTTACCTCACTTTGAATCAGCTGGTAGGAAGACACAAAGGTGAATGCAGAAACAGAAATGAAAGTTTTAACACAAATCAAACTGAATATGCTGGCTTTACAGGTTATAATGTGTTACTGATACAGAATCTGAAGGATAAACTCCATAAGTAGCTGCTGGTATGCACAAAGATACTTTAAAAAGTGTTGACTAACCTGAGAATTTTCTTTCTACAACATCCTCCAGCCTACAGTAAAGCACCAGAAGACTTAGCTCAGGATGTCATGCACCAACACAAATGGAAGGAAATCTCATTTTTGATTAACCCAAAAGTGTTTACTAGATCTAGGAAATTTGTGCATTATTGAATCTAAGGGCATGCGTATATCCCAGTGCACAAGTTTCAGTATCTACTAGGGTTATTTATGGATGTGTCTGGAAACCTGTGTGTGCGCTCTGGCCCAGGTAAACATTAATCATTAGCCTTGCCATATGGTGGCCACGTTGATCACATTCCCCTGACAGGCAGGGCAGCTTATTCTGGAAAGAGAATGTACTGGTTCAGGTGAAAGCAAGTACACATGTTCATGCACACGACACACACACACCCAGACACAAAAACACACACGATCCTAAAGCCAACAGGAAACTCAATCTGTAACACAAATTCCCCTTGCTGCCACGTTGGGTTTGAGTATGTCTACAGATATGCTGTTGCTGTTATCAACAGTTAGGAAAAAGAAAAGGACTAAACAAGAGTTGAAGTTTCTTTTCCTCAGTGAAAACTGTGTCTATATTTCCTGTGAAGACAATTATCTGGTGTTGACAGAAAGAAAAATAATATATATTTAAAAAAGGGGGGAAGAGGCAGGCATACCCTGAACAGGTTGCCAGCTTGTCACAAGGCAACCAGAGAGACAGACAACCATTCATACCTATGACCAATTTAGAATCACCAATAAACCTAACCCCACTAACTGCATGTCTTTGGACTATGGGAGGAAGCCAGAGTACCTAGAGCCCAAAAACTATTTGTAAGTGTCTAGAGCTGTCTCTAATTCTTGGTGTGATGTAATACTAATGTTTTATAGGCCTATCTGTTATCATACAATACACCTCTACCTTCTTTTGGTAATTGTCTTTTTTCATACATACAAGTGGAAATATCTGGTTAGTGGCACAACTTTCATAGATTTTATTTTCAATGCCATCCTGCTTATTTCACTGTGACTGCAGGTGATCTAACATACTTTGGATTATGAGCTGTTCCTCTAATCTTTATCTGTCAAAAAAAATTGTTTTCCAAAGTGATCTGAATTTTCTATTCGACTTTTCTAATTTTCAGATGGATAGCAGATTTTCATGTTTTGTTGAACCTTTGTATAATGATTTCACATCTCTAAAAAATGTTCTTCACTTGGCTGGATATTGCAAAGTCTTTTTTCCCCTTTTACTTTACCAGGTAAAAGACACTGAAAACATCCAGTACTATTTTACCTCATGAGCACATGCGTCTTTTTATGTTGTTCCTTCATATGTGCAAAACTGTCCTAATATTCCCACTATCTCCCTGATAAATTTGTTTTGTTTTTGCAGTTTAAGGATTACCTTCATTTGCATTTAAATGTTTTTGGTTCACAGCAACAGCTTCCAAATGCAAATCCCACACTTAGAATCAACTTCAGACCTTTCACCAGTCTAATTTATGAGGAACTGCACACACCTGTCCATTAAAAAGCTTTTTAGTCAGTTGTGTATGAGAGTCTGAAACTAGAGGACTGTGTTTAAAAGTGACTATAATTCCTTGACAGTGAATGTAGTATTGTTAAATATGTAAACTTTGTTTTCAATTCAATTCAATTTTATTTATACAGCGCCAAATCACAACAGTCACCTCAAGGCGCTTTATATTGTAAGGTAGACCTTACAATAATACATACAGAGGAAAAAACAACAATCATATGACCCTCTATGAGCAAGGACTTTGGCAACAGTGGGAAGGAAAAAAAACCTTTTAACAGGAAAAAACCTCCTGCAGAACCAGGCTCATGGAGGGGCGACCATCTACCGCGACCGGCTGGGGTGAGAGAAAAAAGACCGGATAAAAGACATGCTGTTGACACGCATTTCAAGAATTCAACTGCATACTGATTGTTTTATTTAAAATCTGTTGTGGTTGTATACACGGTTAAAGCTGTGAACATGTCACTGTTCAAAAAACTGTATTTCCCTGTAAGTAGCACAATGTCTTATCATTGGCATCACATAACTGAATAAATGACTTTTTAGAATTGGAAAGCATTTGATTTCTTTTGTTTAATACCTTGTATTGGGTGTTACTGTGACCTAGGTTGAGTATGTTTCAGTTTCAGTATCAGCACCCCAACTTCCTCTCCTGTTAATGACCTAAGGCAGTGATTTTTGTGGAGGAAGCTGTACAGAAAGCAATACACTTTTGCATCTTGAGTGTTCTTGTACTTCATATCCAACCTGTTCAAGCACACTCAGGAATGGCATGCTTAAATATATCCAAGTTGGGTACTCAGTTATCACACTAGTTAAAGAAACTGTACTGTCAAACTAGCTTATAATGGATTGCATTTATATAGCGCTTTTCGAGGCACCCAAAGCGCTTTACAATGCCACTATTCATTCACTCTCACATTCACACACTGGTGGAGGCAAGCTACGGTGTAGCTACAGTTGCCCTGGGGCAGACTGACAGAAGCGAGGCTGCCATATTGTGCCATCGGCCCCTCTGGCCAACACCAGTAGGCGGTAAGGTAAGGTGTCTTGCCCAAGGACACAACGACCAGGACAGAGAGCCTGGGGATTGAACCGGTGACCTTCCGGCTTCCCAACCCCCTGAGCCACAGTCGCCCTAATAGTGGTTTAAAATGGAACTGAACCACCCAGAAAAACATCAGCTATAATGTATCTAAATATATACAAGTCTGGTATTAGTGTAATATTACTTTGCACTATGTATTATGTATGACATAGAAAACAGGCTCATTTTTGGTCCCAAGAATTTAGTCTATTTATTTTCACCTCAACCAAATTTGTAGTCTCAGTTACTTTAAATGTGCATTTATGATTGTCATGTCATAAATGACCACTCCTCCTTGAATCGCTACCTTATCGTGGTGGAGGGGTTTGTGTGTCACAGGGATCCCAGGGGCTATGTTGTCTGGGGGCTTTTGCCCCCTGGTAGGGTCTCCCATGGCAAATTGGCCCTGGGTGAGGGACCAGACAAAGAGCGATTCATAAGACCCTTATGAAAAGGACACCGAGGGAACAGTTTACCCTGCCCGGGATAGGGTTACCGGGGCCCCGCCCTGGAGCCAGGCCCGGGGAGGGTGCCCGAGGGCGAGCGTCTGGTGGCCGGGCCTTAGTCCATGGGGCCCGGCCGGGCACAGCCCGAAGAGGAGACATGGGCCCATCCTCCCGCAGGCCCACCACCCACAGGAGGCGCCATAGGGGTCGGGTGCATTGTGTGCCGGGTGGCGGCCAGGAGCGGAGGCCCTGGCGGACTGACCCCCGGCTGCCAAGACTGGCAATAGGGACATGGAATGTCACCTCTCTGGTGGGGAAGGAGCCTGAGTTAGTGCGTGAGGTTGAGAGGTACCGGCTAGATATAGTCGGGCTCACCTCTACACATGGCTTGGGCTCTGGAACCAGTCTCCTGGAGAGGGGCTGGACTCTGTCTCAGTCTGGAGTTGCCCCTGGTGGGAGGCGGCGGGCTGGGGTGGGTATCCTAATATCCCCTCGGCTTGCTGCCGGTACGTTGGGGTTTTTCCCGGTGGACGAGAGGGTTTGTTCCCTGCGCCTTAGGGTCGGGGAACGGGTCCTGACTGTCATCTGCGCTTATGCGCCGAGTGGCAGTTCAGAGTACCCAGCCTTCTTAGAGTCCCTGGGGGGGGGGTGCTGGAGGGTGCTCCACCTGGAGACTCTGTTGTCCTGCTGCTCTGTTATTGGACTTCTGTGCTAATCACAGTTTGGCCATAACGAACACCCTGTTCGAACATAAGAGTGTCCATAAGTGCACGTGGCACCAGGACGCTCTAGGCCGTAGGTCGATGATCGATTTTGTAATCGTATCAGCAGACCTGCGACCATATGTTCTGGACACTCGGGTAAAGAGAGGGGCTGAGCTGTCAACTGATCACCACCTGGTGGTGAGTTGGATCAGGTGGCGGGGGAGGACGCTGGACAGACCTGGTGCACCTAAACGCGTAGTGAGGGTGTGCTGGGAACGTCTAGCAGAGGCCCCAGTCCGCGAGATCTTCAACGCACACCTCCGGCAGAGCTTCAACAGCATTCCGAGGGAGACTGGGGACATTGAGTCCGAATGGACCATGTTCAGCGTCTCCATTGCCGAAGCTGCTGCATTGAGCTGCGGCCGCAAGGTGGTTGGTGCCTGCCGTGGTGGTAATCCCCGAACCAAATGGTGGACACCAGAGGTGAAGGAGCCACCAGGCTGAAGAAGGAGTCCTATCGGGCTTGGTTAGCCTGTGGGACTCCGGAGGCAGCCGACAGGTATCGACAGGCCAAGCGGAATGCGGCTCGGGCAGTGGCTGAAGCAAAAACTCGGGTGTGGGAGGAGTTCGGAGAGGCCATGGAAAAAGACTTTCGGACTGCCTCGAAGAGATTCTGGCAAACCGTCAGACGTCTCAGGAGGGGAAAGCGGTGCTCTACCTGCACTGTGTATAGTGCTGGCGGAGCGCTGCTGACGTTGACTGAGAAAATTGTCAGGCGGTGGAAGGAATACTTCGAGGACCTCCTTAATCCCACTGACACGTCTTCCGAGGAGGAAGCAGAGTCTGGGGATGAGGGGAATGACCCGCCAATTTCCGGGGGCGAGGTCACTGAGGCAGTTAAAAAACTCCTTGGTGGCAGAGCCCCTGGTGTTGATGAGGTCCGCCCCGAGTTCCTGAAGGCTCTGGACGTTGTAGGGCTGTCCTGGTTGACACGCCTCTGCAATGTTGCGTGGAGATCAGGGGCAGTACCTGTGGACTGGCAGACCGGGGTGGTGGTCCCCATCTTTAAGAAAGGGGACCGGAGGGTGTGTTCCAACTACAGGGGGATCACACTCCTCAGCCTCCCTGGGAAAGTCTACGCCAGGGTGCTGGAAAGGAGAGTTCGTCCGTTAGTCAAACCTCGGATACAGGAGGAACAATGCGGTTTTCGTCCTGGTCGCGGAACACTGGACCAGCTCTTTATCCTCTCCAGGATACTTGAGGGTGCATGGGAGTTTGCCCAACCAGTCTACATGTGTTTCGTGGACTTGGAGAAGGCATTCGACCGTGTCCCTCGGGGTGTCCTGTGGGAGGTGTTGCGGGAATATGGGGTGTCTGGCCCATTGCTACGGGCCATTCGATCCCTATACAACCGTTGCAAGAGCTTGGTTCGCATTGCCGGCAATAAGTCGGACTCGTTCCTGGTGGGTGATGGGCTCCGCCAGGGCTGCCCTTTGTCTCCGGTTCTGTTCATAATTTTTATGGACAGGATTTCTAGGCGCAGCCAAGTGGCGGAGGGCTTTCGCTTTGGTGGCCTCAGAATCTCATCTCTGATTTTTGCAGATGATGTGGTTCTGTTGGCTTCATCGGGTGAGGGCCTCCAGCTCGCACTGGAACGGTTCGCAGCCGAGTGTGAAGCAGCGGGAATGAGGATCAGCACCTCCAAATCTGAGGCCATGGTTCTCAGCCGGAAAAGGGTGGAGTGCCCACTCCGGGTCGGGGATGAGTTCCTGCCCCAAGTGGAGGAGTTCAAGTATCTCGGGGTCTTGTTCGCGAGTGATGGGAGAAGGGAGCCGGAGATCGACAGACGGATTGGGGCTGCAGCTGCAGTAATGCGGACGCTGCACCGGTCCGTCGTGGTGAAGAGGGAGCTGAGTGTAAAAGCGAAGCTCTCAGTTTACCGGTCGATCTACGTCCCTACCCTCACCTATGGCCACGTCCTGTGGGTAGTGACCGAAAGAACGAGATCGCGGATACAAGCGGCAGAAATGAGCTTCCTCCGAAGGGTGGCTGGCCTCTCCCTTAGAGATAGGGTGAGAAGTTCGGCCATCCGGGAGGGGCTCAGAGTAGAGCAGCTGCTGCTCCACATCGAAAGGAGCCAGCTGAGGTGGTTCGGGCATCTGACAAGGATGCCCCCTGGGCGCCTCCTGGGTGAGGTGTTCCAGGCATGTCCCACCGGGAGGAGGCCCCGGGGCAGACCCAGGACACGCTGGAGAGATTATATCTCTCGGCTGGCCTGGGAACGCCTTGGTATTCCCCCGGATAAGCTGGAGGAGGTGGCTGGGGAGAGGGAGGTCTGGGCCTCTTTGCTTAGGCTGCTGCCCCCGCGACCCGGCCCTGGACAAAGCGGATGAAGATGGATGGATGTCATAAATGTAAGAACTCCAAAGTTTCAAAGTCTTAACTAATACGCGTTTTAACCTTTCATTTTTTGTGGTAGCTGCTTAATCTGTCCACATCTTTTTCACTCTCTTGCCTTAGTTTGAATTGTTTGACTGTAAACCTATTTTCACAAAAAAACATAATGACTCATCAATGCAGGAAACACACAACTGAAACAAATTTCAGCAATGACGGGCCAGCTCCATTAAGTCATAATAATAATTGAGCACACACACTACCTAGAACCAGAAGCATGAAAACTAGAACTGTATTTACACACAAAGGCAGAGACGTGCTTACGCATTCTTATTAAATAAACAGGTAGGGGTCCTCTTTCATAAATGTCAGTCATTATGTACAAGCCTGGCTTCCACTCCCGTCTCTAGCAATAAACTGATGTAGACAGTCATTTTTTTTTAAACCGCAAGTTATTAGAACCGGCAATGCAAAAAACAGCAAAGAAGTAGCATAATTTCACTGAATGTCAAATTCATGGAATTGTGAAACAAATAGAAACTACTGAATGGAAAAATGGAACAAAATCGACTCGATCAACTCTGCAAGGTCTGCATTGAGGAAAGCAAAAAATATAAAATGGTCACAGCATAAATATATTGGCAAGATCCTCCAACAAAGCCTGAGCAGCCATCATTTTGCACAACTGCAGGAATTTATAGCGTCAGCATTAGCATAATCATAATTAAATAAATAAGTAAATGTGAAAACAGTAATAAGAACATGATAAATTCAATACACAGTCAATTATTTACAAGACTGATTATGAATGTTAAACTGTATATATCAATATTGCTGCATTTGTAAACTGAATAAATATTTAGATGATAATAAGAAATGCAATAAATAAAACTGGATGTTTTATTTGTGTTCACTTCATCACCATATTTTAATCTCCATAGCTTCTCATAAACTTGATTTACTCCAAAGCAATGTGTGTACACTTGTCCGCTTATTCTTCCTTTATATTTTGTTAATTCCAGCTTACCTGTGGCATGTTTTTGTGCATATATCAAGATGCTGCAGTTAATGGAAATCAGAATTCATTGTCTTAAGATTTTCAGTTAAAGTTGTGCTCATCCTGTTGCAGAACGTCTCTGGACAAAGACAAAGGTAAGCAATATATAAATGTATGTTTTTTAATAGTTATTTAGAATTTGCACGAGTTATCTGAGTATTAGTTCCAGTACGATGAGTTTGATGTCTTGTGTTACATATCCCATTAGAAATCTTTACAGATAAGTATCATAAAGTAAATCAGGATAATAGTTTGATGCAAATGATGCTTAAGAAGTAGAGTGATGCATTTTGTGCTATTGCTGTTTACATAGGAGTAGATAGAAGCAGTAAAAAAACAGTATTTCATCCACAAAAGTGGATTTTTAGTATATTTTACCCTCAGGCTGTCAGACTCACGGGTCACTCTTGAGAGGCTCAGGAGAGAAACTATAATAACCCCTCAATACAGAAGATATCATTAAAAGCAAATAATAAAAATGATCTGTATGTTTTACATTATACTTTTTCATTTTTCTTTGTAGTTCTTACAAGGACTTAGGCTCAGAGCTATTTGAGGATTCTGCTTTGTTTCTTCTGGTGTGAACATCTAAGCACATTTATTCTGTTTCAGGGTTCAGTCCAGGCAAAACGAAAACAAAAAAATATATGTCAGTGTGTATGTGTGTGTTTGTATTAAATTACTTGTTTGCAGCACAGCACTACTGCAAATCATTAAATGTCAGAGTACAGACTTTATTATTATGTTTTAGTTTAAGGCTAAAGTAAGGAAAGGACCATTTCTAATGAGAACTCCAACTTATTTTTTCTAGAGATATCCAAATTAAATTTAACTTTACAGCTTTTGAACATTTCCTCATAATTCTTAAATTCAGCTCCTGATCTTACTCTCCCATAAGATCTTAAAAAAACCCTCTTTTTTTTCTGTCTCCACTGATCTTTTACTGGATTAAACAGCTACTCATATAAATATTTGTATATAAAAGAGAAATCTTGACTGGCTTATAAATGAGGCTTTATGTGTGTACATGTGTATGTGTGTGTGAGGTCTTGGCTACAATAAAAATACTGTAAGTGTCAAAGAAACTGTACTGTGTTGGTATTGCAGTCCTGTTGTATGTCTTTATGCTTCTTTATCTGAACAGATATGCACATATGTGTGTTTGACCTGGCTTATGCCAGAGCCTAGTTAACCAGAAATAGCTACAAGAGCATCGCATCCCCAGCAAAGTGGTAATGGTTTCAATTCCTAAGTCATTTTTCAAATGTGTGGTGTGATTGAGTCAGCCCGCCCACTGAATTCAGTATTTAATTTCCTCAAGGTCTCATGAGCCATGTCTCTATTTCCAATTTCTCCTCCTCATGAGATCAGGACAGGACACTAAATGAAGGGTTTTCTTTTTCTTTTCTCCCCTTTTTTCAGTCCATCGTTTCCTTTTCTTGCCTGTACAATGCTGAAAGCTCAGGGTTGGATAGGAGGGGACAGGTTAATAGGTGTTCTTGGAGTAGAAACACTTTCCATTATCATCATTTCTCTTTCCCTTTTACTCTTCCACAGCATTTATCAGCCTTAATCCTTGTTTCCTTTTCCCCCTGCTATCTGTCACCTGATGCCATTTATTTTCCCCATTTTCTGTAATTTCTTGTAATTTGTATTAAATTTTTTTAAATGTGCATGCTATAACATAGAAGCAAAACTTTGCCCTACCTAGAATTTGTTTCTGTTCTCTCTCTTTAAAAGTGACCAAATTATAAATTTAAAAATAAGTAGAAAACATTTAAAACCTAAAGAAATCACATTTTCCACCTAAACAATTAACACAATGCAAAATTTTAAAGAGTGGTGGTCTTAATAGTTGCAGCATTTGAAGCTGGAAATCAAAACTCATATGTATGTGTGTACTGGTAAATGTGAAACAAATACAAAAAAGCGTACTGTCTCATGGTTGAAAAGCCTGGAGGGAGACAAAAAGTTGCTATTTATGGTGGAAATGTTGGGAAGAGAAAATAAACTGACCTCAGTCTTTACAGGAAGAATGACTGCACACAAGTAAAGGTAAACATGGTTTTATTTTTTTACTTTTTACTAAGAGGCCTACGTGACCAGGCATGACCAGGCATGCCTCTGGTCAATGGCATCGACCGAAAGCCAGATGACCGCTAATGAATCAAAGATTGAAAACACGAGTGGCTCTTCCCTCACAGGAGGATGCACTTGAAATGAATCACAAACACTTTTACATATCCATCCAAGTTGATTCAAACTTCAAGGGATATACTGTAAAGTCATTACACATACAAACCCAAGCACATGCAATTAGTTTTCAGTTGTAGTACAAGAACTGAATTACAAGTGCCAGAGAGCAAATTATAACTACATTAAAACTGTGAATAGGGATGCAAACAACCCCCTTGGAAGGTAACTAACTGAATATGGAGTTACTATATCACCCTTAGTCTTCAGCTGCTTTGACACGTCCTACAAAAGGCAAAAACTTCCACAGAAAACAGGCACTTTGAGGGATTTTTTTTTTAACCAGATAAACATTACTCATTTTGCTTTTTATTTTATCTCCTGTAGAGAAAAAAATATGAAAGTGTTGAATGCAGAGGTTGGTATCACAGTATGACTTGGGAAGCTCTGGTTGATGGATGGTGCAAGCCCAAAGTCAAGTATGTATAATTAAAAACAAAAACAAAAAGTAGAAGAAAGAAAAACTAATTGAACAGCAAAGTGGACTAGCAATTCAGTTTTCTCTAGCAACAAGGGAATTCACCATAGGGTGCTATGGGATCAGCTCAATTATAAAAATGCTACAAACAATCTAAACAAATGAAAGGGACTCCTGTGGTGCTTTCAATGAGCAGTACTGCTTCATTTCTTTTATTCCAAATGGGAAACACAAGTTGCATGTAAGTGTGTTTATATTTCAAAAAGAATATGAACACTTCTGAACAATTTTTAACTTTGTGTGCTTTGGATGCCAGTCCTCAAATGGAGAATTTTGGTTTTCACTGTTTTATCATTTAAGAAATTGTACAAGGTATTTCAGTAAGGATTATAAACTTAAATCACACATTGGATTTCAATGAATAAAATATTAATATGTTCTCTTATTCACTGAACATTGGTTTTGCATGGAACGGAAGGGCAAATAGGACAATAAATATAAAACTGGACTTTGGAGAATGACCTAGTATTGTGTTAAATTTAAATTACTAACAGACCTTGAGATAGTGGCTCAATGACAAAAGGTCAATCAATTATTTTTAAGATCTTTCTCAAATTTGGGGGATTACAACACAATAAAGATAAAAACATGATAATTGCTGTTTCCAATATACCACTGTGATTTTAAATGTGAACCACAAAACAGAGTTCCTAGGAAGGACTTTAATGTGTTTTTAAATATTTATGCCCTTTTGAAAATATTTTCCCCTTATTTTCCAAGAGTCATCCTTTCAGTAACATGCATGAGCTGGAAGAGTACATATTAAAGACTGCTAAAAGGATTCTAATTCATATAGATATAGGAGAATACCACTAAAGCACTTCTGTTGCTTGGAAAGACATGACTATAGTATCACTATCCTTCTTATGATTATTTTGAACTGTATATAAGGTAATATAAAGCTTCAGAAATGTAGGTCTATGCTTGCATGTGTGTATAGAAATGGATTGGCAGTAAAACATCATGAGCTTTTATTAGGAATAAACATTTAACTGATTGAATTTATATCAAAGCCGTTTTTCAGAATTAATCCTTAATCTTTGAGCAAAAGCCATTGATCAGTGACAATTGATCAATGGCCATTAGTACCATTCACAGAGAGTTGGGGAATGGCTGCAATGGTCTTTGATCAGTGGTCATGACAATTATTATTAATAACCAAAATACTGACCATTATCATTATGCAAATGTACTGTTTATAAGGTTGGGGAAACCTGCAGTCAGCTAAGACGAAATCACCTGGATGAGTGATGAAATGTTTCTCCCACTGAACATCCAGATGAACAGAATCCACTTTTTGGCATCCATCCTTCCATTCTCTTCTGCTTATCCTTTTAAGGGTTGCAGGGAGGCTGGAGCCTATACTAGCTCCTATAGGGCAAAATGCAGGGTACACCTTGGGCGGGGCTAACACATGGAGACCATTCACACCTGTGAGCAATTTAGAATTACCAATGAACCTAACCACACTTACTGCATGCTGTTGGACTGTGGAAGGAACATCTACACAGCAAGGTGGAATCGAACTCAGGACCTTCTTGCAAGGCAACAGTGCTAATCCCTGCGCCACCATGCTGCTTGACTTTTTGGCATGTAGATGAACTTTTAAAAGTACTTTTATTGCACTATGTTCATTCACTAATGAGCTTCTGTAACATGAATCAAATGGCTGAATTGCCACTTCAGCATTCGGTTAAGTTCTATAGAGTCTTACTAATGACCTACTAATTGTATTCAGGTGTGTTGCAACAGGGAAGCATGGAAAAGCTGCAGGACACCGGCCGTTGAGGGCTGGAGTTCGAGACCCCTGGTCTAAAAACAGCAGAGCTTATTGACGGGAATGAATATCCTCAACAACTCACCCCAGTACCGGTGTCAGAAGTGAGCTTTACTGACTTACTGACAAAGTTTGACAGTCTCTTCCAGAGTAAATAGAGGTAAAGACCCAGCCTATGGGCAGTAGGGATGGGTATCGTTTAGATTTTATCCGATACCAGTACCAAAATGGTACTTTTGAAACGGTGCCGGTGCTTAAACGGTGCTGGAACCGGTGCTTAAAGAATGGAGAACACACACTTTGTCCAAAAACCTCTCATGTTTAGCTTTTTTTGTGTGAAAAGATAACAGTGTTAGCCTTTTCTGCAGCTTTAGGGGATATATGGTATGACTCTTGGCTGGAAGCAGTGCTTAATCAATGGGGGAAAAAAAACACAAACTTTGTCTAAAAACCTCTCATGTTTAGCTGCTTCCCACTTTTCTTTGGTCATTTTAGCCTTTTGGTCATCTCAGACCTAGTCCCTGTCTTTAAAGTGACCACTTCAAAGGCAGGGATCTGTGTGTTGATTGCCAAAGCTGTGCTGCATTGTGCTGTTTTCTCTATTGTAACTGAAGCCTGATATATTAACCTGGGGAATTATGGTCTGGCCGGGTCTTCCGTAGCCTTTCACATCCTTGCAGTGTATGAAAAGCTATGGACAGGGTGGAATGACCCATAAGTGTATTCACATAGTGTCGATGATTAAATAAAGACACCAAGACATTCCACTCCATAGTTTGCCTGTTTGTTAAAACTGATGATAACCTTAAGACAATGACTCAACAGAAAGTGCTATCAACCCACTTTCCTTCCACCTTTCCACAACAAGAGGAGCCAATGCATTTCCAGAGAGCTTGCCTCTCTGCTACTGAACCTCGGTGGAAGATCCAAGTGGGTGAGCACCTTTATTGCATCAGAATGAAGCTAAAAAAGACTCACACATCAGTAATGGCAGGAGTACAGACTTGTGGCTCTCAAATAAACTTCCTGCCCTTTCTCCTGTTATCTGCCTGACTCTGTTCAGGCTATAAATTCCTTTCACATCAGGCTTTGGTTGACTGTGGTTTTGAGAAAAGTTTTCTAAGTAAGAAACAGAGCCACACACTCTCTGAAATGATGACAGTCACAACTTTAAACAAAGATTTTTTACTTATATCACCTAATATAATTTCCCTCGTCTCAATAATCCTATCATTGATTGATCAGCTGGTAGGTGGGGTAATTTCTTTCTTGCTACCTGTTTTCCGTCCACCCTGACTTCAGTTAAGGATCTTGTTTGAGCTGAGTAGTTGCTTTCCTTAGAATATAACAACCTTGAACAGGCCTTCAGCAAGGCTGGGCCTCGGATGTTACCTCCCCACTGTCCATACAAGTGCACCACAGATGTCCTCCCTTCGGCTCTGTTTCCCTCCAGCCAGATTTATAATCTATCATGCAGTAAACATGAAGCCATGGAGCAGTTCATTTTATTCTCTTTCATTATTCTCATATCATGTGTCCCCTGTTTACAAGAAAGAACAAAACCAACACGCTTGCAGTTTTTTGTCATTGGTTATACTATTATAATAGTTTTTCTACCATTAATCAGCTCAACTTGTTAACCTCTTCACTGTGGCCACCATAATTGTTGAGAAAAACCCAACAATCATATGACACCCTATGAGAAAACACTTTGGCAAAAGTGGGAAGGAAAAACTCCTTTTTAACAGAAAGAAACCGCCAGCAGAGCCAGGCTCAGGGAGGGGCGGCCATCTGCTGCGACCGGTTGGGGTGAGACAAGGAAGACACTATAACAGACATGCTGTGGAAGAGAGCCAGAGATTAATAAGAAGTATGATTCAGTGGGGTTAGGGTTAGTGCGTAGGCTGTAGCTAAAAAGCTGCAGCCGCGTGCGTAAGTTGACAGCTGCAATAAAGAAGTGTACTGAAAAGTGTGAGTATGTGGTTCGGTCTCTTGTGTCCCAGTCCTGGGTTTCGGCACCACTGTAAATGATGCACGACAGATCCGACCACATGTTCACACTTTTCAGTACACTTTTTTATTGTGGCTGTCAACTTACACACACGGCTGCAGCTTTTCAGCGGATGCGCATATTATAAATGTAACTGCTGTGAATTTCTTTGTTCTGACATAAAAGTGATTCCTATGTTAAACATTAGCGCTGCATGACTTTCCTGCCAGGTAACTTGCTCCTCACCTGTCAGAACTCTGCGCCACACACTTTGAGAACCACTGCATTAATCCAACACGTCACACCATAATCACTGCATTTTAATAGACAATCAGCATCATATATCACTTTGTTATGACATGACATTTATCAAATAAAGTAAAAAAAGAAAAATAGAAGTTGCGCTGTGTGTGCACCGCTGAGAAAAGAAATGAGTTTTTAGTAGAAATGTTACTAAAATCCTGAAATACTGGAGCGTGCTCTGTCCACTGTACAGAGAACAAAATGTGTTGGGATTCTTATCTCATCACATAAAGTTCAGTTTAGCTCTGTTCTGTTTTAATAAAATACTAGTGTTAATGCAAAGCATAAATATGTGGGGCTTCACTCTAAACACTTAGAGTGAAGAGTGAGTAAAGGGTTAAGGCACAGAGTCAAAGTTTTAGATCAGAGTTTTGAGATCAGAGTTTTGATCTAATGGCAGCTGTGCCAGTAATGTCTTTGTTATAATAACATCTCCCTGTCTACTTTCTTTCGCTAGCTGTAACTATCACATATATATATGGTGCTTTTTGGTGCTAAATCAAGCAGAGTTTGCATTTGTGTGATTGATTATATTCCATGCTCACTTGGGGAAATAAATGGAAGAGCAGATGAATTGCACTCACTGGTACAGACGGACTCTGAATGACTGCAATCTGAATTGCCTTCCACCAGGTGACCTGTGCAATTGCCTTGCAACCCAAAGTCTAAACCTCTGGGCAACCAGTGGATCACTGCAACTACTCACTCTCAGTTTTAGACAGATTGCAATGATCTTTCCTGGTTGCAAGGAGGTTGCAGTTCTATGTTTACTATTGTGTGACTGAATCTTTAAAGTTATTTACATTATACATTATATACATTTGGGAGCATGCTGTTCATTTCACATGAACCATGAGATCAAGTAGCTAATTTTATCTCACTGCAGTGAGATAAAATTAGCCCTTGTTACTGCTCTAGACAGATGACATACTGCACACTGAGTAGCAATCTCTTTATAATCTTTATTCTATTTCAGTGAAATTAAATTGAGTTTAAAGTGCAGGATCCTGATCAGAGAGTATATGCATGGCCTCAGCTGGATTGGAGGCAGGAAGCCATATTTAGGCTTTGATAGCTGCTTGTAAGAGGGTTTGAAGTTCATAAAAAGATTTGGGGAGCGTTGTCATGAGCCCAACCCCCCCACCCCACCCCCACCCCCAACCCCTCAGCTTCAGAGTCCAGGGAAGTAAATTAACTTAATTGGAACAAATCATTTTGTACATGCAACATCAGAAGTTCAAGTCTGTAATTATGAGCTTAAAGGATTTTAGGTATGCTTGTTATTGGGTTAATCTAATTTTAGAACACAGATCGTAAAGGTGTTTATTAGCTACTTGATCTCATGGTTCATGTTAAATGACCACCATGCTCACAAATGTATATAATGTATATTTCAACCAGAATGTGTCGTTGTAAATAAATAACAGAATGAGGAAAAAAGGCTTTTAAATATTCTGTCTGTGTTTCTTGAAATAATCTGCAGAAGGAACTGAAGATTATCAGAATTAGTTACCTTGGGGGAGTTTAAGTCCATTTTAAAGGAACCGGATAACTCTTTTACTCAGTGCGATTGTTTTTAATGTCACTCTTAATTGATTTGCTATTGTATATTTTTCACATGTTTGAACGGGATATTGTATTTGTTTTAAATTTTGTTTGTTTTAAATGTACTTATGTGGTACATGTATTTTTGACGTTTGTGGCCATGATGCCAGGTCTCTCTTGGAAATTAGATTTTTAATCTCAATGAGATTTTTTTACCTTGATAAATAAAGGACTAGTAAAATTTGGCTGAAGTCCTTCAAAATATTTCTGCAGATGAGTCAGAAACAGGATAATTTAGCAAGACTGGGGGTCCATACCAACTGGAGAGAAAAAAAGAAACTTATGTGTAATACTGCCTAAAACAGTCCACACTATTAATTTGGCAAAGAATATGAATTAATATTTTAAAAATGAATAAATATATTTTAATAACCATTATACCCAAAGCTATCCTTCATAGTTTAATAACCAGTCATGTTTTTAAAATCAAAAATATCTATTTGCTTTTTGTTGTAAATTGCAATTAAATGTAACAACACATCTTCTGGTATCTACTCCGCACTCTTGAGACTGCACTGGGAGACACACTAAACCTTGCAACTGGCAGATGTGGCAATGGTATCTTGAAGCATTTGGACTCCCTGGGTAAACCTGAGTGGCTGCAGGTAATGTCTCATGCAACAGAAGCGAGAGGAACATTAGCAAATAGCAAAATTATAGAACAAAAAGGTCAGGAGAGAAAAGGAGATGCTAATGGTTTGTGGCAATCACCTGTAATTATTTTTTAGGAGTTGTGTTGCCGCTGCTTTTCCAGTGACCTGTTGCCACTTTCATTTCCATGCAGGTGAAACGGATTCATAATGGTTTACACTTTCAAGCTGGACTAATTGATATCCATGAAGTTTAACTGACTTGGTGTTTCACTGTGATGATTGAGCGTTCTGTTAATTTTACTGAGCAGTGTGTACCCTCAGGCAGTTTTCATCTCACCTACTTAATGAATCTACCTTAAATTTTCTTGCACCCTTCTTCAAACAAAACCAGTATAGTGTATGGTTGGAAGTGACTGAGAGTGAAAGAAAGACAGAGAGAGAAACAGATGGCTAATCCTTTTCACCTAGTAGCAGTGTCATTGACTGTCACTGATAACAGAGTGAACATCCCAGGCCAACATACTCTTTCCCTGGTGGGTGATGTACACAACAACAATAACAACGACATCAAGCTGCTCTCACTCTGAGTCTGACAAGATCAGCTACTGGAGGGCATACCCGCTGCCAAGGTGACTTCAGCTGCCTCTGTGTGTGAATGAATCTAGCAAGAGTAAAAAAACAAAACAAAACAAAACATACTGGCAGAAGAAATACAACAGAAATTCATAAAACAGCCAAAACACCTGGCTGTGTATTACTCTGAGCATTTTGGTTTGTTACCAAATCATTCATCAAAAAGGAAAATGTCAAAAGAGAGATTTAATGTCATCTTTAATATTCAATAAAAAAAAAAAATCTAAAGCTTAAATAGGCGTAAGCTTAAATATAAAATGAATGCAGGTATTATTGTAAAAGATGGTAAATATTTTTGCGTGTGTTGTGATGCCAGAGAAAATGTTCAGCTGCATTTTCAGTAAGTGGTGCACAGGGCAGTCTGGATCCATTAAATATCTACAGCCATTCACCACAGCCACATTAGAGCGACTGTTGCGTCAGTTAATGGAGGAATGCACATAGTGTTGATTGAAATCACATTCAGATTGAAACAGAAAGGATGATTTCTCTCTGTGAGTAATAGGAGTGCATTTCAACAGCAGTTCAGTCCTGAAGCCACAAAAATGTCACTTCACAGTTACATATCCAGGTTTACACAACTTCCCCAACTAGTGTAATCCACATTTCTTCCTACAGCTCAGATTAAGGTTGCTGTCTCCTGAAAAGTTTTGAAGCCAGTTATGGTCACATTGTGGTCCAGGAAGTGTGAGTATTGTCACGTCTCACTGCAATGCTCCATGAACTTAATCCTTTCACTGTGCTCCCATTGGTCTTAATCAGCTCACCAAGCTCACCCACAATATTGCCCATATAACACCTTACAGTCTTCATGTTTGCAGGTGGATCAGCACCATTGCTGAAAACCCATAATTTCCTCCATAGTTCCTCCTGGATTGCAGTGTAATGTGTAGAAAACTCGTGGATTTGTAAAATTTGACTTTACAACACTTGCAGAACAAAAATGACCAATTAACCTTCACAGAAATCACAAAGCGCAAGAAAAGTAAACTTTAACAGGTGATAAAATATTTTTTTTTAAATCAAGGGATCTTCTGCAAGAGCTACTCCCAATTCAATTCAGTTTTATTCATATAGCACCACATCACAAAAACAGTTGTCTCAAAGCACTTAATATTGTAAGGTAAAGACCCTACATTAATACAGAGAAATCCCAACTATCAGACGTACACATATGGGCAAGCATTTTGGCAGTAGGAAGGAAAAAACTCCCTTTAACAGGTAGAAACCACTAGCAGATCCAGTGTCAAGGAGGGCCAACCATCTGCCGTGACCAGTTAGGAGTGAAAACCACCGCAACAGGCCAAGAAAAAAAAAAAAGGTCACATACCAGAGCTGAGCTTGAGAGATGCTGTCTTCATGCAAATCTGAAACATCTGGCTTGGTCTACCTTGTGCTTTTGGACAGATAAAAATAATATGGCCATTGTTTGGCAAGAATTTCAATAGGAATTTCAATTCATGAAGTCAGTTTCACAAAAAATATAGAACCAGTGGAGACAGTTATACATCAGAATCCAGTACAACACTCAGATTTCAGATTTATTAGGAAGACGCAGCTGTCAAAGTTACACTGTTAAAAACAATTCTAATGTTTATGCTTGGTAACATAAGTCTACTGTATAATGTCTCTTTAATAAATACAAAAAAACCTATCACTTTCATTCAGAGGTGTCAAACTGAAGGCCTGGGCCCATACTACACAACAGTAACTAAATAACAGAAAACATCCTACTGATTATAATGATTTCTTTTTTCTTTTCTTTTCTTTTTTGCAATGAGTCCACAATAAGGACATTTTCAGTGGGTTCAGTTTTGAGCTAACAGATATACATATTTAATTCTTACAGTTTAAGCCCAAACAGTCATGCTGACACATTTCTTTCATTTACCAAGCAGTATTTCTTTATCATGTTGGAAGACTGAGACATCCTTTTGGAACTGAAATTCTTTTTCTTATATTGAGGCATTTAATGTGTAATGAAACATCTTTACACTGACAGAAAGGGGAGTTTCGCCGGTGCTGCCCACTTAGCATCAAAGTGGTCTGCATGTTGTCCTCGATATAAAATGAGTTTGAGTCCTGCTTTTATTCACAGCCAAATCTCCCTGACCGTGCTAAAGGTCTCTTCCTGTTCAAAGGGAGTTCGTTCTTCCTACTGTGCCAGTGTATTTGCTTATCATCTGATTCTCTGTAATACTAAAGAGTCTTTAATATCAAGTTGACTCTTATGTGTTGGCACTATAAAACCGAGTTGAGTTGAACTGAGTTGAATATTTCGGTATGATGTATTTTTTTTTTACCTTAAAAAATATCAAATTTTCCAGAACAAGTGAATGATTACTTTAATTCTTATAAGTTAAAAGGTTTTTGATGATTTTGTGCTCATAGCACTGTGCTGTTTTGTGCTTAGATTTTGTGCTGTTCAGTCTACTCACTAAGAAACTATGTGATGTTTAATGCACAGTGCAGGATATTTGTTTGTGCTGGTAAATATTTATTTTATTCATCTTTGAGACCTGAATATGAATTAAAACTTCTTGCTCACCTTCCTTATCATGTTCTCTTTTTCTTGTTCTGCTTGTGTTTCTGAAATTGACGTTCATTTACAGTATAATGATGGAAAATATGAAAATGCTTATCAGTAACACAGGATAAAGCACATGTTTGATGCTCTGTGTACAGAACATCTATCTGCTTGTAGGATTATTTTGATAGTAATCCTTCTTCCAATCCTTATTTTGATCATTTGGAATAGACTTGGACTTAATTTTTGGAATTATTTGCATTCATACATGCGTTACACAATACACTGCTATATGATAAAGAAAAGAAAAATGAAATTTTAACAGCATTCCCTTCTAATTATTTCCTGTCACAGTTGTCAGGTTCAGGTTGCCTGTGGTAGGTAAACAAGGGAATATATAGAATTACTTTTTTGTTCATTGTGTTCAGTTTTATGTTTGAGTAGTTGAGCAAAAGAGTACAATGAATCGTTTATCACTGCTTATTGACTGTCTTGGAGATAATTTGCATAGAGACTTTCAGAGTCAACATCAGCATTCATTCTAGTGAGACTTGCACTCAAGACCATTGGCCTCGCAGTCTGCTGGTCTTCAGGTCCAGTTTCATCATATGTAAAATCCTTAAAGTTTTAAAGATAGAAAAGAGAAAAAAAGCAGTAAAACATAAAAATGCTATTACCATGCTGAAAGCATTGACATAAAAGTCACTGCCATCCTTATTAAACACAGCTGATGTTATCTTGTTACTGAAGATGGCATTATAAGGTTTTAGCTATCAATATTTTAATTTACGAATTAAGCTTTAGAGAGTTCAGTAATCAATATATTACCTCAATAGACGTTACTGGTGAAATAACAAAACTGTTAACTGAATAATATGCATGCAAACGCACACACCAGCCTGCCACCCCCCACCCCCACCCACAGACATCTAAAGAAAAGAAAAAGCAAACTAACTTACCACATGTGCATCTTCCTGTGGAGACACAATTTCTACTTTAAATTAGCCAGTCTGTTAAAACTACTTCTCCCTGAAATATTCATACAAAGTTTTAATTATAGTTTCGTTATTTTAAGGGTTAGGGTTAGGGTTAGCACCAACATGTATTTCGATCCACTTTTATTTTTTTTTCGCAGGAGCATAAAAAGCCCCCCAGGCGGCCAGCTGCTGGCAAGCTCCCCACAAAGACTGAAGGTGGAACGATCACGATCCCTTTAACCGTAATTAATCTGCAGTGAAAAATAGCGTTTGTAATGGGTTTCAATGGGGCACAAATCGACCACTAAGACCAATAGTGTAAGTTTGTCTGTAGCTTAGCCACTGAAGCTAATTTCCGGAAGTCATACTGGAATTTTAATAGTAAATGTGACCAAACTTTTTTTTGCAGACTTTCGCTATATTCCATTCAACACAGTGCGAATGGCGTGTATACGAACAATGAAAAATGGCACAAATCGACCCAAGACCACCCAGAGGTTAATATTTACCATTTAAAACCATGACTCTATTCCATTATTCTCCCTCCTCACTGCTCCACAGGTTCTAAATTACCTTCCTCCTATTGACTGGTAAAAGTAATATATTTGTGATACATCAATTAAATGCATGTATACATATAAATGTTTTTTTTTTTTTTTGCTTCCTGGGCTAAAGTATATAATGAAATAACTTCACTAATAGAAATTTGAAACTCCCACAATTTCTGTAAAACTGGCATTAACTTATGGCACTTTGCACACTTGTTGAATAAATTCACAGACACTGAAACTAATAACTGGACATGAATTCTTTCATAACTTTCTGCACTAGCATATTTAAAAATGCTAATGCAACTAAGCTAACCGCACAGCTAAGCTAAGCTAACAACCGGGTATAGCCTGCCATGCTAGCGACTTAACATGCAACATACCAGAACACAAAACATAGAAAAAACAAAACAGTCACATACCTTTCAGGTTGGCAATTGTTATTTCGTCCAGTTTTTCCATAGCGTGCCTTAATTTCTTCACACTGTACCAACTGTATCGCATCTACACCCAGACCCCAAAATCCTGCAATCCAACCGCTTAGGCACGGAGCTAGAGGCGGGAAGGTGGGCTGTACCAACTCAGGAGTATGGGGTTGTGTACGGAAATGGTTTAGTTCGCTCTTTTATACCTATAAAATGATATATATTTAAATATTTGACTATTTAGTTAGATTATGTTCTGTAAATACTGACGTGTGGGTGCTGTTACTTACTACAGCTGTTATAAGGCACTGAATTAGGATAGCCATTCCTACCCCATAATGGAATAATCCTGGTTATCTTGACTTTATGGGAAAAGTAGTTCACAGACCAGTAAAACAAAATGATTTGGCGCTGTGTTATCTACATCGTTTTTGTGGGTCTGACCCTCAAATCCCTACTGAGTCATATTAATTCTGCACATAGCCATAGTCCAGATTTCCGTGAAGATTGTGGCATAGATGGATGTGTCAAAGAATATCGTGTTTACAGCTAATTTTGGTATCACATTCTTCGAACACACTCCGACCACCTTGCCAATGGACGATGCAGCGGATCGATTAGGACACAAAAATCTGTAAGGTGAGACTGACTATATACTTTAATATCTTTGAAAATAATCATATAAAATATTCATGTTAGATGTCTACTTGTTTTTACAGCTTAACAGTAGATATGTTAATGCTTATTCCTTATAATCCACAACAATGCTATCTATTTATAAAGAATATTCTGATAGTGTTTAATTTCTTCTACTAGAGAAAACAACATTTTGTATTTTTTTAAACTTTTGTTTTAAATAAACCGATTGTCATGGTCCGCAGTCTCCTTGGTTGTTTGTGTTTATTAATATTCATTGTGTCAGTTAGTTTCCTAGTTATTTGTTAATTATTTCCAGTGTTTAGGTGTTCTCTGTACCTCCCTTGTCTTCAGTGTATTGTCCCTGGTTCGATATTCGTGTTTATTCCTGTTTTACTTTGATAGTCCCTGCCCTGCATCGGTGTATTCTGTTTTGCTTCCTCCTGGTCTCTTCTCATCTGATTAGTGTCAGCTGTGTTTCGTGCCTGTCTGCCAATTCCTCGTTTCCTTTTGTGTGTGTATATTTAGTGTGTTCTTTGTCGGATCGTCTGTATTCTCTCCTGTGTTATCATCTGTGTTCCCTCCCTGATGTTTTCATGTCTTATGTTCCTTGTTCAAGGTTGTAAGGTTTTTGCAACATTTTCCATGTTTCCTGTGTTCTTTAGTTTAGCTTTCCCATTTTAGGTTTTTGAGGATTTTTCAAGGCTTTTAAACTACAGTTAAGCTGCCAAATAGCAATGAGCATTAAATGAATATCCATTTATTAAACTCAGCTTGAAAACATGCATATTTTGGAGTAAATTATAAAATGCAGTATATTTCTGACATTAAAATTTTTTAGAAATTATCAGTGTACCTTGTATTTAATTTCCTTATCCGCAACTAGTCAATTAATCAACCAATCTCAATTGCAGTTCTAGGAGGGAACCCTCATCAGCAGTGAACAGAAATCTGAGTAACATGTGGGCATACAGGACTGATTCAGTGGTGGAAAGCCAGCCAACAATGATATGATATGAGATTCCATTCCATATTACAGTTTCACACACAAAGATATGACATGTGCGGTCATGAAATATTACCTGGGTGATGTAATTGGACTACACGTGAGCTCAACATATGTTTTATAAAAGGTACACTGCTTTACATGCATGAACTGTATTTTCAGGTTATTGTTTTGGACAGTTTTGTGACAATTTTTAAAATGAAGTTGTTGTTTTCCTATAAATTCTGACAGTTGAATGCGATTTTAGCATTGCCATAGTATAGATATACTGATGCTGATCTATTATTCTGTTTGACATGGCCTAAAGTGAATGAGTTGTGCTGTTTCTGTTTTTCAAATGGGCCTGTATTTCATGTTTACCATGTGCTTTTAGTTCCTGCCTTTGTTCATATACTGCATATTGTGTCAAACTTGACAGCAATTATATTAAACTTTAGTGTCAATAAATACATTTCTTAAACTGAGCAGCTGTTTAAATGCCCTTACTCTTGAAATGAGAAAAATAATCTTATTTTTATTCTGGAAATTCAACCAAACCATTGTCATGCCTTGTAACTGGTAAATAAAGCTCAAGATGAGCTGAAATATCCTTTTAAGGAAAAGTTAGACATATTTTCCTAGAATAAGCTTTATTTTCTTGTCCAAAACTTGCTTGTTAAGAATATATTTTCTTTTTAGGCAAAAAATAAGAAAAAATGTCCATAAACAAGGTTTTTTTTACTTTCTTGAAAATCGTTTTTTGCAGTGCAGAATACAACATGAAGAAAGCATGTGAACCACTGATTTAGTTCATGTGTGTTCTTACCATCTTTTTGAATGGGTGGTGTAGTTGGTGTTATATAGGATAGGACAGACAAATTAGTAATAATATCCAAATGGCTTGAAGGCATAGTCGTTCTGTTTAAAACAGCAAAGGACACAGTTGACCCAGCAGTGACTGTCTTAGCAGGTTTTTTGGGACCTGGAACCACAAATGCAGCATACATTTATAAATAAATTAAGATTGTAAGTTCCTTCTGATTTGAACAAAGGATTTGTTTTGTTTAATTCTTGAAAGAAAAGAAAGAAAAGAAACTCACCATGTACAACTTTTAGATTGATCTCTATAAGTGGATCAGAGGCGAGTCTCTCAACTCCACAGTAATATTTTTTTGAGTCTACCAATTTAAGATTATTGAAAGTCACTAACAAATCATTCCCTTTGTTTTTTAGGATTACTCTGTTTTGATGTTTAGTCTTTCCAGGTGCAGCAGTGATGATTATGTGTTTTTTATCTGAGCATGGACTTTCACAAAGGTACTTATTATTAGTGGTCACACTGAACCAAATGTTCCAGTTTGAACATGTGAATGACACCTTTCCCCCAATTTCACCTTGTACATTGAGTGTCATTATCTCCACAATATTGAGAGCTATAAGCAGAAATAAAAAGAAAACGTTTTCAGTGAATGCATACCTTCAAATATTAACATTTCTATCAATAGTGATATGAATTGTATTTTAATATTTGCAAACATTACTTGACAGCTACCACGTTTATGCACCTGCTTATTGTCTAGGTGCAAATACTAAAAAAAAAAGAAGCAACCCCCCCCCCCCCCCCCCCAAAAAAAAAAAAACAACAACAACTTACCAGAAAGAATAAAAGCACATCCACTGATTTTTACCATGTTTACGATGAAATCATAAAAATGATCAATGACATAAAGTGTGTGGCAGTATTGACAAATAGCTCCACTGTCGATAATTTCCACTTCCCCTTCCTGTTACTCTTTTATGAGCTAGACGCTCCTCCCTTTTGCAAACACACACAGACACACAGTCCATTCGCAGTTTTCTCCCAGTATGTTTTAAAGTTGAACAATGTTTTTTATTTACTGTTGTCGACTTTAGAACTTCACTATGAAAAACTAAAAAGACTGACAACAGCAATTGAGAATACACATTCAGTGATAACAGCAATCAGTATTTAATCAAACAATGCGGAACACTTCACAGCTTTACCCACACGGTCGATTAAGAGTGCTATAAACTTGAAACACTTTTCTTTTAACTTGTTTAACACTCATACCACTTAATGTATGCATGTGAATGTCTCAGGATCACTTTGAATCACTGTCAGAACTAATAAATTGAACATGAGCATTGAGGTCACATACTGTAAGAATAAGGTTTAAAAAGGTAAAAAAATATTTTTTTTCAGGGTATGGCTATGATACGCTATGATTATTTATTTGCGATCGTTAAATGAAGCCACAAACTGTGTTTCAGAAACTCACAACTAAAATAAATAAATAAATAAAAAATCCTGCCCTCATGCCTGAATGACTACTGGCCACTTGCACTGACTTTGGTGGTAATGAAGATGTTCAATTCAATTCAATTCAATTCAATTCAATTCAATTTAATTTATATAGCGCCAAATCACAACAAAAGTCGCCTCAAGGCGCTTCATAGATACAGAGAAAAACCCAACAATCATATGACCCCCTATGAGCAAGCACTTTGGCGACAGTGGGAAGGAAAAACTCCCTTTTAACAGGAAGAAACCTCTGGCAGAACCTGGCTCAGGGAGGGGCGGGGCCATCTGCTGCGACCGGTTGGGGTGAGAGAAGGAAGACAGGATGTTCAAAAGGCTGTTGAAGAACATCATCTCCTCCTCCATCCCAATCACCACAGGTCCGCTCCAGTTCGCCTACCGACCCAGCAGATCCACAGAGGACACCATCGCCTATGGCCTGCACACCACTCTCAGCCACGTGGACAAGAAACAGGGTAACTATGTGAGATTGCTGTTTGTTGATTACAGCTCAGCGTTTAACACAATAGTGCCCATCCAGGACTCAATGGCCGTCTATGTGCATGGGTGTTGGACTTCCTCACTGACGGAACTCAGGTGGTGAGGGTTGGTAGGTGTGTCTCCGACAGCATCACCATCAACATGGGAGCGCCACAGGGGTGTGTACTCTCACCACTGCTCTACTCCCTCTATACTTCTGACTGTGTGGCCACCCATGGCTCCAATACCATTGTGAATTGTGACGACACAGTGGTGTTGGGCACCATCTCCAACAATGATGAGGCAGCCTACATGGATGAGGTGAAGAACCTGGTATTGTGGTGCCAGGACAACGACCTCCAGCTGAACGTCTGCAAGACACGTAACCATTTGTGTTTTGCAGTGTACGTGACAGTAAACTTCTTGAATCTTGAACATTCCACTCACACAAAGTACATTTTCAGAATCCCAATTTAAAATTTCCAGATTATTTAATTTAATTTACTTAATGTATATAATTCACTTACCTACTACACATAATGTCCTCTTTTGTATATAATTCACTTACTGTATACAGTTTTCTCTTTTTGCACAGTCGATGAGCGTTTCAGGACACATTTCACTGCGTGTTAACTATACATGTGGCAAATAAAGAATCTTGAATCTTGTATCATCTACATCATAATTCTTTACAAAGATGAATTCTGCATTTTCTTATCTTTTAGATGACTATCACCTCCAATCTACTGAACATGGACAAATATTTATTCTCATAAACTAAACATCTTTAAAAAATCTTGGTGGACTCATTTGAACATGATACAAACACATCCTCTGGATACCATGCATTGTATAGGTCATCAGGAAATTTCAACATTGTAATATATGTGTATCATCATTCCTAATCAAGAGTGCACAGTTATTTCCCTTTCTCATTGAAAGGAGGCAGGTTTCTGAAAACATGTCATTTTGTTTTTTATAACAACAAAAAATTTCCATAAGTGTCACTGAATAGTCAAACTAAGTACAAAATCACTGTGCCAGTCATGTAAATCGAATTGTTTTGAAACGTCATCAGCTCCTGCATTCATGAGCAGATAATTTCTTTTTTCCTATTAGTCACATAATTGTAGTATTTTTGCATGCTCTCTAACATCAAAAAACCAGCTTAATCACACATGAAAATAGGCAGAATTGTAACAGAGTTGTTGATGCCTGTCATTACAAAGAACACTGTGTATTGGTGTTTTGGAAGCGCAATTTGTGTTTTTAGACTACAAAGAAACATAAATAGCTCTTTGTGGTGTGTCCTGGGAGCCATAAAATCTTTTTTTCTTTAAGTTTATCTTTTACAGCTGGGACTGGGATTTAAGCACATCAGAATGCTATGGTGATTTGCTATATTTGGAAAGGATAACAAAAGCTGATTAATGCCGCCATGATTGAAGGTAACCTTCACTTCACATACCTGTGGTTTAAAGAATGACCAAAAATATGTTCTATATTCATGGAAACATAGGACCTTTATCTAACCAGTGTCATTCTTCTTCTTCCCATTTCATGTCCACTGTACTCTTTTCTTTTCTCATATGTAGTGACCATAGTGGTTAACCATTCTCCTATTATAAGTAATGTGTCTTAATGTACAAGGAGGAAATGAGAGTATTATCTTGCACCTCTGTTGGCAGTGCTTGTCATTCAAGCACACACATTTATCACACACCGGCAGTACTAGACCTCTTCTTTGTGCATATGTACAACTTGGGTCATCAATAAGTAGAGATTTGTTGGAGCACCTCAGTAAATGCTGTCACTTGAGTACATGGCGAGTCATCTACTGTCTGTTTTGTAATGCAGCATTCAGTTCAAATTTAGACAAAGAAGTGGGCAGGCAAATGAATAAAACTTTTTTAAATAAAACTTACACTGTGGTGAAAATAAAGGTAGCCAAACAAAGATTAGCTGGAGATCCAGAAAAAGTAGGTAAGTCCAAGTATAAATCAAGCAAAAAGGGGAACAAAAACAGGGTAGAGAAAACACAGAAGTTAGGCGATACAGCCAGGGAACATAGGCAGGTAAACACAAGCTGACAAAGAAGGGAAAAAAACAAAAGGCTAAAAAGTAATGAGTGTTGGGAAAAAGAATAATGAGCCTGTTATGTCTCAAACTCTAACACAGAGCGCAGAGGACAGAAGGAGTGCAAAAAAAATGTGACATCAAGACACAGTAGAGACTCTCTGCATTGTTTTTTATTACATGCATATTTTGATGGATGCACCTTCCAGTGTGGCCTTCCAAGATTTACTTGCCAAATGGAAAATCTGCCTGGATTTTGCAGTTTGTGGACCCCACATAAACACCACATTTGGCCCATTCTCCTTTTTTTGTTGAGAATCTGAATTTTCTGCCACCACTTTAGGGAATTAGGAATAGGTGGCATAAACAACTTCGAAACCACATTAACAAATAATAAAAATTACTATATTGTGCAAATCTTGACAGAATTATACAAGACATTCCACTGAACACGGTCCTGGAAAGAGGTGACATCCAAATAACAAAAAATGATTAACAAAAAACAAAATATAGAAGGAGAGCACTTTTAATAAGAAAAAGGATTCTTTAATTGTTAATTTAACTTTTTATGTTTTGTTGCTTAGGCAACAAAAATGTTTCATATTGTTATAATATGAGAATATCATCTTTAATAAAAACCTACAGCTTCAAACAGAAATCAAAACCAGTAATGAAATTTAAGCTTCACTAGCCTAGCATTAGCTCACTGACTGCATTATTAATTATAAGAAAACAAACAAAGTAACTTGACTCACCGTCGAGTGGATTGAATGAGGGCACAATGCTGAATCAGTTGGCCGTGTTATTTTATACTGTCAAGTGGTATTGTGTCAGTAATTAGTCAACTTCTGACAGAGCACGCCAACTACAGGGAGCAGCAATGAAGCAGGGGAGATGCAGCAGATCGCCCCAGAACTTATGAAAAGTTCACTCCCACCACAATAACCAGATTGCTGGAAATGGGGTCTGATTTCAGCTTGTTTACATGATTCTCCTTCAGCTGCCTGCTATTGATCTGAATTGTCACATTGTTTCACTATATTACATTATATTCTAAACATTTGCAAAACTAAAAACCCTGGCTCACCAGGCACCATGACAAATAAATTACACTCAAAACATTGTCATTTTTAAGCTTGTAACCTCACACTAATTAGAGCCAATTTGAGTAAATTTGGCCTCTTTCATAAGTGCCCTTCAAAACAAACTATAATGCAAGATAATAGACTTCACTCCCACAAGTTGTCATTGTATCTTGCATCACTATAAGGTTCTATACAAATAAGGTTTAGGTATAATAAGGTTCTGAATCACTTGTCTTTATAGGACCACAACACAATTTTAAATGGTTCTACCTGTACATTTTTAAAATAGGTTAGAGCATATAACATCCTTCCATTACAGTCAGGAAGCCTAAGGGTCATGTGACCCACCGGCCTCACTGATAAATGACAATTGAATGTGCTGGTCAGGGTTGCTCTGCCCCAAAGCATCTATGTGGTTACATGTGTCTGTAAACAATTTTTTTCATGATTTTTGAAAGACACGAAAATAAATGTTTAGAGGGTGAGTTTACCTCTATAGAAAAATGTGTATACTCAGGGGTTAAAGTGACATTTGGCAGGTGGCAGAATCCTAAGATCTGTTTTAGTAGCTGAGCAAGGTGAAAACGATCACAACTCACATTCATTTCTATTGTAAGCTCTAGTATGTTTTCTTGGTGTACAGGGTGTGATGAGCTGACCTGCTTCTGCTCTGAGGTTTACTGCTCTTTGTGGAGTCACACAGCTGAATTCAACAAGATGTAAGCAGAAGTTTCAGGAGCAATCTTGGCTGATTTCCATCCCCTGCTCTAACAGTATACCATTTATACCATGGATGTGAAATGCATTTTGAAGCCAACGTACATGCCACTTTGATCTTAGGTGGGCCGGACCAGTCTAAAGTTTTTTCCCCATTTCTGTCAGTGTACAGTAGTTTAGCTGCACAATTAATCTCTGAGATACCTCAGTACAAGCTGATCGAAACATTGCATTTAAAATGACCTGTTACTTTAAAAAAAAAAATACTGCCTTAATTGTTGCCCTTCTTAGTGCCTTTACGTGGTGAAAAGACTCTGAAACAAACCGTGCAAGTTTCTCCTCGTATTTGCTAAAAATAGTTCTTTAACTTTACTTAAAGAAATCCTGATCAACATGCCTTTGCCTCAAGTTTGATAACTCAAGTATCCACCCTGTATTATAGTAAAAACTGTGATGATTCATTCAGAATCTTTTTTTTTTTTTTTTACACGACAATACAAACTGAGATGTGAAAATGATTGAATATGTTTTGCCAGCATCATAGTCCATTGCAAGGGGAATATGTGTGATATTATAATTGGGGGCTTGGCTTCCATAAATGTTCGATCCTAAAATCACCCCTGCTTGAGCATTTAGTTGAGTTGACACAATACCCAATGGGAAAAGACATCAGCAGTGATCTTAAAGAAGTAATTGTTCCTTCCCATTGATCTGGAAAAGGTTATAAGGCCATTTTCAAACAACTGTACATTCTACAATGAAAAAGATTATTCACAAATGGAAAACTTTCAAGTGAGTTGCCAATCTTCCCATTAGTAGACATCCGAGCAAATACAAACATTGGATACAAGCACAAACACCTCATACCACCTGTCAAGCACAGTGGAGGAGGGGGTGATGATTTGGGTATTTTAGAGCCAGGATCTGGATACCTTGCAGTCACCGAGTCAACCATGAACTCTGGAGTAAAATCTGACACAATTTGATTGAAAGTATGCCCTTTATCCTTTGAAAGCCTACTAGGAGTAACCCTCAAAGCTCTTTTCTGAACCAAGCAGTTTCATCCACATTTCAGGCATGCTTACATAACAAAATAACTAGGTGTGCATCAAAAGTTAGTGTGGGTGGTCATTGCCTGTGTAGTTACCCCTAGAAAATCCTGGAAAGTATGCTAATGGTCGTCAAACCACATCTTTATTGATAAACACTGAGAGGTCAAAATGTGAAATCAAGGGTACAAGGGGACGATGTCAGTTGTGATCTTTATGGGAGAAAAAGGTTAACCTTGGCTGAAACTGGGCCATGCAACAGGACAAGAATCCCAAGCACAACAGCAAATTTACAGCAGAAGAGCTGACAACGAAAAGCATCAAGGTGTCACAACTGCCCAGTCAAAGTCCATCTGAAATGATGCAATGATAGTCATTTAGTTTTATTCATGTTCAATTAATAATATAGCAAAAAAAACAACCCATAAAACTATTTTCTTTGGAATGACGTGGCAAAGTGATGGTGTCCTTAACAGACAGTTATATTCTCAGCTTATCTTTGGTAGCAGTTCTGGCCATGTTTGCATTCTAGTGCAAGACCAACCTTTCTGCTTTATGTATTGTTAAAGTGAGTTGTCAGACTGTAATTGAGCGATACAGCTGGCAGCGGTCTTTCAAATTCTTCTCCTGTTGAAACCAAGTTCTTCAGGTAAAAGGTAGCAGACAAAGAAAAGGATAAGAGCAGGGTTAAATATGGTATAGCTTTCCCAAGATAAAAAGTCCCAGAAGATAGTTGTGTTCTTGTCTGACCAAGTGCTTCTCGATGTTCTATATACCTTAAAAAAACATTGTTAGGAACATAAAAAAGTGATGGTTACATACTAATTACAACACCAGTTCAAGAGATTCTTTTTAAAAACAATACTATTTTATTTTGTATTTTATTGGTATTGTTATATACATGGCATAATTTGTGCTTTTTTATTATCAAGAATAAACCATAGGGGAACACATCAGAAAATTAAACTTTAAATGATTGAATTATTCATTGTTCAGCTGGATATACTGAGAGTTCTACAAAACCAGGAGGGAAGGGGCAGAAAGGGAAAACAAACTAGATAGGTAGATTGATAAAATAGATAGTTCAGAGACACTTGCAGATGGTCCACTGAGGGTAGTGTGAATGTTCAGACTGTGATGTGCTTTTACCAACAGTAGCAAAGGCACCTGTGTATCGCTTTGTTTAAAAAAGAAAGTAAGCTGCAGGGCCTTATTCTCGTTGAGTCCATACACATATAAACCAAACCCATCCATCACTTCTTGCAGGGGGATTTCTTCCACACAAATTTTTTTTCCGCCAGCCATTACAGATTTTGGGCACCAGGTTAACCAGCTCATGGCCATTCACACTGATCCCCCTTCTGGGACTGACTGAATAATATAAAAAACAAAAATACACCCCAAAATAGTATTTCCCAAGATTTCCATATTTTCTTGCCCAGATTTAGAGATATTTTGAATGACTATAGAGGGACATTTTCAACTTAGACTGGAGAAAGCATAATGGATAGGATGTGGAAACAACATTAATGTATGCTAGTTGATTGATGATTGGGATAAAAATATGAGATAAACAGGTGAGATGCTTCTTAACTGGGAAGATAAACAATGAATAGTGAGTGGCAGGCATACTGCAATAAAATACAGAAAGGACAAAATGGACTGAGCACAAAGAGTGAAAATGTCTCTTGGTGGCTGAGAAGGAAGAGCACAAACCTGGCATGAAAAGCAGAAAGGTCAAGCAAAAAAGATGTAAAGACAGTATGACCGACAAGACAGCCTGGATGAAGACGTATAATACCCCATAAGAGGACTAAAATTGGTCTGTCTTTCAGCTGACTGCTGCCTCTGCCTGGCGTTGGAAGTTTGGCCCTATACCAGAAAGTGGTCTGTCTGCTACAGCACCTACCTGAGTATGATCGAAGACTGATATCTCATTTTCTCCTCCCTTTTTATGTTCCATTTGCTGTCTGTAGCTAACCATCATATGTCCACATAGAATAACTTGTGAGAAACAAAAGACGTGGAGACAATGGTGGAGGAGGAAGTCGAAGCAGTCTGTATGTGGCGTTTTTTTCATTTTTAAACTACACTGCTGGAAGAAATAGATAGGCCTTTTCCTTACCTGAACAGTGCTAGTAGGTGCATAGACAGAACAAATAACTAGCGCATGGAGAGGGGCACATTTGCAAAATATGAAATGATAAAGGAATACAAAAACATTGATTGGGAAAAAAGAGAAGAAGTAAAAGATTTCATCAGAAAAAACTAAAAGAAAGTAAAAATAGATATGAAGAATGTAAAAAAAAATACTAGGAAAAGAAGCTGGTGAATACAATGGTTAAATCACAATAATTTGCATTAGTTATCATATGAAAAGTGGGGATAGAGAACATTTTTACTCTCAGGTGCGGATTAATGCAGAAGAGTCACATGTCAATGTTTGAGTTGAAGGGCTGGAGAGGAAATAGAGGGAGAAGGCCTTTCTGGTATAGATTGGTCCGTTAGCTAGCCTTAGCTTCCCTAGAGACAAAACTATATTTTGATTTTCTTGTTAGCTACCCACTGGGGTAAACAAATGTCATCATTGATGTCTGTTAGCCAACTGATAACCAAGTTTTCATGTCCATGTCACTGCCAAGTATGTGTTCCTTCATCATATTATAGCAACAAGTGTATGTTTTGTCAGGACATGTTGGCTATTTTCTGAACACACAAAGGTTGCTGTTCATAAAAAAAAAACCCAAAGTCTTTGCGACCTTCAGCAATCATCATGGCAGCAATTAAACAATGGGAAAGACACTCAACAACAGCCCCAGAATGAGACTGCTCACATATGTCCAAGAGTGGTCTAAGCATGAAACCCATCAGCTGATCTTGTTGGCTTTTGTGTCCCACAAAGTTATCCATGCTCTGGACTGGCATTGGCTACCCACCAACACATTAATTCAACCAGTGAGCTGGTATTAGCTTTGCTCAAGCTCTAGTCTCTGTTGATTTAGTCCTTTAGTTGGCATTAGCTTAACACCGAGCTACAGTCTATGTTGATTTGGCCTGTTAGCAACCATTAGCTTCCTGCCAAGCTGTAATCCATATTATTTGATTGGTGAACAGACATGAAATTGTCGCCTTGTTACAGTTCATGCTGATTCAGTCTGTTAGCTGGCAAAAGCTTCCCATCAAGCCATAAATCCATGGTGATTCAGTCTGTTGGCTATATTAGCTTCAAACTCAATCGTCCATATGTCCCGTGTGTATTTTGACCTCCCGCTTTCAGCTCCAGAGACAAAAGTTACTGGTGGTTTGGCAAGTAGAGCCTTTCTCAGCAGGGGACAGGTAGAGCTTGCCGTTAGCACAGGCACAAAGCTCGTACACAGTCTGTTTGGTGTAGGTGGTACCTGCAGGCGCTCCCTCCAGGGGATCCACAGCACTACCAAGGGGAATGTTGCCCAGTCTGATAGTGTTGGCATCTAGAAAGATCTGTAAACATAAAAGAAAAAACATGCATAAAACATGGAAACAAAAGTTACAAAGAATCCAGCTGTAGGGGGCAAAGCTCTTAGGGATGGTCTTGGTGCTGAAAGTAATGCACAAAAAAAGAGAATTTGAAAAAGGGAAAAAGAAAAAAAAGGGAACCAAGGAATGCTTGGTGCGTCGAAAGAGAGGTCACATTGCTGAAGGCAATGACTACTTCTTGCTGTTGACTACGGTTGTCATCATGAAAGATCTATGAAGACACAAAAAGGAATTTCTATGTAGAACAGGTCTCTTTTGATAAAGAGGTAGGGTGGGAGTGAATGAGGCAGAGAGCAAGATAGATTATGAGAAATGGAAGGAAATCAGTGGGAGAAAAGAGAAGTGAAGTACTAGCATGCAACAGAAAAAAAAACACACTGGAAGCAGCTCTTTTTTTCCAGGTGATTTGATATTGTATCACACTTATCACAAATCAGACTTAAAAGAATAAGACTGTCTAAGATAGATGATTTAAGCGCCACATTTAATTAAAAAAAATGATCACAAACTGTTGAATCTGAATTCTATAGTTTCTTTTAAAAACATATGCTTATTTGAAATTTAACAGACTTCTTAAAGGGTTGAAAGGCCAACAAAATTTACTTGCACAAGTTCATTTACTTCCAAGGTGCATGGAGAAGACAAAGATCTGATGATGTGAAGACTCCAGAGAAACTTAAAGTATTAGGGAACAACTTTATTGGGTGACCAACGCATTTCGCCTTGTGGCCTTCATCAGGTTCATTGCACAATATCAAACAGTTTGTGTTTAAACACAAAAACAGGAAACAGAAGAAAGTGGACCAATCACACATTTGCAAATGCTGACCAATTAGCATTTAACAAGGTGGTACTAGCTGACTGGTTAAGCCAGTACCACCACTACTGGACTGAACCACTACAGATTGAAAGGGGGGAAAAAATCTCAATAAGTCCAAAAGTAGTTCATACTCAAAATTACACAGAAAAATGCAAACAAGTTAAAATAAAAATAAAGTAAGAACAGGGTCAAAAGGCCAGCAAAGTTCCATGTGTCTTGTTTCTAAAAGAGAATAATTTGATTATTATATTAGTTGGCAAGGTCAGTAACATTATTGAATACCAAAAAAGCATCCAACAAATATTCATATCTGAACATGAGATCACTCAAAAAAACATATTTTCAAATCTGTGTTCAGTGATTTTTTTTGTTGTCGTTTATTTTGGATTCTCTAAAATCAAGTAAATATTTATTGATATTAACACAAAAATAAATATAAGGATAATAATATTTGATACTTAAACACTTCTTTGCTATATCTGGATGTCAAGTTAGCTAAACAAATAATTTCCAGTGTTTGAACCTTTGTACAGTTTTCAGCAAGCTGATACAAAAAATGCACCCCCCCAAAAAAACAAACAAACAAACATACAAGCAAGCAAGCAAACACCGCCCCCCCCCCTCCCAAAAAACCCCCCAAACAAAACAAAAAGAAAAACAAAAAACCCAAACAAAACCAAACAAAACAACAAAACAATAAAGGCCACTTTTAATTTATTTTAATGCATCCTTTGATGGACTTAATCACTGTTTTTTAGCAGCTTCTTGTTGGTGTCACTGGATCTGGGTTATGTGTCCAGACAAGCTTAGTGAAATACCCAGTCAAAAAATCAAAAATGCATTGCACTCTAATGTTGGAACATTATAAGATCAGAAGTAGTTCAGTAGATTAACATGATAACCTTGGTTTGATTTTTTGAAAATACATTTTGAACCATAATCAAGCACAGTTACTGAAAACATACTGTATAATCCACTATCAGGCTGCACAGAGTGATGTGGCTTCCCAGTCATAAAAATCATGTTCTAAAGAATCACAAGAGATTACAGTAATCAAAAAAGAACACAGTTTCATTTTCAGCTATTGATGTATTAGCCTTAATTACAACTTTGTGGACAGCTAAAAAAAACACAATTGTTTCTAAAAACTATCTGTTTTTTCCTTTGCTCTGTCTGCCTTATTTTCTCCTGTCTTCATAAGATACAAGGTGAGTTTTAAGCAATAATCATTAGACAATCTTCGCTTCTATTGACAGCTTCACTTGCCTATTTATTTACTCTGTAATGTTCAAGGAAGCTCTGCTTGTTATTTCTCGCTCTCTCACACATACCCACAGGCTGGACGGTAATCTCAGCAGACATCTGCATCCCTGTTATTTGTCTACTTCATTTTAGAAATGAGGACAGGGGAAGTGAAAAAGTGTGAATATAATTGCCATGAGTGCAAGAGTAAGGTAGAAGAGATGGAAAGGAGGGTCAGATAAAAGAGTGAGAGACAAAATGTCATATCAGAAGTGGTTTGAAGAAGATAGGCGACACAGAAGGAGGGAAATAGATGAATGTAGGAAAAAGAGGAAGAGAGGAATGAGGGATTAAGATACGCCGGTAGTGAGGAACCAATTAGTATAACTAATGATTTCACGTTAGCTGACGGGGCACATCTTGAGCTGTATAAACAACATCCGTACATATAGTGTATACACACACACACACACACACACACACACACACACACACACACACACACACACACACACACACACACACACACACACACACACAAGCGCTCTGTGTGTGCTGCTTATGTTTCCTTTGAGTATCTGTTTCGATAAAAGCAGTACATGCATTAACATGAAGGCAAATCTGCAGAACTTTTGAAATGATTAATTTCTTTGATACTTAAGAGACTCAAATTCCTATAAATAAATAAAAACTGGAATTTCATAATCTCAACATTAATTAATTAATCATAAAATTAAAACATGGCCTGATCTCTATCAACATTACACACAAGAGACAAAATAAAATAAATAAAAAAAATCTCTAAAATGGTTTATAGTACTACCTTTACCTACACTTGCTGCAATACACTCATAAAGTCATAATCGAATCAATTCTGCATCACTCAACAATGTATATTTTACTGAAATGAGAAATGAATCCTGATCAATGTTTTAATAGTCAGATTACAGTAAATGCTATTCCAAGCCCCAATGCGCTCCCTCGTATCTTAATAGGCTTCAGCATCACTTAATAATTTCATTTTATTTAAAAGAAGTTCTTTCTTTTTATTCGTATTTTCAGTAACTCTGCAGTCAAGAGCCTACCAAGTTGTAGAGTGGGGAGTGATCGGTTCCGTTCAGACATTTAATTTGGAAATTACAAGCGGAGAGTCAGTCTGTTCTGTTACTGTAGGGCAGTTTGACATGGGCATTGTGTTTGTGAAAAAGGGTATAATAATTCTTCTACTAACATTAAAGAAAGGCACACAACCGTAACCATGGTAACTGGTCTCACACAAAAAATGGCAACAGCTTCGAACCGCTTAGCCTCCAACAAGTGTAGATAAAATGACTTTAATACAAAATAGAAGTTACTAATATCATAGTTCTGTCTCTGTAGAAATAGATGGGCAAAAAGAAATAGATGATTTTGTGTTAAATAAAATGGGCAACCTCTTTAACAGAGCTGTGTAGAGCTATCTCATTAGCCTGTCATGCCTATTGGTTTTAATGAGACATAGTAACAATGAAAAGGAGACACTTTAAGAGCCAGTGAAAAAACGGGTGTGTGAACTTCTTTACTTATGTATAGAACAAAAGAAAATACCGCAGTATCTCTAAATGTCAAGGTATTCCTTTAACAGGTCCCTGGTGCACACCTGTCATCTTCCCTTTGGCTTCCAACAAAAGCTGCCAGGGCTCAGTTATAGCCTTACAGGAGCAGGACTCAGTCACGGTTGGCAACAGAGCCCAAATCTAATTCTAACAACCTACTTGCCACAGTAACAGAAAGCTACATCTAAAACAAACTTGGGTACGGCACTCGAATGTGGCGGCGACAAGAGTTGGGTGCATGCATGTTTAAGAGAGGAAATGGAAATCGGTTCTCCTTTAAACAATAGAAACATCAGTGCAACAAAATGGTGCAGCAAAAAGAGAGGATGAAGTTGGAGGAAATAGAGGTGAAGAGTAGGAAATAATGGGGAAGAAAACAAGGGGAGAAGAGGATATGACATTGGAAAGACAAAAAGGCAATTAGTGGGTAACAATGGCTTACAAGGAAGGGTAGAGCGAGGAAGAGATCAATAAAAAAAGGAAGTGAAGAAGATGGAAATTCAAGAAAGAGAAATGTATGTACGGTGATTATGTGAAGGAATAAGGATAACAGAAGTGAGACTATGGATGGACAGACAGATGGATTGATAGAAAGGGGAGAAAGTCATTTGATGAAGCTTAAGATCGGATTAGTGATGACATTCATTCTAAATGAAAGTGTCTGTAAGTATTAGGTGGCTCGACGTTAGCTGTCTATACACGTGAGACAGTGTGTGCTTGAGAACAAGTAGTGTGGGAAAGGATGTGTCTGTGAATATAATATTGTTTGTGAACAAGTATGAATAAGTGCTTTTCATTCTTTCTTCTGTTTATACGTGTACTTACTGACATGCCTTCATTACATTAAAATGTGTGTGTTTTACACATTATTTTTATGATTAAACTATTAATTTTCATGGGGTGCACTGAAGTTACTACCATGACTGCACAAAGTACACGTCGTCATGATTAAATAGCACTCCAGTTCAGATTTCACTTTTATAGTCATTGTTATTAAAAAAAATGGTATAATTATAAACAGAAGAATCAATATTCTTTCTTTTGACAAACACTACCAATTTAATTTAAATATTAAATAACATATAAGCGAACTGAAACAGTAAAGACTAACAGTTTGAATCCATCTCCAGTGCTTCTTGCCTTGCTTCACACATCTGTCTAGTCTCTTGCGCACACAATTTATCTACCTTCTCTCCATCCTATCAGCAAACTCTCTCTCTTTACCATCATCATTTAGCCTATTTTTAAAGTTGTTCCTCTAACCTTTGCAGTCCTGCCTTTCCTTCTCTCTCGCTGGCACCAAACATGCCTTCTTCTTCTCCTCTTCCTTTTGTCTTTGGCCAACAGTTACAGCTGTTTTTTCCGCTTTGTATGTAATAGTGTGTTTATAACAGTTATGCGGTAATAACCTAGTTAAAATAGTCCTCAAAGATAAAACATCATTTTGGTCCAAATTTGGTTTTTATGCTACTTCTTTTGGTAAGCTACATATTCCATCTTTCAAGTTAAATGTACAGAATTCTTTAAAAAAAAATGTAGTCTCCAAAATAAAACAAAAAAAATTAAAATAAAATATAAACATTGTCATCTTACAAGTTAATCTAAAGCTCTAAAAATAGCAATTTTGGTTTTCTGTGTGTCATATGCATTCCTTGCACATTTCAGTCCAAATATACAAGTCTGTGTGGGTGGCTGTTTATGTGGATACAGTATGAATGGAAATGTGTCTACACCCATCTCTTTCCAGCAGCAGTTTAGCAAGCACATTGCTAAGGCATTGAGAAGACGGAAACATGCAGGAAGTAGCAATTATGGGGGTTCAAAGCATTTTTCATGGATGATTTCCTTTGGCAAAACAAAGGAACAAAAGGGTTGAAGGCAAGTTAGCTGAAAGAGAGAAGGGGGACATGGTGGCGGTGAAAGGACAAGATTTTTCTGGGATTAAAAAAGAAGGGAGGTGGAGAGAGCAAAACATCAGAGGACATATCAGAGATAGAACATCTGGAAAGAGACCAGGAGAGAGAAAAAGAGCTCTCTGTATACAGTGGAGTTGTTTCAAAGGAGAAAAAACATCTTTTTAGGACACCTTTTTAGGTGTATTTAAGATGAAACCAGATGCATGAGGAAGAATAGTTAAGGACAAAAACGAGGGTGCAAAATTGCATCTGCAAAAGTAAAGCACATAAGAGTAAAAAAGCCAGAAAAAAGTTTTTTTTTCAAGAATTTATTTTATTACCGCCATAAGGTTTTCCATTAAATGCAAACAATGCCATCTTTCATTTTCTACAAATACCTAGAGGACACTTTCTGCACTTGAATGTGTGTAAGTAGCATGATACTTCTCAGTTGTCAGTGTCCTAAAAAGGTGTATAAATATAGTTTCTGGCATCACTGTCATTAAAGCAGCTGTCAAATTATATTAAAAATGATTTTACACAACTACCTTTTCCTTTCAAACCATTCTTGGCTGTCTTTATCTACTTTTTTCATCTGCTAAAAGCGAATCCTTATTGGCACATCCACAAAACCAAGTGGTAATTTCAGAATGAATGGGCTCTCTTTGCAATGGGTTTTATGGATTCATTCTTGCATTTATTTATTGTATCGAATGCCCCAAAGTATTCACATAATGTATGACATGTATAGGAAGAAATGAGCTGTGGCTATTGGGAAAATGAAAGCAATGTAGCTGCCTTCATCAAAAATATAATAATAAATAAAATGGTAATAGATACGTTTTTTTATTATTATTATTATTATAATAACCATGGGCTAATCTGAATTTGATTGGTTCCCTATGAACTTCTCTTTCATTTTGCAATTATGTCTGGCATCTGCTAAGAAATACCCCGGGTTTAATAGGGAACTGATAAAATGAACTGATAAAATATGGAAACTTGTGAGTTCAGGTAGTCATAGAAAGTTTTTTGTCTGTTTGTTGAAAGATGTGAGAATTTTACTGATCTTCATATCAACCTTTTCAGCAAGAAACTGAATAAGTATATTCGGTTTCCAGTGTCAAAATATAATCAACTGACTTAACCCTCCTCTCGTGTTAGGGTCGGCACCGACCCATTTTAAATTTCAAATGCATAAAAAAATCACATACATTTGTTTATTGTATCAAGGCTTTTTGACTTTGTCAGGAACCTCTATTTCTACAAAATATGGAACACACACACACACACACACACACACACACACACACACACACACACACACACACACACACACACACACACACACACACACACTCCAACAACACCAATAGGTGGGAGGCTGTGAAGCTTTCTGAGTGTATTACACAGACCATTAGGCTTGTTGAATGGACGGACGCTGGAATGGGAGCTGACAACGGACTAAATGACAGAGGCTGGAGAGAGACTGAGAGTTTAGTAACCCAGATGTAGCAGGGACATAAAGCAATATCAGCCTACTCTACTGTACCATACAAACAAACACATTCAGAACACACACAGGTGCAGGCATAGACAAATTCATTCACCCAAACTTCTACAGGTATACAAGAAGAGAGACTATAAAAATGATGTGTACAAACACACAACAAATGCAGGAAGTAAGAGCTGCAGAATAAATGAGCCCCCAAACATATGCAGCGACAGATGGTAAAACAAATGAGAGAGAGACAGACAGACAGACAGACAGACAAAACTCCCACACACAATGAAACACTCAGACCGAGAGTGACAAAATAACAAACACATCTATGACGATCACCTCAGGGAGTGTGAAGTAGGCTAATAAATTTCCATTAATCACACCTTTGAAAAAACATACACTACTTAGAGCTATTGGCAGATATCTGTTAATCTATTCCTCACACTCTGATGAAAACAAGTTTTGGAAGTAAACAGAAAGGCTCTGGAGACCAAGAGAGCAGGGGGGCAGCTGTGGACGTGTCCTTTGAGTTCATGTTTGTGTGTATGTGTGTGTATCAGTGCATAAAAATGCATGTGCGTCTCTTCATCTGTGGGTTGAAGATTTTGCGTGCATGTTTTGCATTTAACTTGTATATAGTTATATGTTTCTGAGGCTTCCACAGCACAGCATCACTTGGTACAACAGCGAGTTACCCCCTGCCAGCATTCTAATTTACTTACTATTCTCCCTTACCCGCAGGTAAAACATGAAGTAGTGAGGAAAAAAAAAATTTAGTCCCAGTGTACCACCCCAATAATACCTCCAGGCTACAGTTTCTTAATAAGCCCCATCATTGTGTCAACAAACAATAAAACTCCATGGTAACCTAACTTTGTCAAAAGTTTGTGTAAGCTGACCTGATTTCACCTCGCTGAACTCACTGGTAGAAAGCACATACAGATGTGCAAATGTGCCATGTTGGGTATTGTAGACATCTTTTGAAAGAGTTTAAGGTGATCAAGAAACTTTGCCAAAAAAGCTGCAAGTGAAAAAAGTTGTCGGTTTTTATCAGGTTTAATTCTGCATTTAGAGATTTTGGTCTTCATTTTTTTTTTATTTGTCTTATTTGTTCAGACTGCTTCAGACTTCACACAGCTCTTGCTCCTGAGGTGAGAAAATACAGCCCACACTTAAAATACATGTGGTTGAACTAATTAAATTAAATTCAGTTATCTAAAAATTGTATTTAAACATAGTAACTAGTTCCTATTATCACCATGATAACAAAAATTAACGTGCACTCCCTATATAATGATTATAGTAATAATAGCAGTCATAGTAAAGACCAAATGGTTTTGTTGTGCCAACAACATGATAATACAGCTTTGTGGATTCCACTTCCTGGTGACAGGGGAGGTGTGAAATTGGTATACCACATTCACACCTTTACATATAGAAAAAATGATATCTTTAACCTCCTAAGACCCGAACTCTTCCATATCATGCATTTTTAATTTCTCTTTGAACTTTGGGCATATTGGGAACTGAAGAATGTAAAAACAAAGAATTGCCAGATTTTTTTTTTTTTTTACCTGATTTTTGTTCCTGACAAAAATGAGATGCACATATGAGGACATTGGTCTTAAATTTTGATAGAACAGTGCAGTATAATGTCCTCGTAAGTGATATCAGGCTGCTGTAGAGCAAAATTTAGTATTTTGGTCTAGACAACCCAAAATGTGATGTCCACATATGTGGACGCCAGGTTAAATAAACAAATGCAGTAACATTCAACATGCAAGCAGCAATATGCAACATGAAGTCACTTTCTATTTCTCATTATTACACATTTTGCAAATGAAAGCAAACTCTACACCAATGTATGAGCATGCAAAAGCTCTTTAGCGTCTGCAAACCAGTATGTAAACTACAATGGTTTGTGTGATTTCTGCATGTAATAAATTGTTAAAAATGGGACTAACACCCTGCCCACAGATGGGGAAGTCATCATGGAATTTATATGTCTTGCATTTATGGAAAACACATCACTGCAGTTGATTTTGTTCCCACTTAGTAAATAAATGAATGATTTCTATTTACAAAGTTGTAGTTTCACTGGAAAACTGCCACTGTTAGAACTCATAGACCTTACTCAAGGGCATTCTAATTGTTTGTAGCTTCCCTTACTGCAGTGGTTCCCAAACTTTTTTTTGCTGGGCCCCCCTTTGTTTTAAAAGAAAAATATTTGCCCCCCCCTCGCCCCCGCCCACGCACGCACGCACACACACACATGCACAATCACAAACACATCCTCCAACCACACACACCCACATTTTGCTCCATTGTTACGGTTCTGGGTCAGTGTTGACCCAGCATTTTGAATTTCTTATATTTTGGTTTATTTTTGCATTATGGATTGTTTTTTGATGTTCTGGTGCTTTGTTTATTATTATTATCATTATAGATCTGTTTCTGTTATTCTTGGTGAGGGATCAGTTCTTAGGTTTTGGGTTCTCATGTGTATTGCAGTTTCTGTTCAGTGTCTAGTCTGTCTCTCAGTGTCGTGTCTGCATCTTTATTTAGTGGTTCTTGTTTCCTGTCTTATTGTGAAAGTCTTTGTCTTATGTTAGCGTGTGCAGCTTAGCTCCCCCGTCTCATTAGCCCTGATCTCCCCCAGCTGTGTCTCCCTTCTGTTACCCATTCCCTGATTACCACCCTGTGTATATTAGCCCTGTGTTGTCCTCAACCCAGTGTTGCATCGTACCATCAGATTATGCCTGTCTTTTTTGGTCTCAGTGTTCAGTCTTCACTTCATGTTTTGTTTTCTTGCCAGCAATAAAGCTGAGGTTTTGAGTTGCATTCCGTTTTCCGAGTCCTGCATTTGGATCCTCATCTCCGCCTGCCCGCACACAGAGCCCTGACAGTTTGTCCGTGATTTAAACAGCCCAGCGCGTGCTCTCGACGCAGGGAAAACCAATTCTGCAGGGGAAGCCAAAGGGAAGATATGCTTCACCATATTTTCGAGTCTTTGGCTTAGAATGAAGTTGGTTTGGAAACATATTCAGCTATGCTTCATCTCCTGCTTTGCGTTTGTGTGGGCGCCCCGTGCTAGCAGTGTCCAAGCGTTGTTTTGTTTTTTCCCTTTTCATGCCGCGCCCCCCCTGCAATGGCTCTGCGCCCCCCCTAGGGGGCGGGCCCCACACTTTGGGAAGGTCTGCCTTACTGGAACATATTTCTGTACTTTTTACGTAACAACAAAAGTGTCTTATTAATTTTGCTCACCTCCAACGCTATGCAGCTCAGTCTTCATGAGGACTTCTGTGTCTTCCTTTTCATTTCTTCTTGCCCCTGCTTTTTTTTTCTGTGTCTGTATTTTGCCCTGTGTAGCACCTCCTTCCAGCTCTTGGCAACTACCAGTTTGGCACAGATGCATTTAATCACTCAATCAGCCTCAGTAGCATATCTACCCCAGTGTTTATTCAGTGCTCGCTAGATTATTCTGTGTGCTTGTTTGGTAGCAAACTTGGCTACTTATGTCAAGTTTGTTGGTTCCTTGTATGTTTACTGCTCCTGACTGAAATGTTGAATCCTGTATGCTTGGTTACTCGACTTCATCTGTTGTTTTCCGCACGTGCCTACTCTGCGTCTGCTGTGCTCCCAACATCCCTCGCGCTCTCGGTCAGGCTTTGTCTTTCCACTGTTTTCTTCTCAGCCAGACCTGATCTAGTACAAATTTCTCCTGTGACTTTGTTCACTGCAAACTTCAGCTTACTTCAGACACTTCTCACTTTTTTTTATGTATTCATTTGGCAGTCTTCTCTGCTCTGAATTTTTAATAACTAGTCTGAGCTACTGAACTCCCACATCTAAGTGCTTACGTATTCCCTATTTCACAGACACTCACCTACCAAAGTTATTTGTAAGTCTTTAAAATGTTAACATTAAAGCAGTCATCCAGATAAAATGAAGCCACATTAATGATAGAAGTGCATTGCTTTAGAAAATACAAGTCCAGTGGTTCAAAATGTTGGGAATTTACTCACCATTCATTATGTGAATGATGAGTAAGGGTGAGTAATTTTACTCTAATTTTACTCACCATTCATTATGTGAATGGTGAGTAAAATGGTGAGTACCTCCTGTGGGACAGAATATAAAAAAATGAAATAGAATAGACAATTAAGTAAGTGCATATTATGTGGCATACATGTCTTCTTGCATCATTTCATTTATGTTCCTTTCAACTTGACTCCTTCCAAACTGATTTTAGTGGTTCCTGCATGAGCCTCCAAACTGTTATGCTCCCTTATTAGGGCCAGGGTGTCCGCAAAACAATAACAAAGTATCTGAGTAAAAACAATGTCAAGACTTTCTTTCAAGGTTTAATTTGCATAGAAATTAACTTGAATATGTTATTTCTCTCTTCCTTTCAATAAACACGGACATTATTGCAAAATACTTTTCTGTTCTCGGATAGAAACAGTCTCACTTATAACTGTAGACTGTATATAAAAAGATGGATATGGATATGCCCATTGGTTATTAAAGTCCTGATGTGCAGCTTCAAACTGAAGATATAATGAAAGGGAGTTGATCTGACTCAAAAACCGAGGGACTGTGTATGCTCATATGCTAGCAATTTGACCATCGCATTAACGTATACTCAGGTTTATCAACCTTCAATTAGTTAACCCTTTAAGACCTACCACAGAATCACATCCGCCAGAGCTTATCTTTATATTTTTACATGCTGCAGTGCCATTTTCAAATTCAAATTTTATTTGTCACGTACACAGTCATACACAGTACGATATGCAGTGAAATGCTTGGGAGCATTTTTGGGAGCATTTCAAGTTGCTATACGTCGATACAACCGTTATAGCCCAAATTTTAATAATATGTATGCATTAAGTCCATAATAACTACATAAATTGCAAAAAAGTGCAATAAACTACAAAAAAATTAAAAATCATTTTTCCTTTTCTTTCTTTCATTTTTTGCCAAATTTGCCAAAAAACAGCATATGCATCAAAATAAACTATTTCCAGCAGCGCAATTTGAGTTTTAAGCATCCCAGAAACTATTCAGAAAAGCATCAAGTCAAACATGACTTATAAAAAGGCCAGTATAGGCTTATGAGGCCCCGATGGTAAAAAACCCCCAAAAAAACCCCCTACATTTTCCGCGAAATGACATCACTTCCGGTTTCGGGCAGGTAATGGCGGACATGCGACAGTTCACGCTGACGTCTATTCCAACGTAGGAAGTGTTATGAACAGCTGATCGGATCGGCAAAGCGTGTTTCTGGAATATTATGTTTTTGTTGCTGCAAAGCCATATGTGGAAGGAAACCATGACTTAGGACAAGCTGATGGCATAAGATGTAAGTACAATTCCTCCTGTTTCATATGCAAAAAAAATGATTGCGCTAGCTTACGTGGTTCTGGTTCTACAGGGATTTAAAAATAGTTTTGCAACCAGGAGCGGCCCAGAAAACAGGTTTAGGGACTTCCTACTTTAGCCCCAAAAGCTCTGTCCATCTTTTACTACAGTCTGTGGTTATCACAGAGGGACAGTGATTTCTGAGTTATGAAGACGCAAAGGTGAGAAGTAACAAGAATTAAAAGAATAGAAAGCTCACATAGACTAAAGTGTCGACAAAGGGAGAGTGAAAGAGACAGAAAGAGAGAGAGAGATGACAAAAGGGGAGAAGACAATAAAAAAAAAAACACAGGAGGACTGCAAGAATCCTGAGAGGATCTGTCAGCTCTCGTTGGCTTTGATTTTAATGGAAGCCAGCGCTCCCCTACCTCTAACCCATTTGGCCCTAATTCCAGCACTGCTTTCCAAACTTTTTAAACTTTAATGGCCTCTTCTTAAGTGCCAGCTGCTGACAACATTGATTTGGCTTTAAGCCTTGCTGTCCTGCACGCCTTTATTTTCTCCTGCAAAATCGACAGAAACATCTATTTTCTGCCATCCTTCTCCACCTCCTGCTCATCCGATCCCCCTTCTATCCTCCCTTCATCCGCTCTTCTCTGTTCATTTGATGGTGTCAGCAGTCGAGGAACGCTTGTATGAGACTGGATGAAAAGGAATGCTTTTGGATAAAGTCTTCTTTTTAGAATGTATGTATTTTTTGTTTTTAAAGAAAAGCTTGGTTGCCATTCAGTCGTGAATCTTTACAGAACAGAGCTGAGATTTTTTTTTCTAATGTATTTGAATATTCCTGTGTGGTATCACTGCAATACCTTTAGGTGTTGCCCAAAGTGGAACACAAAGGGAAATACGGGTCATGATAAATGTTCTTTAATAAGTAGGTGGATTTACCAGGAGCCCATGTAAAAAACCCAAACAACCTTTATACCCCACCAAACTTACTACTGAAGGAAATTCAGGGATTCAATCTGATGGTTAACTTATAAAAAGTTTAAAAATTGTTGAAGATATTAGTTGCTTAAAAAAAAAAACTAACTAAAAAGCAAGTCCAAGTTCTGTATTAGAACAAGACCGCAGCTCAAATTTATAAAAAGCTGAGAATATTGTTGAGTGTGCATGCGGTTCATGCAGATATGAAAGAAAACACTGTAATATGTTTATTTTCTTGATCTTTTAACCAGTATAGACAATTCTTTCGGTTTCACAGGGTCATGTTGAGGTGGATGTGGTTAACTGGGGATAACTGGAAAAGGTCATGCGAAATGCAAAACCACTGTTGGATGAAGCAGTAAAAGAATATGAAATTTATATGAAAAATGTCACTGATTGTAACATTCATAAATGCCAGAAAAAATGGTATGAACTTGAATCTGTAATCTAGGTATCAATCAGATGTTCTTCTATACGGATAACACATCTCCTCATAATGGACCGTTTTCAAATGGAGCTTCTCTAGACATTGCATCATTGGGCTTCATTGTGATAAAATGGCTCAAGGGTACAGTATGATCTTTAGAATAAACCCTGGATGCCATTTGTTAAAATTATTTTTTTTTCCTGCCTTTCAAGCTGCTTATTATCCCATCTCTTTAGGGGCCAGATTTACAAGGGCAAATTAACATAAGGTCTGATGATGTGATAATGTGAGTAATCTAACATAACAGTAATCCGTCAATCATAATATATAAAGGCATAGGTTCTACAGATGTGTTTCTCTTGGGAAACAGAATGACAGCACAGACCAAGGAGAGACATCAGAAGGAGAACATTTTTATGAAAGAGAAACTACAGAAAAATACTTTGCAAGTACAAACTGCTCCACAAAAGGTACGTCTGGAACATCATCATGGGAAAGGCCAGTGTTACCCATATGGAAAAGAAATAGTAAAAACTTATAAAAAACTTGCATACGTTGTGGCCTACTTCATATAGTGAATCATATAAGGCTTATATGATTTACTCATGAAAGTGGCCACTTTCTCATTACTTTCATATATTGTTTTAGGAAGTATCCAAAACATACAAGTTTCATTTATATAATTTTTCAAGGGATCTTATATCTATTTACACTCTTGTATGCTTTTCATACAAGTTTCACACAAGACAGATACAACTTTATAAGATTTATACATGATGTGACGGAGTTACACCGTCCCGGGCCGCAAACAGCTGATCTGGGCGCATACACGCACCACCACCATTAGTTGTACAATTACCGTGGCTGCGCGTCTTTTAGTCGACCGGGAGGATAAACAAAAAGGGGTGAGAGGTATATTTTGAGTAGGGATGGGTATCGAAAACCGGTTCTTGTTGAGAACCTGTTCCCACTGTTTCAATTCCTTGAAATTGTTTGCCATTTTTGCAAACGATTCCCTTATCGATTCCAGTCGCCCCGAATGACGTCATCACGTTGCGGAGCGTCATTTACCTGGGAGGAAACACGGCGCCTAAGCGACTCAAACGCTCAAAAGTTTGGTAAATAAGGTAAATAATCAACTAACAGTGCATATTATGTTAGTGCGATCTGCCTTATTACAAAACCTGCCATTACTGTGCATTTAGGTGACCATGATGAGAGAGACAGACAGAGTCTGGCTGGCTCAGATGCTGGCAGTTCTCGCTGCAGTCTACCGGTAGCGTCTCCTTTCAGGCCATGATAGACGAATGTCACCGAGCAGTGACTAGGTTTGTGGTAAAAGGCTTGCACCCATTTGCCACAGCAGATGCCCCGATTTTCGGTAAGTGAATGCGTTTAATTGTAGGCAGGGACATTACTGGATAATTTATTTTATACTTTGTTATTGCTACAGAAGAATATTTATTTTATTATTTTACATTTACAATTTTTTTTTCCTGGGGACCCTTGTTCAAAGAGAAGATATAAAACAAAGTTCTAAGCTAATCGATCTTAGTGTTCTCCTTTTTTAAAAAGAATCGATAAGAGAATCGATAAAGAATAGAATCGTTAAACAGAATTGAAAATGGAATTGGAATCGTGAAAATCTTATTAATACCCATCCCTAATTTTGAGCAGAGGGTGGCCAACATATTCTTTTTTGCTTACCTTTAATAAAGCCGGTCGCATACTCTCTGTGATCGCCAATAAGACGAGTGGTTATGCAAGCCGATGGTATGGTGTTCTGGGGTTCAAATAGTGGGTTCGCACGCGCTTGAAAGGTCACATGAACTGCATTATTTTTGTTTGGTTTTTTTGTTATTGTGAAACACTGTAGACTGCCTGGAAGTGGCCATAAATGTCTGTATACACATATATATGTATTGTAGGAATACAGCTGGAAATAAGCTGAGGAAAAAAAGAGTGTTTTGGGAAAAGAAATGGTGAAGGGATGACTATTATGCCTAGTGGGAGGGGCAATGGGGTATAAAAGAAGGCTGTCAGGGCCTACCTGGGCATTATGTGAGATGTTACAGAGAGGGTAACATGCAGACTGGCTCAGCCGCTTGTGTTTTGTACAGATGTTTGTTTTGTGTTGAATTGAGTTAGTTTTCTATTTTCTTTGTAAATAATCTTTTTGTGCACCTGGGAGGCCGGCCGAATAAACTATCCACACTGAATGCTTCCTGACTACGCCTGCATTTGTTGGGAGAAGTTTAGGAGAGGACCCCGCGACACATATATTTTCCATGTAGGTAGAGGCACTGTAGATGAAAAAAAGTGAATGTTATTTGGAAGAAACAATACGAAGAAATTGGCTAGACAGAAAACACTGCGATACACAGTGATGGATGTTGTAGGTTACGTTTAAAAAGTTTAACATCATCATACTTAATTTATAGGCTTATATGATTTCAAAACATTAACAGAGGTACACAGTTTGGAACCAGATTTGGTGACAGTGACTTCATTAAAAAAAAAAAAATAGACAAACTGAGTAGATGAGACTGACATTGAGGACACAGTATGATAGAGCTATCTGGCTATGCCTGTGTGTGCTCTGGTCAAGGCTCAACAGGCCACAAATGAATCCCTGATGCACTGAATTGGCTGACTCAGGATGACAGCAGAGACTCCACAAGCTCAGGGGGGTGAATATGAACTGGATGACCAGCATTTCAGTGTCCCAAAGGCCATCAAAGGCAATCATGAAGGCAAAAAAGTAATGCAATAAATATGCCACTTTTTCATATCTTATTTGACCTCTTTTTGGGTATATTTATCATCTATCTTCATAATGTGCTCTTAATTTAATCTATTTTAAAAACAGCATATTTTTAACCTTATTTAAAATAGTGTAATCCATGAAAAATTTATTAAGATTTGAACAAATTGACTTCATTTTACTGAATGCACTACTTTGGATAACCTTTTACTTTTGTTCGTTTTGTTCTGAAGATTATGCTCAGCACATTTCACCATGTGTGCCTGGTTGTGTTTGATTTTTTCTAGTTCTGTATATTATATGATATGTGTTTTGCAATTATGAGATTGCCACCTTTTATGTTTCAGATTTTTTTTTGCCCATTTCCAGATCCTTATTAAGGTTTAATATAGCACTTAGGTTTTATCATCCCAAATGAAAAGTCACTTTTGTTTCTGTTCAAACCAGACTGGTCTTTATTTAACTGCAATCTCCCAGTTGATATTTCTGTGTTTGATCCATGTACTATATCCACCCAAGCCTATGTGGATTTTGTCACTTTTATTATACTGTGGACATTATCACTCTCTTGAGTTTAGCAAGTCATATGAGGTAGAAATAAAATGGAGAATGGTACCGAGGAAAAGCCTCAAGCCAACCCTTATTTCTTTATGTTTTTCTTTCAGGGATCTATACTTTCTTCTAATTTTTTAAGTGCTCTTGAGCAATGGTTTATTAACTTTTTTGGTTTCTTTTTTTGGAAATTTCACTCATTTTCAGTCCAGTCCTTGTATCTGGCCATTTTCAAGGGAATGTTTTTTCTTTGTTAGGGCACTTAACACTGACATATGAATTGTTAAACATAAAAAGGCATCTAACTAAATGACACATGCTGATGTCCAACGCATTATAGATGACTTGGGAAAAAACTGTTTTCAAAAACACATATTTTTTCCCTTGTTGAAACTGGACAAGAGGTGGACAAAAGAGGAAGTGGCAGATTTAAAAAAAAATTCTACAGTAAGTGAACAGCATCTGAAAGTCATTAAGAAATAGAAAATCCAGCAAAGACACTGGACCTGAGAGATACACCTGGCCCATCTACTGTTTACTGAATGTAATGGTCTCAATGGAAGTGTTACTCCCTGTTTCTCCTTAAGGAAGGAAAAGGCTGAGGTAGTCTTACACAACTTACCCAAGAACTGGACTAAAAATCAGTGGGAACTGGTCTCATGGAATGATAAAATGAAGTTTATTTAGCACAATTCAACAGTAAGGTGATTCAAAGTGCTTTACAGAGACATTAAAAAACCAAAACAAATAAAAATCATGATTTAAAATGGGAAAAAAAGCAAGAAAGGAACAGTAGATGAATTCAGTAGTTGAAATGTAAATTTTGAATTTGGTGGTTTATTCAAATGCAGCTGAGAACAGGTGAGTCTTCAACCTAGATTTAAATACACTGAGTGTTTCAACTGATCTGAGGCTTTCTGGGAGTTTGTTCCAGATATATGGAGCATAAAAGCTGAATGCAGCTTCTCCATGTCTGGTTCTGACTCTGGGAACTGATAAAAAACAGGATCCAGATGACCTGAGGGATCTGGAAGGTTCATACTGGGTCAGGAGGTCACTGATGTATTTTGGTCCTAAACCATTCAGAGCTTTATAGACAAGCATCAGAACTTTAAAGTCTATCTTCTGACGGACAGGCAGCCAGTGCAAAGACCTCAGAGGTCTTTAGTGAGCTTTAGGTCTGCCTCCATCACTACACCCAAATTTCTCGCCCTGTTGGTGGTTTTAGGTGTAAAGATTGAAGTTCTCTGGTGACCTGTAATTGTTTTTCTTTGGCTCCAAAGACTATTATTTCAGTTTTGTTTCTGCTTAGCTGGAGAAAATTGTGGCACAACCAGTCATTAATTTCCTCAATGCATTTACCAAGAGCCTGTACAGGGCCTCGGTCTCCTGGTGACATTGTGATATATATTTGTGTGTCATCTGCATAGCTGTGATAGTTTATTTTGTTGTTCTTTATAATCTGTGCCAGTGGGACCATGTAAATGTTAAACAGAAGGGGTCCCAAGATGGAACCTTGGGGAACTCCACATGTGATACTTGTCTGCTCAGATGTGAAGTTACCTATTGATACAAAGTATTTCCTGTTTTCTATGTATGTTTTGAACTAGTTTAGTACAGTTCCTGAAAGACCTGCCCAGCTCTCCAGTAGTTTGAGTAATATGTTGTGGTCAACTGTATCAAATGTTACACTGAGATCAAGTAAAGCCAAGACTGACATTTCTCTTCTGACAGGAGGTCAACACCACGTGTCTAAAGCCATATAGAAAACTTGGTGGAGGATCTGTCATGTTTTGGCTGGATTTCATCCAGTGGTTTTGGAGATCTTGTCAAACTTGATGGAATTATCATTAAGTACAGTTAGCCTTTGCTCTACTATACAATGCCAGCATCTGATTGGCCATGGCTTTATTATTAAGATTGACAATGATTTTCAAACATACTCCTGAAGAATATAAAAACACAGTGAAACACTATCATTCATGGACTTCTCCAGAGTTTGGAACTCAACATTGTTGAAGCAGTGTGGGTTCGTCCTGACCGAGAAGGGAACAAAAGACAGCCAACATAAAAAGAAACCTTGGATGTCATTCAAGAACTACTTTATGAAATCAGAAGAAATCTTGCTTAAGACATTTCAGGCTGTTTTGAAGGATAAAGGTGGTCCCTTTAAAATACCAACAAGCCTCTTCAAATTGTACAAACTTGGTTTTGCCTTCTATACTATAGTTTCATCATTTTTGCACCTATTCTTTATTTTTCTAGTAAAATGTAAAGCAAAGATGATTGGCTCCAGACTTTTGCAAGGTATGTATTTCAGACTGAAATCAATGCAGGCAAACCTAATCCATTAAATAAGTAGGTGGAAACGTTGTAAGCTTCAGTATTGACCCATGATTAATTATTCCATGTGAAGATTGACATGAAGCCACAATGTTTTTGACCAGGGTGACACCCCAAATATAATGTACTCCTTACAGAAAATAAATACAAGCTTAATAAGTTAATTCATTATGAGGGGTTCCCAAAGAAAAAAAAAATCATATAAAAACCGCTACCACCATCTTTCATTTTCTGGAAAAAGGTTGATGATATTTCAAAATGAAGGAATTGTAGTTGGACCCCGGGTATTTAGCCATGGCACTGGTAATTAAAGTTGTGGAGTTGCACCGTACTTGGACGTTGATAGAGTATTTGTGCTTCCTGCTGTGGAACAGACTCACTTTCAGATACAGTGATCAGCTGAACATGTGTTCCCTTTGGCTACTCTGTAGAAATCTGCAAAAGCCTGCCACAGCCTTAGACCCTTGCTTGAACCATTAGCATTATGTGCTCCTGCACTCTAGTAGTAAAAAACTGCAGCTTCAGACGGTTCTCTTAACCTTCCTGCCTTCTTGGGACCTTTTTGTGCCACTGCTATGTGTTAAATGGCTGCCATTTCCACTGTGTTCAGTGGAATATAACCAAACTTGCCACAGGATAGTTTTTACCTGTCAATGTTAATATTCCAGTGTGAATTCCTTAAATCAGCCTAAAATGGCTGAGCAGCAGAAATCCCCACACCCATCACCCTGGGGACCATTTTCTGCCCATTGACTTCCATTATAAACGCTATTTTTCAACCCCAAATTATCATCATATGATTTTATTTTTTCTTCTTTTCTTGGATGTCAATGAAGACTCAAGGCCTTGAAGTTTTAATTTTTAAATTGCAAAAAAAATGCAAAAAAAATAATGGCAGGTCAAAATGTATGTTGGTGCCAATCTTTGGTCCATCTAAAGGCCTACTTATAATGACAATCACATATTACTTCAACTGGTTTTTTGTGGAAATATTTAGTTTCGTTTTTTGGTTTTTGGGGCTTATAACACAGGGCGCTCATGTAATAACACTGGGATTTGAAGGGTTAAAACAACGAAAATATAATTAAAACTTTACATGAATATTTCAGGGAGAAGTAGTTTTACAAGGTTGGCTAATTTAAAGTGGAATAAAATATGGATATATGGTCTTTTTATGGCGTGGCTGAGAATGGTCCCTAGGGTGATGGGTGTGAGTTTTTTAAAGGATGGCAGGAGGGTTAAGGATACTGTTTGGAGTTTAGATTTTACCATGATAACACGTTTTTCCACAGTAATTATTCTTAGATTCATTCACATCTTCTACTCAAGCTGTATTCTTTTCAAGTGTGACCTTATTCATTTCTATATTTTGATAATTTAAAGCTTTTTATATAAGCCCTCTTTAGCATTTCAAAACTTATACCTTTGGTGAACAAGGTTTTTCTTTCTGTTAATCTAAAGCTGACAAGTGCTGTAATAAAGGGTGAGGAGGTTGAGAAGCAGTGCACCACAAATCCTTCATTTTCTCAAGCCTTTCATGGTATCAAGTCTTGCTAAAGGCCCACACCAAAACCCTTGTTACACTCTGCCTCATGCTAATGTTCACCATCAATAGGGAGACATCTATTTATGCTGGGATGACAGACAGAGATGGAGACAGAAACAGAGAGAGATAATGGATGAACAAAGACCACAAAGAGACCAAAGACTAAACATATGAAACAGAGGGAGTGAGAGAGAAAGGAAGAGATGACAGAAAAGAGGTAAGAATTAAAATTCCCCTCCCCTTTTCTTGTGAAGTGACAGCTACAGTGATGTATAACCCTAGCAGTGGAAAGTTAATTAGATAGGCTGGGTTACTGAGAGATGAAGGACTGAGGGGCTGCAGAGGAGAAGAGGGAGGTGGAGGAAGAGAAGAAGATGTAGAAAGAGAAGGTTACACAAAAAACAAGAGGAGAAAAGAAAGGAGAAGTAGGGCATAGGAAAGGTGAGGAATGAGACAAATGATGAGAGAAAGGAAAATAAGATGAGGTAATAATTCAATGATAGACAGAATGAGAGACTTGCTGAAAAGTAAAGTTGTAGAGGGAAAGATGAAATAAGAGGGAAAAGCCTTGTCAAAATTCTTTTCTTATTCTTTGAAGCTGTAAGAATGTACAGAAACAACTACATGGTAGTCACACAAGCCACATCAGAAAAAAATCAGCAATATGCACATATTCAAAATCATCTGTCTCGCAATAAAACTTTCATGATGCTCTCTGACAATGAACTTGGTTAAAAGACAATCTTAAATATATCATCGGCACTGCAAGGCAGGCAATTGAATGTCTCCTCTCCATGCATGACACACATCCTAACAACAATCCTAACAGGATAAAAACAAATGCCACTGAACTTGCAGACTCACGCACTCTCTGTCCCTAGAAATGTTTCACTGTTCGAATGAGTACCCACTCACTGGAACCAGACAGTCCTTGGGGATTTTTAATACTTCTGAACACTCAATAAGTTCATAACCTCCTTTAGAACTCCCTGTAAGCTTGCCATGTATGTCACACAGACTGCTGTCATCTGAGTGAAAACTATATGTTCTGAAAATCTCTTTTGAGTGGAAGTTACAACCCATGGGTAAAATAATAAACACACAAAAGAAATAATAAATACAACATAAAACGCTTTTTTATTTAGTAGCTGAACATTCTGGCTTCCCTCTGGCACTCCTCAAAAAATGTATTCATATTATTTTAATTATTAGGATGTTTTTTGTTTCTTTTTCTATTTGAAGTAAAGGGAAAAATATCCTTCTTCCAGGATAGATCCTTTCCTTTCAAAAACAATTTTCTGATTGACATCCAGACTTTTTACTTGTCATCATATTACTGAGCTGAAATGCCTTTTCTGAAAACAACAACAACGAAAAAAAAAAACAAAAAACATTGCTTGGTGGGATTATCATTCTGAAAAAATCCTTCATCTTCATTAACCCAAATTTACAGCTAATGTTTGGACAGAATGAGAACATTTCAGCATGTACCTGTGCATTTACTGATAATGTAATGATTCCCACATGCTCTGATCCTTTATATGGCATAAAAAATCCCGATCATAAATGAGTGAGGAAAACTGCTTGTTTTCTCAGTTTTAAAAGTTTTAGTATCACCTCTGCTGCTAAAGCAGATTTGTTATTCATCACTGTTAAACATTACTTTCATCCAGTCATCCAATGACCAAAATTGCTTCACTTTAGTCCACTGATATCCTTTGATATCGTTTGTCTACCTGAATATTTTCCTTTTATAACCCTCTCATTTTGTTTGTATTTGAACCAAATCATAGATAGAACTGATTCTGTGTAGTAAATGATATAAATTTTTGATATTGGTTTCCTTCTTAGACTAGATGGATAATCCCTTCCATTGTTTCACCTGACAGCTCTGTTGTTGTGGTCATGCTTTCTTTCAGCGAGGTGCAATGTCTTGAAAGTACTTTAAATGCAGCGTATTAGATTTTTACAGTATTTATATTAGAAACAGATTAAAAGTTACAATTCTTCCCTCTATTTGTTCTGGAAAAATATCATTAATTAAAATAATAATTTTAACTTAATCTGTTTGCTTGTGTCTTGTGGAAGATTCTTGGATTGTTAGTTGAGTTACCAAGTGAAGTGGTGAACCGAGAGTACGAATACACATAGCATAAGTAAAGTGGAACAAGTGAGCTGATGGGGCAAGCTGGAGTGACTGGGCATTGTTAAAAACACTGACAGCCTCTGCTGGGTGGAACAGGCAATTAACAGAAAAGTACTAGTAAATCTGGTTCATCAAACTCATGTCTTTAAACGGAATTTCTACTGTGGTGGTGTGGGTTTAAAGTTAAAATGCTGTTAGCCTAAAAACTAAACATATGCCAGGTTTAAATAAACCAAAGGTAATTTAGTATCTATGAAGTGACAATGTTTCCAGTTAGCTGGAGATACAAACATTTTAAATAATTTAGTCCTGGCAATAAAAATAGTATTGTGAAATAACAGACACTCTTACGATTGTGCGGTTAGATACCTACATTATATATTTCATACGTCATTAAACATGACTTCAAAATTTGCACAATAAAGCACAATACTGTGGAAAATGTCTGTGCAATTTGTCAAAGCCTGATCTGCAATTACTGTTTAGATAAATGGACTATTGTCCAGATACAAACACATTACACTGTCTGCAAAACAGGTGTTTATGTTCATTTAGTTTTATTATGCCATTTTTACTATAACGACAATACAGTGCACTAAACCTCACCATGCCCTCTACACATCATCAACAATTTCACTCCTGTATAGTCCGTATGACTACATATATTGGGGTAATCCTATAGATGTTGTCCTAGCTCTCCCATTTTGTTATTATGACTACTGTATTCTTATCATATGCTAAAGTTAGAATTTGTATCCACAGTATCATGTTATATGTAGCTTTTGTTATGTACTTTTTCCAAGTAAGGCCCGGTGGAAGAAAAAAGATAAGGAAATGAGAATAAGGCAGTAAGAATCAACAGCAGCAGAAGGAAAGAGAAGAAAGAAGAGAGAAGATTGTGATAAAACACAGGAAATGAGAAATGGAGAAGAGAACCCAACTTTTACCTGTTTGTGTCTGTTGGTGTGTGTGTGAGAAAATGTGAGTGTGTGTATTTGTAGTAGAAGTCAGTTTGTGAGTGTGACTGACAATGACAGTGAGTGCAACGAGTGGGGGTCATTCTTCTGTTAATTAGTAAGTTAATGACACACTATGCTCCAGCGGACATGCAATATGGCAGGCTGACACACACTTACATACACACACTTACAGCCACACATAAGGATAATGGCTAAGTCTGCTTCGGTGCTCACGCAATGTGGCAGGCTGCTATGCAAAGAGCTTGACAGTGAGATAACAGGCTAACAATGACACTTCACACATACAAACACACACACAGCAGCAACAACTGACAGGGAATCTCATCAAACCAGCTTTAATGAAGTCACTTTTCCCAAATAGAAAAGAGGAAGAAAGGAGTGATGAGCAGAGGAGGGGAGAAAAAGGAGGACAAGGTCGCATGGATTGATGACGGTCATTAGCCTAATAAGGTACTTTAATGAAGTGCCACAGAGTCTAAAGAACACACACACACACACACACACACTAACAAAAACACCCAACTGGTTTGTGTTCGCTTGTATTCACATATAAATATAGCTATTTTTGTCAGCTTCTAATAGAGCTGGGCGATATAAGGAAAATCTAATATCGCGATATCTTTTGGCTATATCACGAGACACAATATTTAGCACGATATTTTTTAAATAACCTCCAAAAAGCAATGTTATTTTCAACCACATGGTGCCTAAAATTGCACTTGTGTACTCATTCAAATCAACCGTTCAATATTTTTTTTCTACTTTAAATACAAAAAAACTGAATTAATTAAAATCTTTCATTTTAACCGCTTTTTAACCATCCATTGCCCACCAAGGTTTTTCACAAATGACTATACTGTCACAGTATGTCTCTTTCTTTAACAAACAAAAGATCATAGTAAGGAAAAAAAAGGACATTAAGCAAGAATTCACGGGGGAAAAATAAAACAACCGAAATTAAAAAGGTGCTCTTTTGAGCTTATAACATATAAAAATTGTAAAATAAAAAATGTGATGACCTCAAATTACAGAAACAAAAGTCAAGACAGTGGTTATAAAAATGACTGACCAAGAACAGTCACAAGTATCACTGTTGGTTTATTTAATGTTTTCTTTGGTGTGTGAACAGACTGAATTTTTCAGTGGATGACTTTTCAGCTGGTGGGATACATTTCTGGTACGCCTACGTTTTGCAGGAATAGTTTAACTGCACATTTTGCAAATTATCGGATTTTGTTCAACATCCTCCTTGTAAAATCCAAACGACAGTGAGTCTCATTCCCTCACTTGTCTGAAACTCCCGCTGTCACCATATTGTCCCTGTCTGGTAGTATATAAACACCCATGTTCAACGCAGTGAACATTTTACGGGTTAATAATACATTCGCAGCATTGGCATAAAAAAACTCATAAAAAAAACTCAGTAAATTACCTGCAGACAGCTTAATATAACCATGGCAACTTATACTCGATGATTACAATAAAGCCATTTTAACCACTGTACGTGGAAAAGTCCACAATACATTGAGTATATTCAATATATCGCCCACCCTAGCTTCTAACTTCCATTTCTCTTCCAAACACTCACAGATACCCAACACAGTAAAACATAACAGTATGTACACAAACAGTTTTACATGCAAACACACACATGCATAAACAAATACAATGTAAGCTCACACTCACCTCTCCTTCTGAGGACTGCAAGAGGAGGTCTTTTCTACAAGATGCCGTAAAATCTCCCACTCCAGCACTGACCTCCACACCTCTGGGGGCCTCTAGAGTTAGGGTCCGAGTTGGGGATTCCAACCTGAGAACCATTAGCACAGTCTAGTCATGCTGGAAGCACTGGAAAGAATAGACACACGCACCTGCAAGGATTTGTAGTATGAACATGAGCAGGGTGATTTTAGGTTGATGCTTCAGCTGCCATTAGATGATTTTGTTTTTGTTTTTTTAACTTTCTCAGTGACTGTTTTGTGAACACAGTTTTTTAATCCACCAGCTTTTCAATCAAAAGCAATAAAGGTTCTTGTATAACAACTGAATATTTACTCTTGAGTGAGTACGGAGCATCGTACTCTGTAGGTAAACAAGGTAAAACATTCAATAAAATACAACTTCTTGAACACAAAATTTGAACTTTCACAGTTACTCATTTAATGATTAATGTACACTGAAAATTTTGGATAGAGCCCTACTATATTCTTAAGAAATTTCATGAAATCAATGAATTTGTGATTACTTTGTAATAAGCACTAACATAACCATGTATTTAGACTTCCCTGTTTCAGGGTTATCAAGTAAGCTCTTGAAAAGCTTGTTGAGACAGCCATTTTTGCTAATCAATGAATAAAAGTACACTCCTTTTTTAGCATTGCACAGTAAAGTTTCATAGAAAATTGTATTAAACTTTTTATTTAGTCTTTTTTTTCCACATGTTTAATACATATTAAAATAAACAGAATGTAATGTTTACAGAGCGACACATCCATTTTCAGGTTTTGATAAAAAAAAAAAGCAATTTAATTTTAGTGAGCAGAAACGTATTTTTCTTTCAGAGAATACAGGTGCATTGAAGGGTCAGTAGGTAAGGTTGTGTGAAGCTGAAAATAATACAAGGTGATTAAACAGTTTGGTGGAGTAAGATAAGCACAATGCTTCGCTCAAGGACATATTGGCAAATTAAATCGAATAAAGAGCAATTTTTGATGTGAAGTATAACAAGTTACACACCACATACACACCAAAGACCAAATAACAAACATGTTTCAGTATAGGGTCTGCATTGGTGCATCATATCTTTATTCTCTTCCCCCTCCTGCCCCCCCCCCCCCCCCCCCCCTCTTTCTTAAATAGATAACTATCATATCTGATATCATATCTCACAGTACAATAATATTGAATGGGTTGCATTGTTGTATTTTGTCATGTTTCTCAGGTCTTTGTCTGAATTTCTACGAACATTATTGCTAAGGATTGTCTTATTGCATTGGAGTCACACTGGGTTAAATATGTACACTTGGGTTTTAAGGGGTATTTATTATTTTCTTCTTCTTTTTTTTTTTTTTTTTTTTTTTTTGCGTTGTATGGAAGCCCCAAACGCAATTTCATTGTTCTTGACAATGACAATAAATAAATAAATACTAAATACTAAATAGGGGAAGTTTTCCAGACAAGCTTTGCTCAAGGGCACTTCAAAAGATTGGTTTCCCAATCCATACGGAGAGGCTGAAAGGATAAAGTGTTCAAGCCAAAGACTAAATTAACTGAACTCATGATGTTTGTCAGATCTGTGTTCAAAAAACAGATGGACGTAAAAAAGAAATAGGAAAGAAGCCCTTGGCCAGGAGCACTTTGGTGATGATATCAAGCTTCCACTGTTAATGTCCTCACTAGACTACAGTCCCCGGGCTAAAGTCATTTACTTTTACTGTGTAGAAGCTGAAAACTGTTTATTCACACAATTGACACACGCACTGTGGTGGGGAAAAAAATGAACAATTGAAGATTCAATCTGAAAAATTAAACATTCTCTGACAGAAAAAAAAAGCTACTTTAGTAGTGTCATGGTCTCTGTGCCTTCACTCACATTTTCTCCCTTATTCTTGCTCATGAAGGCATAACAGGTTGCCACTCTGGGGTGTGGCAGTTAATCAAGACTGGGAGGCAGTGTACACCTGGTTTCCATTATTCATCCTTTGTATATAAAGACCACCTTCTTTCATCCACCTTTACCAGGTTGTTCAACTGCTGTAGCAGTAATATCAAGCTTCACTTGTTTCATGCTTTCTTTAATTCCTTGTAACTTATCTGTTGTTTCTGTCTTTAGAAACCCCTTGGTATGTGCTCCAGATCTTCAAGGCTTCTCTGAAAAGGTTTTGTGGATCCCCCAATCTCACTGGAACTGGACACTGAACACTGACCTTCTAGCCCACTCATTAGTTGTCTGCAACAATTATTCACTGCTCAGATTAGCCTCTGTTAATAAACAATTTGATTTGCAGTTGTGGACTACATATAAAGGTCTATCCATTTTGAGTTCATTATGACAAAATGATCAAATGAGACACAGGAGAACCACAAAGGCACGGTAGTCATGTTTGAACCAGTTGGAAGAATGGACAAACACAGCTGCAATGATCTTGAATATGTACAAGGGGAGGGTGGTTTTAGATTGATGCTTCCGGTACAGGCTTTGCATCAATTAAAAAATTACCTTATTAACCAAGGATTATACTCAGTCAACAGATTATCTGCACATTGCTGGAACAAAATCACATCCCAAAACAAGTTATTGTAATCAGAGCTCTCCTCCAATCTCTAGCTTCACCAAGCACTTTTAGTTTTGTCTCAGTCCGCAGCTAAAACCCCTACAAGCCTAAAAAGATTCCCCACCTCCCTTCTGTGATGCTTCTTCCCCCATGCTTGAGGCTGAGGGAGGTTATATTGGTAGTGGGTAATTGCTTCAGCAATTGCTTCCTTTTAGTCATCAACCCTGCTTGTTTTCTATAGATTCTCCCCAGGTTAGTCTTTTAAAGAGAAGGCCTTTAGAAAAAATAAATAGATACATTTATTCATGAAAGTTTATTTAGCCATTAGGACCCATGCCTATTAATGATTTGTTAGCTGAGTTTGATGACCTCTTTACTCTGGGAGAGTACTGCTCATAGACATGTCAATCTCTGGCAGCATATCTGATTATTCAGCTATGCTACTGCAGCTTCATGTGACCACTGGATCGCAATGGTGAAATTTTGCTCTCCGAGATAATTTTAACAGTTTTAATGGACAATTTAAGGATTAGCTAGCCACTAAACAGCTCCAATGTAGTCTCTCGTGCAAGTTGGTGTTACTTTTGTCTTTCCACTTGCTTTCAGTCAGCCATATCAGCTGTCATTTGACCTTAGCCACTCTCCATCCTGACCTCTGTTCTCTGCCAGAGGTTTACTGTGGTCTAGGTGCCTCAACACACTCTCATTTTCAACACATGACCAGAGATGGGCAGTAACGCGTTACTTGTAACCGCAGTCCTGCTTTACAGGTGAAAATAGAGCAACAGGACCGCTGAGTCTTTGACTTTATTTATTTTCTGCTGTGTTTTACTTGCATCTATTTGAAAGAGTGAGCGTAAACACAAAAAATATTTTATTTTATGTGCTGGAATGTGTAGAAAATAGGTTTAAATGTTAAACTAATTTATTCAAGTCAGAGAATGTTGCATATAATTTAATTTTTGCTTGATGCATAAAGTTAAAAGATTAAAACTGATAAAACAAGTTTAAAAAAGAGACTTTTCCATTTGATTACATTTTGTATGATGGATTATGCAGAAAAAGTAGAATTGGGCTGAAAGATCTATCGCTTTATCACCTCTTCAGGTTGTAAATCGTGTTTTTAAAAAGTAACTAAGTAACTAAGTAATTAATTACTTATGAAAATAAGTAATCAGTAAAGTAACGGGATTACTTTTTTGGGGAAGTAATCAGTAATTAATTACTGATTACTTTTTTCAAGTAACTTGACCAACACTGCACATGACACATTTTCACTATGACCGTGACCCATCCTGACGACCAAATTATAGAATCTGTCACAGCCAGAGAAAGACGCTATAGAAAAATAGGTTAAGGAGTCCTTAGAAGCAGCAATCTTATGGCTATCCTCTTCACCAGTGGAAGCAAAACATGTATTGACTATAAAAGTCTAAACCAGATCACAATCAAGAATAAACACACCCTCCCCTCAAACAGTACAACCTTATAGCCTTTGCAGGGAGCCACCATCTTCACCAATTTGGGTCTCAGAAATGCTTATCATTTCTAGTATGTATTGATAAGATAAATGTAAAACTGCAGTCAGTACCCCCAGGAAACTTTGCATATGTAGTCATTTCATTTGGACTAACCATTACTCCAGCAGTTTTCCAAACCCCAGTAAATGACTTTTGAGAATCAGTGTTTATATACCTTGATGACATCCTCATCTTTTTCATACTGGGTATCAACAGTATGTGAGGAAGCTATTGTAGAGGCTCCTAGAAAACCAGCTCTGTGTCAAAGCTCCATGTTTCATGTAAAGCTGTGTGGCAGGCAGGTGAATGACTCAAACGTAGGACTCAGAAACAAAGAGAGTGAACTAAAGGAGGCAGCTTTATTTGCTGCAATATGGTACTCGAAATAAAATATGAAAACACTAATAGAAACAAACAAAAGATAAGCTAGGAACTATGATTTTGCAACTAGGAATGTACGACTATTAAATACACACAGGATAACAACAGGATGGGAAACAGGAGGGAACACAGCTGGAACAAATAAAGACTAAAAGGACAGGGGACGAAAAACTCAACACACTGAACACAGGATGAGAGACTGACAAGAAAACCCAAAAAGTATGATACCCATGGAGACAAAGACAAAGGCAGACAGGCTTGGCACTGGGACGGGGAGAAACAAATATAGGAACATGACTGATTGGGGAGACGGAAAGAGTCTTCCCAGATGTCTCCCCAGAATACATAAACGCTGAGTCATAGACCCTAGAACCATTACCACATTTCTTCTTAGTCTCATTTTTGGGGTATATAATTCAGAGTGGGTAAATGAAAGCACATCCAGAAAAGATGAGAGCAGTGGCTAAATTCCCTCTCCCAGAAAACAGCATCAGTGAATCCTGGGTTTTGCCAGCTTCTCTATAAGTGTTATTAAAGAGTTGTAGACACGTTCTCAAAGGCAGCCCACTTTACTACTACCCAAATTGTCCTCCACTGCAGAGACAACTAATTTATCGGTTCACTACAGCATGTTTTCTTCTTCCATAGTTTCCCCAGTGACACTGTTTCTGAAAGAGGTTCCCAGTTTATCTCTCAAGTGTAGAAGACATTTTTAAAGCACTACATGCTAAAGTTAGCTTGAGTATCATCCAAAAAGTAATGGGGATGATGCAAACGATCTACTCACAATCTGCAATCTACCTAAAGCTTACATTGGCCTTGAATTGAGTATGCACACAACTCTATTCTGCAACACCTTTTGAAGCATCCCCAGGCTGCCTGCCTCTTCTGTTACCAGCCCATGAGGATGACATAGCAGTGCCCTCAGTCCAACACCATTCATGATGCTTTTGCATGGTGTGGAATCAGACCAAGGTTGCAATTCTCTGGACAGCTGAGTGAAAAACGCAGTTGGTGGACCCCAGGAGTACCCTGCCCCACAACTACACTCCAAGTCAGAGTTTTGCTCTCAAACCAAAGAGAGATATATATATATATATATATATATATATATATATATATATGTATATATACACACACACACTATCCATCACAGCAGCTGGATAGCGTAGTGGTTAGACTACACGCCTTTGGAACAGAGGATCGCAAGTTCGATTCCTGCCTGGGGCGTCTGTATCCAGTAAGGGTCCTAAGGCTAGACCCCCTATGCTAAGCAAGCCTACCGCAGACATGAGCGAGACAGATAAATATGAAGGCATGCCGGCTCGGACGTCGCCCGGATCAACAAGGTCCGCGTCAGGTGTTGAGGAACCAGGGCACCCTGACGAAAAGTGGGCTACTGGAACAAGAAGGCATCGGTGGGCAAGGGACGAAAACAGGGCGTTGTTGGAATGCTACTACGCAAGTAACCCCGGCGGAAGGGGCTACATGAATAGGATGAGGGACCTATGGATTCTTCGATACCCAACATCCACAATGACGGCGAAACAACTAGTAGCTCAGTGTTCCAACATTCGAAAGAAGGGACTGCTCTCACAGCTAGAGATTGACGAGGTACAACACAAATGCTACGGCAAGGAGGAGTCAGGACGCCAGGTCAGGGGGGAGATATCATCACCCCCACCCGAGATTGGGTATATAGCCCCAAGTGTGATAGGAGAAGGATCGTTGAGTGCGAGAGGAACTGACCTGAAAAATAGGATCATGGCCAAGCTTGAAACCTGGATCCCCCGTAGCCGGTTACCAAGATTACGTGAAGTACCCTCAGAAGGTCTGCTAGATGATGTTAATGCAGCACTACGGGCAATACCTACAACCACGATTACCGACACTAACAAGCTGATCTACAATACGGCATCAGTGAGATGCTTGGCTACAAGTTGAACAGCCACAAGGGGCAGTACCCTCCATGGAGAAGGAGGCTAGAGGGCAAGATCAAAGTAGCACGGAGAGAGGTTAGCCAACTAACGGAGTTGCAGAAAGGTGCGACGAATAAGGTGCCTAAGAAATACAGCAAGCTGTCCATACCTGAGGCCTTGGAAACTGCCAAGCAAAGACTCACAGCCTTGGCCAGCCGCTTGAGGAGGTACACCAGAGAGATAGAAGGCAGGAGAATAAACCAGCTGTTCTCCACAGAACCAGCAAAGGTGTACTCTCAGTGGCAAGGGAACAATAAGAGAACAGCACCACCAAGGCTGGAGACGGAGCAATACTGGAAGAGCATATGGGAGAAGGATGCAACCCATAACGGCAATGCTCAGTGGCTAGAGGATCTGAGGGCAGACCACAGCGACCTCCCTGAACATCCAAGAAAGGGTCTCCAGTATGAAGAGTTGGACAGCACCAGGGCCCGACATGGTTCACGCCTACTGGCTGAAGAAGCTGGCAGCACAAATGAACCAGCTGCTAGTTAACGAGAGACACCCGGAATGGCTAACTGAAGGCCGGACGGTCCTGATCCCCAAGGACCCCAAGAAGGGACCGGTCCCCTCCAACTACCGACCAATAACCTGCCTCAGTACTACATGGAAGCTCCTGTCAGGCATCATATCGGCTAAGATGAACAGGCACATGGGTCAATACATGAGCGGGACACAGAAAGGAATTGGCAAGAATACCAGAGGCGCAAAACACCAGCTACTGGTAGACAGAACAATCAGCCGAGACTGCAAGACCAGACTGACCAACCTGTGCACTGCCTGGATTGATTACAAGAAGGCCTATGACTCAATGCCCCACAGCTGGATACTGGAATGCCTAGAATTGTACAAGATCAATGGGACCCTAAGAGCCTTCATCAGGAACTCAATGGGGATGTGGCGTACAACACTAGAGGCCAACTCCAAGCCCATAGCACAAGTCACCATCAAGTGCGGGATCTACCAAGGAGATGCTTTGTCCCCACTGCTGTTCTGCATAGGCCTGAACCCCCTCAGTGAGATCATTAACAAGACTGGCTACGGATACCGACTACGGAACGGAGCAGTTGTCAGCCACCTCCTGTACATGGATGACATCAAGCTGTATGCCAAGAGTGAACGAGACATCGATTCACTGATCCACACTACCAGGCTATACAGCAATGACATTGGAATGTCGTTCGGACTGGAGAAGTGTAGTCGGATGGTAACAAAGAGAGGGAAGGTAGTCAGAACTGAGGGGATTGAACTACCAGAAGGCAACATTGCAGACATAGAGGACAGTTACAAGTACTTGGGGATCCCGCAGGCGAATGGGAACCATGAAGAGGCCGCTAGAAAAGCTGCAACCACCAAGTACCTGCAGAGGGTCAGGCAAGTCCTGAGGAGTCAGCTGAATGGTAAGAACAAGATCCGGGCCATCAACACGTACGCCCTGCCCGTGATCAGGTACCCTGCTGGGGTAATAGGCTGGCCAAAGGAGGAGATAGAAGCCACTGACATAAAGACAAGAAAGCTCCTTACCATGCATGGAGGGTTTCACCCCAAGTCCAGCACCCTGAGGCTGTACGCTAAGCGGAAGGAAGGGGGCTGGGGACTGGTGAGTGTCAGCACCACAGTCCAGGATGAGACAAGGAACATCCAAGAATACATTGGGAAGATGGCCCCAACTGACCGAGTGCTCAGTGAATACCTCAGGCAGCAGAAACCCAAGAAAGAGGAGGGAGACGAGGAACCATCATGGAAGGACAGAGCCCTGCACGGTATGTACCACCGGCAGATAGAGGAGGTGGCTGATATCCAGAAATCCTACCAGTGGCTGGACAAAGCTGGACTGAAAGACAGCACAGAGGCACTAATCATGGCAGCACAAGAACAAGCTCTGAGCACAAGATCCATAGAGGCTGGGGTCTATCACACCAGGCAAGACCCCAGGTGCAGGCTGTGTAAAGATGCCCCAGAGACAATCCAGCACATAACAGCAGGGTGCAAGATGCTAGCAGGCAAGGCATACATGGAACGCCATAACCAAGTGGCCGGCATAGTGTACAGGAACATCTGTGCGGAGTATAACCTGGAAGTCCCGAGGTCAAAATGGGAGATGCCCCCAAGGGTGGTGGAGAATGACCGAGCTAAGATCCTGTGGGACTTCCAGATACAGACGGACAAAATGGTGGTGGCTAACCAACCGGACATAGTGGTGGTAGACAAACAGAAGAAGACGGCCGTAGTGATCGATGTAGCGGTTCCGAATGACAGCAATATCAGGAAGAAGGAACACGAGAAGCTGGAGAAATACCAAGGGCTCAGAGAAGAGCTCGAGAGGATGTGGAGGGTGAAGGTAATGGTGGTCCCCGTGGTAATCGGAGCACTAGGTGCGGTGACTCCCAAGCTAGGCGAGTGGCTCCAGCAGATCCCGGGAACAACATCGGAGATCTCTGTCCAGAAGAGCGCAGTCCTGGGAACAGTCCTGGGAACAGCTAAGATACTGCGCAGGACCCTCAAGCTCCCAGGCCTCTGGTAGAGGACCCGAGCTTGAGGGATAAACCGCCCGCAGGGGCGTGCTGGGTGTATATATATATATATATATATATATATATATACTAACAAACTTGTACCCTCACTTCCTTGAACAAAATGTTCAAGGAAGTGAGGGTACAAAAGCAATTCTATTGCTTTTTGTCTTAAGTTTCCTAAGACTATGCGACTTACCCCACTTTCTATGTGTCCAAACTAGAACCTCTCTCATCCAGCCCACTGCATTATGTTGTTGTTATGTTTAGCTGCACTCAAGTAATGAACATTTAGAATATATTTCTGTTTAAACATTTCTTCGACTCTCTTATCAGGTTTATATTCAGGATGTTTATGCTTCACCTGATGTTGTTTCTGTAACAGAAAGGTGTTCCTTTTAAAATTACTCTCTGGAGAAGTAATTTTAGGTGGACATTGCTTTTCCAAACTCATGTTTAGAGACAAAATGAAAACAATTGTCTTTATTACACTAATTTCAAATGCAGATTCACTTCATTTCAGACGTTTACTTCATTAAGTGCTAAAGTAGAGTAGATCACTAGCATCACGATAATGTTTCCTGAATTAGAAATACTTGAAGTAGGCTGATTTGCATCAGAATTAAGTAATTTCACCACAATTTACTACTCAATACTTTTTAGACTAAATTACTCCTGGTGTGTTGTTCCCATTGTGTGATGTAATGAAAAGCTACATTAGAGCAAATTGTCATTGTTTCTCAGTATTGTCTTTGTTGTTTTTACATTTAATCACTTTTATTAGCATTCAAAATGTTTGGCTTTGTAATGGAAACCTACCAAAAAAAAGTTGGTGGTTTTTCTTTTTGTAGCTGTCTCTTAAAACCTTCATAGCTGAGTAAATGTCTTCTGTCGCACCGTTAGATGTTTCTTTGAGGTCAATTTGGTATTTAGTCTGGGTTGAAAAGAATACAGACTGGCCCATCTGGAACTCTTTGAGCATTCCTGGTAGGCCACTTAATTGTTAAGCCAGTTTTCAAATGGTAAGCAATACAGTTTTAAATCTGAGAGTCAACACATTAGTTAATCTACTCTAATACTAGGCATGTTCAACTAACACATTCTAAGATGTTGGGACAATGAGGAAGGAAACAAAGGATACAAGTGACCACTCTGTAATAAGTACAGCAGTTACTGTGTATCATTATTGCATTGCATTCAGCTGTTCCTATCGTATTGCATGTGGTGAGGAGTTCGATATCTGTGTGTTTTTGCTTTTATTATTTTGAATAAATTATTATTTAAATAATAACCAGCATATGATGGTCTACTTTATGGTGTAAAACTATGGATGCGTCTGCCATTCAGAAATTTCAACCATACTGGATACTTATTAATTTTGGTGTTAAGATTTTTAGAGCAAATATACACTGAACAGAAGCCATAAATCCAAATTTTGATTTGCATTTATTTATTTTAGTTTATTAGTTAAAAATGACTCTTGCCTAGCTGAAGGTGAAGGTATTCAAGGTGAAGAGGAGTCATGAGGTGGATTAAATGTGATGGGAGGTTTGCTGTCGTGCAGTACTGAGCATCCAAGTGACATAATAAGTGTTGTAAGCAGACACTTCACACTGGGTCTGACTTATTGATCCGTGCAAAGAGTATACGCTACTTCAGTCATAGGTTGAGAAAAGGATAACCAAATGGTAGGACAGGCAGGAAACCAAATGGATCAATAGATAGATCATGATATAAGACGGTACATATGCATATGTAAAAAACAGAAGATGAAACAGACATCTAGCAAGGGAGAAAGAAATAGTTTTAGACCCAGTCAAATCTGATGATGTGAGAGTCTTTGGCTGGTTTGACAGCTGAAGCAATTATAGTGATGCTTCTGCAAGGTGAAACCAGCTGTGATGGACAAGCAGACACTTACATACTATCCTGCTACGACTCGCACCTCTTTCTGTCATTTCTAGCATCATGCCTCATTTTCATTCACTGAAGGAACAAGTTAGCTTTACAGTTTTAGCTTCACCCCACCCTGCCCAACACACACACACACACACACACACACACACACACACACACACACACACACACACACACACACACACACACACACACGCACACACACTAATGTTCCATGGATGGATTATTGGGAGAATGACCAGGATGGATGGGTTTCATAATAAAATTGCCATGAACATCGATTAACAGCTGAAAAATTGAGTTTGTGATCTCATACAAGTTTCAGCTTGATTAACCTAAGAAATTCTACGTAATAAAGGATATTCTGGAGGTCAATTACTCTTTGAAAAATTATTTTCTTATTTATGAATGGGTGTTACACTTGTATATCACTAGAACTCAATTTCTGCAGGATGCTGGACCTCCATTTTTTCAAAAACTGTAAACAAATGCTGTGCAATTTTAAATTATTAATGTGTTCAATGGCCATTGGCATTCTGTGAATTTAAAGAAAGACTCTGTGACAAAATCTGTGACAAATAATGGGTGGGTATCAAATTCAATCTTTAGATAACTCACATCATTGCATGTTTCATAATTCAGGGATTAGTGATAATGGATGGATCAATTTGATGTAATAGTTATAAAACAAATTACACCCCAAGGATATGTAGCTTGATTATCAGCTATATGACTGATCGTTTACTTTACCTACATTTTTACCCACACTGCATTAAGACTGTATATACTACATGTATTTTTGCCACTGTCCTCTTTTTTGACCGAAGTAAGTCTACCTCGGAAATATTGACTGATACAATTGCCAAGTGGATTGCAACAAACAGCAGACCGATTAATATCGTTGAGAACACGTGTTTTACATAGCTTTGGTTCCTCATTTCAAGGACTTGAAGTGCCTCCCCAAGAGTGACAGAGAGAGAGTGGATACATGTTTTGAGTGATAAATTGTGATAAAAAACAAACTAAACAAACAAACAAATTTAAAAACTTTAAAAACATATCCCATCAATGTAAGCTTTACTTTGTTTAAATTGTAGCTCGTACATGTTAGCAGGTTGATACTGATTAGGGTAAGAATTTTTCAGCGAAACATCATCAAACATAAACATCAGCGTGTTAAAATGATCATTGTGAGCATGCTGCCATGCTTTACACTGTTTCACAATGAGTAAATACAGCTTCACAAAGCCCCCATATTAGTTTATATGCATTCTCTTTGTTTTTTGTCAAACCATATGGACATTCAATTGAAATACACAGAATTTACTATTTTCCTTTCTTGATTTAAAAAACCATAATGAAATACAAGATCTTTAATATGAACACACACACACACGGCATAAAACTTCTGGTCAGCGCCCTAAGGTTGTGTTTTTCATGGTGCAGATAACAGGAGTCTGCAGCTATGCTGTTATCTTTGCAATTCATTATTATTACAGAAAACTGCCTATCCTCCTTCTCAGCTTCCAATTCGTATAGTATTCCTCCCCCTTTTCTCTCTACCATATACCAGCAATCCCTTCCTGCCTTTCATAGATCTGTTTTGACCTTCAGTTGTGACAATGCCTTTTTAATGCACTGTCCATATTTGTCCAATCTGACAAGATAAGCTGGATGGAAATAAATCAACGTGATTTTTTTTTAATATTAGCATATAGAAAATAGAAAAACAACACTGCATGTGTTTATAATATTATAAACACATTTATCATAATTTTCATCTGCAATATCTAACGCTAATAAAAAAAGAAGACTAGGTTTGACTTTTGATATCTGTAAGAACTTCAATAGGATATATACTGGCAACTCCTTCAATTGTTTGGCTATGAAAGCATTGTGGAGTGAATGACTGGTTGAAGTAAAAACATCATATCGGGCGAAAGACTGAAAAAAATATATAATTGCAGGACTATTAACAAATCTCCAGTTTATGTGTGTCCCAGTGAGCACAGTGTGCTAGTATTCATAATATGAAAAAACTAAAGTGGATTACCTAGGTGAACATCAGCCCTCATAATTATTTACTTTTCTGCTTTTATGACTCCGTACAAGTGTTGTACGGAGTCATATTGTTGAGCCACTGAGTTTAATTTTCTTGTATTCTGGGCACTCATAACATAAATCCATTTCTGAAACTTGCATTGTAGAAAAATTTGCAAACCACGCTTTAAGACAATTTGTATTTTTGTGCCATTGCAAACTCTGAAAGTAGATTTTTTTTTGAAAAGGCCAGTAGTGGGTTTGACACTATACAAAGCAATTTGTTTGTAAAGCATTTGTAATGCACTCATGTAATTAGCAGTCACATTTGTTAGTAAACATGCATTTTATGACAATTATAGATAAAATGAAAAAAAACAACAACCCCCTAATACATCTTTGTATACATACTTGCACAACCAATGGCTGACCTCAGACAGGAGAAAACACAAGCATGCCAAAGCAAGCTATATTGTTTTATGGGTGAAGATAATTAATTAATAGAAGAATATCTCAGTAAAGTGTAAACTATGACCAGGCCAGAAACAGCTATCAAACTGAGAGCCAAATGACAGAAAAGTATATAAAGCGCCTTGAGGCGACCTTTGTTGTGATTTGGCACTATATAAATAAAATTGAATTGAATTGAATTGAATTAAAAAGTAACATGCTACTAAAAAAGCTAGTAGCTAAAAAATTAATAAATAAATAAAAAATCAATAGAACGTCAGCAATGCTCAAACTGAGTGTATGCATTTCAGCAGGTCAGAAAATCAGTTTCTACAATTTTATTTCTTTTTTCATCATTTTTTTCCTCTAAAATGCTCCTTGGAGTAGTTTGAAATAACTTTGCAATGCTCAATTAGTGAAAAAGATTTTGAATATGTTTTTCCTGTAACGGCAGGGATTTGTGTCACGCATATATAAGATCTGATGCTATAGCGTTACTGTGCAAAAAACTGTCATTTTTAGTTTGGTGAAAATAACTTCTGTCCAACTGTGTAATTTTGTAAATTAAGAGTAAAGCAGGTCAGAGAATTTCTGACCAGATTGAGAATGTGGAGGAGCCCAGGATTAATTTCCTTTGTCCTTCCTGCTTCTTACCACTGGAAAGAAGCAACACTTAATTTATTCCAAGAATTCATACTGTCCAAGTGTAAAAAAAAATGTCCAAGAAGTCTGACAAGATGGATATTATAGAACTCCATCCAATGCCTTAGATGAATCTGCATTTCAAGAGAAATTACCCAGTATGGTGTATTTCTGAAAGCAATGAGTGAAGTTGTGCAAAAAATATTCAAGTTTGGGTTTTTTAGTGTGATTTATATTTCCCAGAAGACTTGGCTGACATTCATCCTGCCCTTTTCCTCTTCAGAACTATGAAGGCCAACACCTTATCGCCACCTTGCCATTTGGGACGCAAACCTTTAACCTTTTCACGCTAAATGCTCCATCATTTGCCTCAGTGCCCCTGTCGCTGTGGTCCAACCCCATCCAAGAAGCACTTTAAAAACTTTTTAAATTTTAAAAAATGGTGTTGAGTGATGCATTGAGACAGGACTGAAGATGGGGAAACACGTCAGTCTTTGACTTTTAGAGAGTTAAATTGAGGCAGAATCCAGAAACATGGCATTTTAAAGCTTCTCTACCTTTTTCTTTGTTTTTTTCAGTGAGTCTGTGTCTGGGTGAAGGAGGGCGATGCAGCTTGTTTAAATTGCACCATGAATCCTGCAGGTGTGAAAAAAAGAGTGGGAAGAGAAAGCCTTGGGGTGTTTTAAAAAGTTATCTGAGTCCCTACTGAGTTATTGAGGTGGGACAGGAGAAAGTTAAGGTACATTAGACATTTGTCTTTGTGGAAAGAATGTGTGTGTATGTTTGTGTGCCATAAAAGATCAAGAAATATATATTTTTGTGCTGATGTGTGTGTTTAGCAAGTTAAACCTGATATAATAAAAATGGAGATAAAAAATACGGGATGGAATTTGACTTATTAACAATGGATTTCAGCTCATCACCTTTTTTTTTGGTTAGCATTCACAAATTAAGTTATAAATGATCCATCCGTCCATCTCTTCCATTTATCCAATTCACTGTCATGAGGGGGCTGGAGCTGATCCCAGCTTGCACAGAGAGAGAGGCATAAATGATTAAATGAGTTCTAAGTAATTTTCTACTTCATTTAATTGTTTTCTTGAAAGAATTAACTATAGGTGATGATGGCTTTATTATTGGACAACCTACAAGAGAAATCTTGACAATCCGAAAAAATATTGTGTAATCACATTTGCTTTTTTATATACAGAAAGTTTTAGCAAAGTTTTTATACATCTGGCTCCTGATGGTAAAATTACATTTTATATGTACGCATATTGTGAGAATAGACACATAAAGATTTAGCAATGGGTGTTAGCGTATTTATTTTCAGTTAGTATCTTAACAATCAGCCACTTAATCACATACTTCCCAGAAGTTAGTGCCTTTATACAGCTGTCTCATCATGATGTCCCATACTTCTGTGTCCCTATGCATGATACACATTGCCTGACAAATCCTTAGGTTACTACTAAAAATGATTTTCTGAGGCTCTCGCTGTCCTCCTTGCTGTGAAATGTAGCTGAGGAAATGGCTAATGGCAGAGTGCACAGGGAGAAAAAATGTCAAGCAATTTCATGCCTTTGTGCCTCCGATGGGGTGCCAAGCTGATAATTTAATCAGTAGTGAAAGACTAGCTTCACTCCTCCACAACTTTAACCATTCCATCCATTATTCATTGACTTGTTTTTGCAAGGAAAAAGGAAGAGTTGGAGAGCAATTTACATGAAAAAGATGGCAAGTAAGAAAGAAATAGGGTCGGCAAATGGATATGTCAAAAAAAAAAGGTTAAAGTCATTGTACAATGTGTGTCTCCATTAATACATGGCGCTTCTCAGTGTTGCACAATATGCACTAAAATTCCAAATTTCAGAATAACTATCTTGCATTTTTGTTCATGTTCTTGATTCACAAAGCAGTGATTGCTAAAATTATTGTGCATTTTCACGATGACATAGCATTGACTTACTTTGTGACAGTAACAAAAGTAACCTGGGGAAATCATGCACTTACGGGTGCACCACTTGGAACCATGACAAAGTCTGACTGTGAATATTCAACTTAAAATATATGCGATGATGTGAACAATGAAAATGAATACTGAAAATCCCATAAATAACTCTGCTTGTACACTGAAGTCCATTTCTCTCTGAACAAAACTTAAATTAGTGGTTCAACTTTTGCAATCCTGTATCTTTTGTAGAATATAAACTAATTCACCCCATGAGAAAAAGACTTAGCTATAGTGCAAAGCTACATGCTTGTTTGCTTAAAAACAAAAACAACAAAACAAGCCTTGTTTTTCTTGATGCCTAAAGATATAACAAATGAAGAAAGGTATGTGCATTTGCTTCTCTCCAAAGACTAGACATAAGGTCAGAAAAACAGCAGGGTATCTTATTCTTTGGTTCATTATTATTACTGTCTCACAGTAATACAAAGGAGCATAACAGACAACACAGAAAAACATTAGATTGTCTCACAAAAGCAATAAAAAGGCTACACTGCATTTAGTCTCTGGAATGTGTATTCTCTTTACCCATCTGTGGTTTATTCCTTCTGTAATGCCACATGGCTTTTTTTTTTAATAATGAGTAGGTAGCATTCCCAGATAAGAACAAACATTTAATTCCGTAGGTCATATTCCTAATTTAATAGACTTTAAAAATTAAAGAGATAAATTAAATGTAGCTTTTCTGTTTTTATATATTTAGTCTAGTTTATTTTGTTATTTATTTATTTATTTATTCTTATCTAAGGCAAATTTGACATTTTTATGGGACTGAAGGTGCAAATCATTAGCACCAGTTTGGTTCCCCTTTTGCCTTAATTCTTCATGGCATAGATTACACAAGGTGGTGAAAATATTCCTTAGAGATTGTGGTCCATACTGAGATGACAGCTTCACACAGTTGCTGCAGATCTGTCAGTTGCACATTCCACATGTAAATCCCTCATTCCACCACATCCCAAGAGTGCACTGTTGGATAGAAATCGGGTGACTGTGGAGGCCATGTGAGTACAGTAAACCTATTTTGATATCCAAGAAACCAGTTTGAGATTATTTGAGCTTTGTGACATGGTGTGGTATCTCTGTTTCCTACTGCAAGAAGAGATGAGCTGTGGTGATCATACCAGAAGGCGATGATGTGCTGTGGTCACAAAGCAATTGAAAGCAAGAGCACCACCATTCAGAGTGGCTGTAGCATTTAAACAATGGTCAACATGGCCAGTAGTACTAACTAAATGTCACTGCACCACCACAGACAAGACTCTTTTTTTCAATTTTCTATTGTCTGAATTTGGTGGGCTTGTGCCTGTGTAGCCTCAGTGTCTTGTTGTTAGCTGTCAGAAGTGCAGCATTAAGTGTGGTCCTCCCCTACTGTAGCCTGTCTGCTCCATGTGTTATTCATTCACAGATCCTCTTCTGTGTGCCTTGGTTGTAAAAAGTAATATTTGAGTGACTGTTGCCTTCCTATTAGCTCAAGATAGATCATTCTCCATGACCTTTTGACGCCTGCTGAGAAAACTGCTGCTCAATGTATATGTTGTATTTTTTGGACCATCATTGTAAACCCTAGAGATGGTCGCGTACGGAAATCCTATAGATCAGAAGTTCCTGAAACACTCAGGCAACCCCATATGGCATAAACATCCATTTCAAGTCATGTAAATCATCTACACTATTCTGATGCTTTTGCGTGCATGTCAACAGGTTGTTTTGACCATGTTTACATTCCTAAGGTGCATCTTTTACATGTAAAAATAAGCCTTTCTTAAAGTTTTAGAAGTCACACAGCTGCTTATGAGGAGACAAATCATGTTAGCAGACTTTAGGCTCAGTGTGACAGTTGGAATAAGACATCATTTAAAGAGGCTACAATCCCTTGCTGCATTAGTGACATCTGTAGCTATTGTATTTCAGTCCTTGTTATTTAGTATGCCTGGCAAATGTAATCTTGTATTTTGTATGGATTGGATGAAACTTTAATTATCCCTACGGGGAAGCCAAATATTTACTGCAGCAGTGAGGAATAGATCGATAAGAACAGCACAAATACAGAGCACTGAAGGTAATTTGATAAATAATTGTCACAGCAGAACATACTGGAATTAAGGAAACTGATATAAAATGAAAAGACAGGGTGTCCTCACCAAGGAAAGTGAGGGCAGGTCAGAAGTGTATTTGCAGTGTTTGACTTTAACTGTGCACATTACTGATTATATAGATGGAAGAGCATATGTTGGGTATGAGACTGTGAATGTCACTCTGGTCCCATAAAAACTGATAAAGTGCACCTGGGATGGTACCTAACCCCACTGTTCCACTTGTACAAAAAACACTGCCTTGACCTTTGGTAGTGATAATAAGAGCACAGTTTTTTATTGCGTGTATATTTATTGCATCACACTTATACGCTAACCAGAAGTTGATGGTCCTGAGGTTTCTTTAACATAAAATCAACCACAGTGACAAAAATAAAAAATAGAAAGTGGGAAATAGATACAAAAATAGTTAGCTACAGTTTGTGTTGTATTGATGTTAGATTCTTTTTTGAATTCATATCCTTTATATCTTACCTCCCTTTGGTGCCAATTAGTCCGCATTAAAAAACTAAAGAGGATTCTTGTTTTTAACAACTTGAATACATATCCCTATTTGCACTCATGGATTTTCATGTTTATTTAGCTTTTTTTTATTTATTTATTTTTTTACATTTGTGGCACTTATTCATGATTACATATTCAATCATTGTAAAATTGCACAATTGAGGTGGGGAAAAAAACCTTTTGGAAATGATGACAATATATTTGTGAGCAATTTTCTCAGCTTTTTAGAGAAAGTAGGTACAGGAAAAAGTTTAATAAGTGAAGAGAAAACATCTACATCTTTCAAGATTCAGGGAGCTCTGAACCTCAATGCTATTATTTAATTCAGAGCTTTAACAAAAATGAATATCAGTAGAATTTATTAGTTCAGTATTCAAAGAAAACTAATTACAGAAAGACATGCTCGATGGATCGATGAAGCAAATGAAGGATTTGAACCAAACAATAGGTGAAAAGATTATATACGTTCCTCCCTCTGGTGGACACAAAGAAGAGTCAGAAAATGCTTGAGGAATCAGACCAAAGCATGGGGAAGAGAAGAAAAAAAAACAAAAAACGAGAATACTTTGAAATGGAGAAACAAAATCCTCCACAAAAGCAATAGCAATCACAAGATCAGCTCTGTGCTTAGTTTTCTTCATTTCTCTGCCTCATTGCCTGCCCTCCTACAGTCATGCTATCAGTGTTTCTCTCATTTTTCCTCCTCGTCCCTTACCTCCTGGCTAGATTCTGGCTGTGCTCACTCTCTGTTAACTAAAATGTACAAACAGATACGTTCTGGTGGTATAATAACACGCCTTCCCACCACTTCATTTTCCTCTTTTGTTATTATATATTTTATCTTAGTCGTGCACTCAGTGGTTTTTGTTTTAAAGGGAGTTTTTAATTTAATGTTGTAAAAATTGCTGGTAAGTCAAAATTATTTTGACCTGCAGTTCTCATGAAAATATTCCTCTACTCATTAGTCATTGAACATTCCACTAATTTAAACATATTTTCATTCATTCATTTATTGATACACATCCTATTTAAATGTGAACTTATACATGCAATATATTTTATTGCAACTCAAATAATAGAATTAATTCAAAGTCAGTTGTAAAATTCCACAGCATTACACGTTTTGTTTGAGGGCCTACTGCAGAAATATATTAACAATAACTACATGTGATCTCAAAGGGAACAAAGGCCAATGATATATTTTGCAATTTCAAGCAAACTGAATATCCAGAATTTTTTCCCCTCATGTTCCACTACTTCACTAAGTTTCCTGAAATTTAGCCTGGTACTTTTTGCATAACCTTGCTGAGAAAAAGACATACAAATAATGATGATCACATAATGCTTGGCTTTGCCAAGATAATGCATCCTTTTCAAATTTTAGTTCTAAAAACTTTACGGCTACATGAGGGATGATACATTTTAGAGTCCCCAGGGTGGTCTTTGTCATGTTTTTACTGCCTTTTCTTTGGTTTTTTTGTTCCTTTTTTAAAAAACAAATTTTTTCTCCTGCCTTGAAATCCCACCATGAACACTATAAACCTCTCTGTTGCTCTGTTTGGAACAGGAGCATGTGTGTGTACGCATTTGAGGTTTTTGAATCTGTGATGTCTGTGTGTATTTATGTGTTTGTAAGTTCAATAATTTCTAATGTTATTTATTTTCTGTGATGCCAGTGTCTAGCTGAAACAGCCTGTAGCCATTTACAATAGTCTTTATCCACAGTGGAACATTTGGCTCTGTCACAAAATCAGATAATAAACACCGTCTATCTTTGAAACCCACACATTCAAATGCACACACAGTAAGCTATTGGCACTGACACACACACACACACACACACACACACACACACACACACACACACACACACACACACACACACACGCACTTAAATTTCACAAAAGGAACAGATGTGTTGCAATATGGTGAGACTGTTGAATATTTACTTGTTGTTCTTCCTTTTGCACATCCCCCCCAAGATGTCTACAGCAGCAACCACTGATAAACAGCAGTTGATAAACAAAAATAAACAACAATCAGCAAAGACAAACAATGACAGAACAACACTGTTCATGAGGAAATGCTCCAAAGCTCTATCAAAAAAAGAAGCTCTAATAGGAAGAAGGGCATCCATGTTAATCACTTCAGTGCTTGTTTGCAGCAAATGTAAAGCAGCATGCCACATTTAATTGCCTTGTTTATACAAATTGTAGACATTTGGCACAGGTTGCAGTTACCAGCGGTTGCTGGAGGTAACTGGCAGCTGCTAGGTGAAACTCACCACAAAGATGTTTTGAAATAGATTTGATTTTGAAACATGACGATTGTAGCGATATGGGGGACAACGTTTACTTGAGTACTGTTTTGATGGCATAGAGTAACTGACATATGCAATGGACTCAGCCCTAGAAAGTTAGTTTTTATTCCAGTGTAAAGTATATAGGGAGTGCAGAATTATTAGGCAAGTTGTATTTTTGAGGAATAATTTTATTATTGAACAACAACCATGTTCTCAATGAACCCAAAAAACACATTAATATCAAGGCTGAATGTTTTTGGAAGTAGTTTTTAGTTTTAGCTATTTTAGGGGGGTATCTGTGTGTGCAGGTGACTATTACTGTGCATAATTATTAGGCAACTTAACAAAAAACAAATATATTGTCACGGACCCGGCTCTGGGGACTCGGGGTCCGTGGGCAGTGGGGACTGTGACTATTATTGTTATTGTTGTTGTTATTATTATTATTATTATTATTATTTGGTGTGTTGTCTGCACTGCCCCTATGCACATCTGTATGTAGGCAGGTATGTGTGTGTGTGTGTTTTGCCTTTCTGCTGTGGCCAAGTTACAGGCACCTTCAGCCCTGGGGCGTGGTCTAACTTGAGGGCTGGCCACACCCGAAGTCCTGGCCGCACACCTGCTCCTCATCTGGGCTCGTCGGGGGAGCTATTTAGATGAGCGATGGAGCTTCCACCGACGCTGGATTATTGCGTTTGACTACACGTCAGTCTTCAAACAAGTCAAGTGTGAGTGTATGCCTGCTGGGATAAGTGTTAACGGCTGCCTCTATTGTTTTCCCCTCAGGAGGAGTGTGGGACGAGAAGGAGCAGTGAGCACGGGGAGTGCAGGGACACTGGGGCAGAGAGCACTACACGGGGACTTTTGGGAAGAAGACACTACATGGGAGTCTGGGAAACTGGGGATTTATTGTTGTTTACTTCACCACCTTGTAAATAAACACTGTTGCACTGAAGAGTCCGGCGTTTGGGTCCTATTTCCCCATCTCCCCACGGTCTGCCAGCCAGACCGTGACAGAATAATCCAGCCATTATGGGCTCAGCGGACTCAAGGACCGTCTCACAGGAGGAATTGCTCGCCCAGCTCTGGAAATACTGTCGGAGCATTATCCAGGCGGCGGATCCACATCAGAGACACATGCAGGTCGTATTTTTTGATGCCTTCCTGTCTTCAACCACCTGTTCCATGAGCTTTCTGGACATTGCAAAACTAATTCAAATTGTAACTGTGTTGAGGGCTAGCTCTAGCTTTGAACTGTTTGGTTTAGGCTGTCCAGGCAAGGAGGATGCGGCTGCCTCCCTGGCAGCCCTCGCTGCCTGGTTTTTTCTTAATAGGCGGAAGGTTTTCCCACCGCCGCTTGCTGCTCACCTATTGGACCCTCCACTGCAAGGAGGACGGCGCCCTACTCCATCTCCTCTCACGTCTTCAATGACCTCTGTGTCAGCAGACCAAAGACCGACAGTGCTGGTCACCACAGTGAGTAAACCGGACCCTGTCATTTTAACTAATCCAGTCACAGATGAACAGGGGACAGGTTCCTTTGCCCCGCCAACACGAAAGAGACGGCGCCGGCGTCATCCTCGTCAAACCGAAGCTCACCTCACTCCTGTGGTTTGGGAAGAACCAGCTGACTCTGGACTGACCGTACGAGGAGCCGCGGACCCAGTGCTAGAACATGAGCCTGCCACTACAGACAATCGGGAGGCTGAGATTCTCCCCAGGGCTTCCCCAGAGGCTGAACTGGAGGCCTCAGTTGCCTCTGGCCCCCTGGAAATTGCTGAGCCAGCGGTAACATTGTTTTCCTCTCCACCCTTCATGTTGGACATATCACCCTCACTTCAATTAGCTGCCCAGCTAGTCGGTCAGTCATCATCTGTTCCACCTTCCACATCCACTGCTCTGCCACCACATCCACCGCCTGCTGCTGCCATGTCGCCATCGTCACCGCTAGGTGACCGGCTCAGCGTGCAGGGGGATCCCGCGCCGCAGCCGGAGGAGCTCAGCGAGCCGGAGGAGCTCAGCGAGCCAGCTGGGGGGCCAGCGCCGCTGCTGGAGGAGCTCAACGAGCCGGAGCTGGAGCTCGGCGAGCGGGAGCCGCAGGAGGAGCTCGCGCTGCCCGAGCAGGAGCTCAGCGAGCGGGAGCCGCAGGTGGAGCTCGCGCTGCCCGAGCAGGAGCTCAGTGAGCGGGGGGAACCCGCGTCGCCAGCTGTGGAGCTCAGCGAGCCGGAGGTGCTCAGCGAGCCGGAGGGGCTCAGCGAGCCGGAGGAGCTCAGCGAGCTAATGCTGGAGGAGCTCGGCATGCCGAAGGAGCACAGTGAGCCGGGGGAGCCCAGCGAGCTAATGCCGGAGGAGCACTGTGAGCTGGAGCAGCTCAGCGAGCCACCCACTGAGAAGCCCGCACCGCTGCTGGCGGACCTCAACGAGCCGGAGGGACCGGCGTTGCCAGCAGAGGAGCTCAGCGAGCCTGGTGAGCCCGCGCTGCCACCGGAGGAGCTCGGAGGTCCGGAGGGATCCACTGAGCCAGAGCTGGAGGTCGGCGTGCCGGAGGGGCCGCCACGTCCAGCAGCCCGGCCGCCACGTCCTGCAGCCCGGCCGGTACATCGAGAATCATGGGTTGTGCTGAGGCGGGAGCTACACTGCCGCCGCCACCGGACCCGTGGCCGCCCGCCGGAACTGCAACGCCGTCGCCACCGGACCCGTGGCAGGCCGCCTGAAGCGTTCTGCTCCCACCACGGGGTTGGAGGTAGGCCGCCCGAACGGTTTTCCCACCACTGCCTGACCCATAGCGGGTTTTGCCTGCTTGCGGTCCACTGGGTCGGCCGCAAGAACTGTTGCTGCCACCATGGCAGTGGTTGGACTTTTGAACTGGGGTTTTCTGGCCCTCCGTCCTGTTTCCCCCCCGCCGCCCGCCCTGGGGTGGTTGGGTTGTGGTTTCTGTTGTGTTTTGGGTCGTCGGGAGCCGACCCTTAGAGGGGGGGTACTGTCACGGACCCGGCTCTGGGGACTCGGGGTCCGTGGGCAGTGGGGACTGTGACTATTATTGTTATTGTTGTTGTTATTATTATTATTATTTGGTGTGTTGTCTGCACTGCCCCTATGCACATCTGTATGTAGGCAGGTATGTGTGTGTGTGTGTGTGTGTGTTTTGCCTTTCTGCTGTGGCCAAGTTACAGGCACCTTCAGCCCTGGGGCGTGGTCTAACTTGAGGGCTGGCCACACCCGAAGTCCTGGCCGCACACCTGCTCCTCATCTGGGCTCGTCGGGGGAGCTATTTAGATGAGCGATGGAGCTTCCACCGACGCTGGATTATTGCGTTTGACTACACGTCAGTCTTCAAACAAGTCAAGTGTGAGTGTATGCCTGCTGGGATAAGTGTTAACGGCTGCCTCTATTGTTTTCCCCTCAGGAGGAGTGTGGGACGAGAAGGAGCAGTGAGCACGGGGAGTGCAGGGACACTGGGGCAGAGAGCACTACACGGGGACTTTTGGGAAGAAGACACTACACGGGAGTCTGGGAAACTGGGGATTTATTGTTGTTTACTTCACCACCTTGTAAATAAACACTGTTGCACTGAAGAGTCCGGCGTTTGGGTCCTATTTCCCCATCTCCCCACGGTCTGCCAGCCAGACCGTGACATATATACCCATTTCAATTATTTATTTTTACCAGTGAAACCAATATAACATCTCCACATTCACAAATATACATTTCTGACATTCAAAAACAAAACAAAAACAAATCAGCGACCAATATAGCCACCTTTCTTTGCAAGGACACTCAAAAGCCTGCCATCCATGGATTCTGTCAGTGTTTTGATCTGTTCACCATCAACATTGCGTGCAGCAGCAACCACAGCCTCCCAGACACTGTTCAGAGAGGTGCACTGTTTTCCCTCCTTGTACATCTCACATTTGATGATGGACCACAGGTTCTCAATGGGGTTCAGATCAGGTGAACAAGGAGGCCATGTCATTAGTTTTTCTTCTTTTATACCCTTTCTTGCCAGCCACGCTGTGGAGTACTTGGACGCGTGTGATGGAGCATTGTCCTGCATGAAAATCATGTTTTTCTTGAAGGATGCAGACTTCTTCCTGTACCACTGCTTGAAGAAGGTGTCTTCCAGAAACTGGCAGTAGGACTGGGAGTTGAGCTTGACTCCATCCTCAACCCGAAAAGGCCCCACAAGCTCATCTTTGATGATACCAGCCCAAACCAGTACTCCACCTCCACCTTGCTGGCGTCTGAGTCGGACTGGAGCTCTCTGCCCTTTACCAATCCAGCCACGGGCCCATCCATCTGGCCCATCAAGACTCACTCTCATTTCATCAGTCCATAAAACCTTAGAAAAACCAGTCTTGAGATATTTCTTGGACCAGTCTTGACGTTTCAGCTTGTGTGTCTTGTTCAGTGGTGGTCGTCTTTCAGCCTTTCTTACCTTGGCCATGTCTCTGAGTATTGCACACCTTGTGCTTTTGGGCACTCCAGTGATGTTGCAGCTCTGAAATATGGCCAAACTGCTGGCAAGTGGCATCTTGGCAGCTGCACGCTTGACTTTTCTCAGTTCATGGGCAGTTATTTTGCGCCTTGGTTTTTCCACACGCTTCTTGCGACCCTGTAGACTATTTTGAATGAAACACTTGATTGTTCGATGATCATGCTTCAGAAGCTTTGCAATTTTGAGACTGTTGCATCCCTCTGCAAGATATCTCACTATTTTTGACTTTTTTGAGCCTGTCAAGTCCTTCTTTTGACCCATTTTGCCAAAGGAAAGGAAGTTGCCTAATAATTATGCACACCTGATATAGGGTGTTGATGTCATTAGACCACATCCCTTCTCATTACAGAGATGCACATCACCTAATATGCTTAATTGGTAGTAGGCTTTCGATCTATACAGCTTGGAGTAAGACAACATGCATGAAGAGGATGATGTGGACAAAATATTCATTTGCCTAATAATTCTGCACTCCCTGTGTATATATATATATCTCGACTGTAAAAGACTAGACCGATCACTCCTAATTTGGAAGGCACTGGTGACCTATCACATCACAAGGAACCTTTGGTATCATATACGCAATTCCTAGACAATTTCTAGATTTATAGACTAAAATCTGAAAAATCTGAAACAGACATAGGTAAATTTTCTCTGCTTGTCTTATAAGAGCTGTGGCACAGGTTCCACGTTAAGCTTTCTGCAGATAGAATTGCCAATTAACATGAGGTTAAAGGGAATATATATATATTAGGGGTGCAACGATACACAAAATTCACAGTTCGTTCGATACTTTGGTGTCACGGTTTGATACTTTTTCGATACAAAAAAAATGTTCAAGCATTTCTAATTTGTCATTTATTAAAATTATAAATATATATTTTAACTCAAAAGTACAGTTTTTAAATTTAAGGTTGCTGAAACAACAAAGTAATAAAAAATTAAATCTATGTGATCGAGAAATCACTCATCTTTGGAAAAGAGAGTTTATTACAGAGAAAAGGCTCTTTCCAAAATAAAAGCTATACTATACGCTTCTTCTGAGCTATATTCTCAGCAGCATATTAAACATATGAGGTCCCCATAAGGAGAATCATGTGCTAACGGCTGTCTAAATGACTCCTTGTTTGTTGTTTTTGTCTGCTTCCACTTGTCTTGTCTAACTTGGTGTTTGACTACCCTTGTCGCACAATGTTGCCTTGAAACAACAACCCAATATCTGTTTGGGTGATTATATATTATTAGGGACCCTAAAGCTCCCCCAAAATAGGGTGAAATATGTTTTTCCCAAAAAATTAAAAAGGCATTCAGTAGAGGGTTAAAGAAGCACCTTTGCCTTCCTATCTCTTCATGCAGGCTTGATCAGAGGGCAAGAGGTCGCTGCCATGGTAATGGCAGTGTTGCCATGGTGATGTGAGAAACATCATCTCCTTATAGGCAGTGTCCGAAGGAGCATGAGATGAAACGTGAGCCTGACATGGGGTCTAAAAGCTTTCCTCCAACATTTTGACCAATCATGTTAATATTCTATCGTTACCACATGCAATAAAAGTGTTTGTTGCCTGCGTGTGGCAGCACTTGTCTCTGAGCCAGAGAGATGGAAGATCCATGGTGCCATGTAAAACTAATCTGAAATTCTAACCGTTCGATAATAAATTGTGAAAGCTTATCATTTCAGTATATTTGTCTTCTCTCATGGAAAAAAATGAACAAATGTAAGCTTTAAATAGTTTATCAAACACTACTGAGCAGTCCTTACCTTTAAAACTAACCTCTGTTCTTCCCCTTCTGTCCTGTCTTTCTTATCTTTCTCCAACTCTAAGTGAAGTTAGCTGTTTCTTTAGCTCTTTGTCTTTCTTTTCTCTCCCACTGAAAAACAGCAGCTGGACCTTTAGCTAGCAACACACTGTGTGACAAACTACTAACTACAGTTTTTTCCTTTATGTTCGCTACTCTTATGTAGGACTAGCTAGATGCCAAAGTACCGCAACTGCAACTTACAGACACCTGCAGTCATTCTGGTGTTGTGGAACCCCCCTCAAAAGACCAAACACCGTCCCACTTTTAACGCCTGACTTTGGCACACATCAGGTCTTTTTGGAGGCTCGAGGTGACGAAATAATAACTTGCGCATTAAACCAAAATTAACAAGTCTATTTTTAAAATGTAAGGAGTAGAAAGTACAGATATTTTTAGGAAGTAAAAGTAAAAAGTTCTCAAAAAAATTACATAAGTGAAGTACAGATTTGTAAAAATTGTTCTTAAGTACAATAACAAAGTCAAATGTACTTGACAGAAAAAGAAAAGAGTAAGTAGGTAACTGAAATTGTACTTTGTTACTTCTAACCTCTGCCTAAATAGCTGCTGAAAACCTATCAGTGAATAAAATGTGAGTTAAAGCTTAAAATTCTAAAAGCAGGAGTCCTAGAGTGGACCTAGTAAAAACAAATGTAGTGCATTGCCCCTAGCCATATCATTATAACATCTGACCGTTTTTTCTGCAGTCATTCGGCAACTTTTTCTTTATTTACTGATGTGAAAGAAATAATAACTGCTTCAGTTACACAACATAGCAGTATAACCAACATAAAAAACAGAAATTCAGATATGTTATGGATTGTTCCCATAACCATCCTTGCTTGACAATTGGCTTGCCTTCCCTCTCTCGTTTTGTTCTCAGTGATTTCCCTGTGCGTGTACTCAATAAGAGATGGATCAAAGGAGGGCTGGACTGATTGTCCTTGTTGTACCAAGGAAAAGAAAGTGATCGATGCATCCAAAATTCAATCACACAACAGCAGATTGTATGTGTACGCGTTTTCTTTAAGGAGCTCAAAATTGGTTTTGGTTTACGTGATTACAGAAAACTCTAGTGTTTGAGAGAAAGACTCGGGATATATTGAGTACTAACGCTAATGCTACTCAAACTGACAGGAGGCCGCAACACAAGTCAACAATTCAGTTAAAAAATAGGCTTCATAAGCAGAATTCTAATGTTTTTTGTTTTTTGTTTATAAAACAATTATTATTAAATACAATCAGCATCACAGTTGTAGATATCAAATATTGTTCTTTAAATTGCTCTGAAGACAGCACTGCTTGTTGTGGTCATGACTGAAAACTTAAAGACAAAAATGAATTGAGTACAAACAAAACTTTTTTCTTCTTCTTCTGTCAAACTTTTCAGTTAACCTTTCTTTCTGCCATTCTTTAAAGAGAACTGCAGTCTGAAAAGAAAAGTGCAAAGAGAATGTTGCTCATCTGAAATTTCAGTGATTTCCAATGGCTTTGACACAAACCTCAGTCTTAATAAAACAAAAAACTGAGCTAATTAGGTTGTGTACTTTGTCATTCCACACCATGCTTCTCAATCGGGCTTCCCAGAAAACATGGTCAAAACTCTGCTGTGAGAATTTGCACTGGAAGACAGGGTGCTTCAACACAGACTGTGTTGCAGGTTTTTCAATGAACAACTGATCTTTGGCCATTAAAGTAGAAATAATCATTTTTTTTATTAAAAAGAAGAATATTACAGAACTAAGGATACATTCTGATCACAAAACTCAACTTTAGTTGTGTGAAACATGAAACATGTTTTTTCTGTGATCTATTAGTTGTGTAGCTGAGGGGGAAAAATGTTAAGAACCAATTTATTTTCCCCCAACTTCAAATATTCATAATAAATAGTTGTATGGGGGGAGTAAATATTTTAATATAAAATACAATGGCTTCCTTGATGAAAGTGTATAAGCATACCAGAAAAACTGATCTTAGTGAAGTGACATAATTTATTGTGCTTTCAGAAGTTTTCATTGTGTATGTGGCAACTATCAGATTCCAAATAAAGATGATTCAAATATAAAATGCTCCATAACAAAAATCAGAAAAACTTCTAATGCCCTATACTGCTTATTGTGTGGGTAAATTTAACTATGTTATATTTTAAGATATAGAAGCCAAGGTCTGTCTGTGATAGGTGTTGCTGTGTCTCCATCCTGATGATAACTGTTAGTTGCCCTTTCTCCCTGACATTGTTTTTGTTGGCATCTTACTGGACAATCTTATAAGCTTAATGAGTCCATTCCTAGGAACTGTCCCATTTACAACTTCAGTGCAGTGACATTAATGACTACGTTTTAGTCTTACGGTTTGTGATTCTAATGATTCTATTTACTTGTCGCTAAAATCCTGTAATACTGCACCTGAAATGTAATGTACGTCAATGTGAATGTAAATTAATGAAAACCTTCAGTGTGGATTTAAACTGCCACGATGTTTTCCCTCAGTCTGGAGTTTAAGGATAGTACTTGCATAGATTAGTTTTAGTTCAAAGAAATTTTTTTTATATTTTTATATTTGCAACTAAAACATGCTACTAGTGAAGGAGCTTAAAAAACCCTTGTTTTGCAAGAGCTTTAAAATTCTTTGACATATCTATTGTTAGTATAGTGCACAGTCTTTTGGCTGTTTTTCTTTTAGAAAATGTAATTCTGTTTTGTGTCTGAGAAACTTGCTGCCAAAGTCCACTTTTGTAAACTGCTGTCTGTCTTATCTTTTCTAAATAATCAATTCTAAATAAAATCCTTTCCCATACCCCTTAGCCTGACGGGGCACTGAGTTCCACTGCAGTCTTCTTGACTTTCTTGGATGGAAGGCTAGATAGATGCATCCAAATAAAGCAATGACTAGGAAGAAGGAGCACTGTGCACAAATCCCTTTCCAATGCCCTTGTCTGAGTTAGGGCTAACTCTCCCTAGAGAGCTCCCTTATGACCCTAGGGCGGGCAGAGGAGAAGGTGGCTCAGAGGGAGGGATAAGAGGATGAAAGGTGTATAGAAACAGAGAATATTGACAGCAGGAGCTTGTTTCCCTCTGCTGTGGAGCCAACTAGATGATACTGGAGACCTGCAGTAACCTGATGTCAACTAGAATCTGCATGATGTTTTTCCTGCATGAGATTCCTTCAACTTTTTTGGTACATTGTTTGTTGGTGTATATATTTATTTATTTAGTATTCTCTGTTGAATCATTACTGGTTAAGGGATACAATATATCTGACAAACTGAACATGGTTTCAGTCAAAATCATAGCACCAAAATAGCATTACTAAAAAACTACTAATGAGACTGTTATGGTCTCAGATAACAATTACTATTCTGTTTTAGTTCCACTTGACTTGCCTGTGGCCTTTGACATCATCCATCAAGGCATTCTAACAGAGAGATAATTTAACTGATCTCAAGTGGTTTTCAATAAACTTATTACCAGACATTAAGATTTATATGTTTTCATCCACTCCTCTCCTGTGTGGGGTAAGCAAACGATTAATCCTTGGATTAGTTATTTTTTATTAATATGTGTTTTCAGTGGGTCATCCACTTAACGTCTTCAGTGTTGTTTCTAACCGGTGTTATGCTGATGATATGCAACTATACATTTCTGTTAAGCCTAACAACCTGGACAGCCTTTTCTACCTCACTGACTGCTTCACTGATATTACTAATTGGATGTCTTTAACCTGACCTGGCAACCTTAATAAGGAAGTAAATCCTCTCTGCAGCAGTATCAAACCATCTGCAAAGAATCTTGTTATTACTTTTCAATTCAATTTCATTAAATTCACTTTTATTTATACAGTCCAAAATCACAACAATGGTTGCCCCAAGGTGCTGTATATTGTAAGGTGGGCCCTACAATAATACAAATACTTACTTCTTACTACTTCTGATGAACATTTGGATTTTTATTTCTAAAATTATACAATATACACTGTAACTTTCTGTGTTTCTGTCTGGATTACTGTAACTCTGTTTTACAACCATTACTCAGTGTTTTCTAGCCTGACAAATGAACTCAAAACTGACAACCACTTGCCACAAGATTCCCATCAAATCCATGTTCTCAAGTGGACCTAAGAGGAGACCACAGCAACCTCCTGGAACAATAACCAGTCAAAGACAAAATTACAGCACGGGGCTGAGATACTGGCTCTAATATTGAAAACTTTACTGTAGAAAAAAGTAGCCAATTTCTCAGTGAATAAAAATTAAAAAGCAGAATGACACACATTTATGTTAATAAGTTAAGACATAAAGGATTGACTGAAGGATTTGACTTCATTGTTTCAGGAATGGAATGCATTCGTATAGATTAAAAAAAATTCTATATTTTCTCTTAGTTCTCTTTTTGATATCTTTACCTTTTTACAGTTTATCTAAGGCATTTTAGGTACCACATATATTAACAGCTCTGATGGGAGCAATAGGATGGATAATTTGAGAAATGGCATTAAAAAAAGTATTCATTATTTCATCATATGGTGATAGATAGTACTAGCAATGTGCACTGCAATGTGTCAGCCATACCTAGATCACACTTAAACTATACTTGCCTTGATGTCATGCTTGTTGATAAATTGGCTGGTATTTATTTTCACAAATGAATAGGATACTTCTGAAATTATCCAATGATGATCAGAGATGGCAACATTTAGAACAGTGGTCCCCAACCTTTTTTTCGCCACAAACTGTTTTTTTGTCTGACAATATTTTCACGGACCGGCCTTTAAGGTGTCACGGATAAATATAACAAAATAAAACCAGTACCGGTACCCAGAAAAAGAAGATTTATTCATAACACACTGGAAAAGACCCCGGGAAACTGAGTTAACGATAAAGAAGATTTTAAAAAAATAACGCTAAAAACCAATAAAACCCCTGAAAACCATCAATTTCACACCCAAGCCTCAACTCTCGTGGCCTGGTACCAAAAGACTCACGGACCGGTACCGGTCCGTGGCCCGGGGGTTGGGGATTGCTGATTTAGAACATTTCTAACTGTAACATCAACAGGTGACCTGTTGTATGGGTGGGTTCAGTCACATGTTTAAAATCAAATGATTTTACTAAACTCTAATATATAATAAGGATTAATACAGCAGGAGATAGAAGTAATTAAGTATTAAACCTAAATTATTCAAATTCAGATAATTGTGAAATAACACAGATTTACAACTGTTTTAGGTATATAACTAATGGGCGCTGTTTCAGTCAGGTATGTGGTACCTGTATAATCAAGCCAGGTTTCCATTAAAGGGATAAAAGCCAGTTTATTACTAATGAGGGTGTCATTAATAATACATGACTCATTTGTTTAATGTGTACAAAAGCAGCAAGTATTTACCGATTGCTTACTGGTTGCTTGTTATTTGTGGAAAACTGGTGTGGTATTTGCAGAATGTCCTTTAGCTGTGCTGCAATAGTCCTCCCATGATGCACTGAGCATTTCTCCCTTATTCACCTTTTTCACTGTATGTCTTTTTTGCCCTGTCCCTGATAAAACTGAGATTTTCTTTCCCCACTGTCATCAGTTGCTTGTTCATATGGGTTTGTCTGATTGTTGGGGTTTTCTCTTTATTATTGTAGGGTCTTTACAACATATAGTACCTTAAGGCGACTGTTGTTGTAATTTGATGCTATATCAATAAAACTGACCTTTATTGAATTTTGCTCATCATGCACCACAACAGTGGTGACTGAGGAACGTTGATGAAGCAGCTGAGGGACAGAGGTGTTTACATCGTTAACAGTAGCACCTGGGGTGCATGAAGTGAGGCATCTGATCATTTTTATGTGATGGACTATAAATGGTCCAACAAAAATCAGACAGGGAGGTTTGGAGTGACCGTCTACAGCAAAAGCACAAGGACAAGGATGCAAAAACCACTCAACCATTGGCTGAGAATGAACCGGGCACCAGTACATCTCCCTGGGTAGCATGTAGACTGGTCCAGTGCTACTAGAAGAGCTGGACAACACCGGGACCTAAAATGATCCATGCCTAATGGCCGAAAAAGATGCCATGAATGACGAAAAGCACCAATAGGTGGGCTGGTAACAGCAGGTACTCATTCATCTAGAGTGCCTAAGGATAGCTGAAAGGACAGCACAGAGGCTTTGATCAAGGCAGCATAGCAACAGGCCCTAACCACTAGAGTCTTCCAAAGCCAAAGGAACCCAAGTTGCACGTTGTGCAAAAGTGCCCCAGAGACTATCCAGCATATACCAGGATATAAGCTGCAAACTGGGACAGTATACACTGAGAGGCACAGCTAGGTGGCTGGGATAGAATAGATACACATGTGGTTTCAAAGTCCCCAAATCCCAGTGAGAGTCACCTCTGAACCACCTTTGGCCAATGTCCTGTGGGACTTTAATCTCCAGACACACAAGTAGCTGCTGGTCACCCAACCAGAGATAGTGATGGTTGACAAGGAGCATAACACTTCAGTTGTGATAGATGTGACAATCCCAGTGGACAACAACAAAACCAGAAAGGAGCATGACAAAATAGAGAAGTACCATGTGAATGGTAAAGTACAAAGAAATAGGTTTGATCTTGACGGGTGTTTGGTTTGATAAAAGCCTTGCTCAGTCAGACAATTTCAGTTCTATTCAGTTTTATTTATATGGCACCAAATCAGGACAGTTGCCTCAAGTTACTTTATATTCTGAGGTCAAGACCATACAGTAATATAAAGAAAATAATAGCAACATATACAATGAAGTGTTGACCATTACAACCACAATGATTTCAACTTTATCTCTTTATCTTTATTTGACCTGTACCTGGTCTTTTTATGTGAAAACATTTCTTTGAATCGTTCCCTGCAATTTCACCTTTTTTCTTAATTGACTGCCAGTGGACATTTGCTCCTGATAAGTGTTGCAGAGATATCTCACTAACAAAAACTACTGACCATACCTTGTGAATGAAGTCACTCAGACTTGCTGAAAACATGAATCCTTGGGTCAAGGCTAACAGACATAAATAGCAAAATCTGAAAAACTATGCATTTTCTATGGTGAATGCAACTGTTACTGACAAGTGTTTTTAGTGTGCACCATCCTACATTTAACATAAATACTTCCAACACAGTGGCATTTGCAAAACGCTGGTAATATAAAGAGTCTTCTAATATGACTACTGATACATGTGATCATATGATTACAGATACTGACTCATTGAAATATAAAATATTTGACTGGTGAAAGGAAAAGGAAAAGGAAAAAGAATTATTGTCAACAATTGTTCAGCCATTTTACATAGCCATCCTTGTTTTGTTGTGGCAAATGCTCTCATCTATCTAAGGGTGTGCATGTATTGCTGTGGTTCTCATAGGTAAAGCGCTGTCTCAGCAACATGCTGTACTGATAATGAAAAGCGGTTTTCTTATCGCAGTGACCCTTTGCTTCTATCAGTAAACTGTACCAGCTACAACTCTTAAACATTTAGAAATTCCCACATTACAGTGAATGTGCTCCCGTCAGAAAGAAAAAAAACCCAACCCAAAACATGCACCAGTTTTTTTCTACAGCTACTTTCTCCATTTTCAGTTTTTGTTGTTGTTGTCAGCAGCATACAAATTGTCAAACCCAACTTCCTTTTTCATGGTATTTAGTCAATCACTGTCATGAATGCTTTTATAAGATGTTGAACTGAGCTGCTTAAAAAGATGCCAGGCACAGCACTTTTTTTTTTAAAGCAACTGTTTTCCGTTTGCCTTGCGGCCGCATACACTTTAAAGTGGAAAAGCAGTTTGAAAAAGCAAAAGAGTTTGAACATGGCTTAAAGTGGTGAACACACTAGAGGCTTTGAAAACACACGGCATAGCTTTCCTTGAATGTTCTCTGGCAGGCAGACTTCTGAGCATTTTGTTTCTGTACCACTAGCATAACCCAGTTCCTGCTCTTGTATGATGTCTCTCTAGCTGCAGTCACATCTGCTATCCACTGAAAGACTCCTGAAGCAAACAACACAGACAGAAATCTTAACGGCATTCTGCTGTGGTCACTGTGATGGCACTTTCCATAACGTCAAGTCTACTAACAGTTACCTCTAGTGTGGCTCAGTAATGGACTGCAAATGCAATGGCTAAACTTTTTCCTATTTCAAGATGTAAAATGTCAATTATATAACTGAGCAGTTCTTTAAACTGTCAATAGCCTTTTCACACACTGAATGTTCCAACTTGATGCTATGTGTTTCGTCCAGTCTTTAACCTATTTTTGTATCTGCTGTCCTGTCATTCTGTCCAAAGAAGCAAAGTTACTCACAGAAAACTACGTGTGTCCGTAAAATATTAATTTGCAGAGGTTATATACCAAATAGTTGCAAATACACTCCTTTTATTGATAGTAGGGCTGGGCGATATGACCCAAAATTCATATCTCGATATTTTTTTAGCTGGATGGCGATATAAGATATATATCTTGATATTTTTTTAAAGCCATAAAGTAAGAACAAAAAGAGAGTTCTTAGTCAAAGCTGTGTCCCAGATGTCACACAGGCACTTTTATTAACATAAAGCATAGATGTACATGAAAAAAACTACTCAAAAATAAATTATGAGCATTTATTAAAAATAATGCTCCATAAATAAAAATAGTATGTTGTTTTTGTCCATAACAAAAAGCTCACAATTGTGCAGTCAAAATGTAAACTAAAAGACGCTGAGCATAATAACATAGGCAGATTTCACAGCTGCTCTGTTCCCAACTTCTACTGCATGACTGACAGCCTTGAGTTTGAAATCCTCTTTGTAACCATGTCTCTTGTTAACAGGTGACATTTATGGTCCTTATACACACACAATACGGTAATATTACGTTGAAGCACAGTGCGTATTACTACGCGAGGCTCCTCGGTAGCCGCTCCGACAGTCCATCAAGCGGTGCAGCCCCGTAGCTTACCAAAGTCGTACTAAAACATTTTTTGACAGATTGCTGAGCGCCGTGTTCCACATAAAATCAGTTCGCGGTCATCAAGCACAACCAGAATTCATACATAAGGCGCGCTGTCAACTTTTGAGAAAATGAAAGGATTTTAGGCTGTGCAGCCCCTGTGGGCTGCATGGCGTTAGCGTGGTTAGCTTGTTAGCGTGGTTAGCTCGTTAGCACGTTGACGCCATCCAGCCCCACGCACGGAGGAATGCGCAGTAACTCGTTAACGGAGATTTGCCATGTTCATCTTGTCGCTGCCTGGAGGTGAAGCTATGAGGGAGGAGGGGGAGTTGTGTTCAGTGAAGGAGAGGCGAGGCGGAGTAACGTTGCGTAAAGGCAAAAGTGGACGAAAGAGAGGCAAACCTGCGGCTCCACAACTATAATTATAACGTATATATCGATATAAAGGATATGGTCACATCTTATATCTCGTATAAAAATATATTGATATTTTTAAAAAACTCGATATATCGCCCAGCCCTAATTGATAGGGATTTTTTGACCTGCACTTCATCATGTAATCATGTAAAGTGTGTGCCATATTTTTTTCAAGGTTTCCCTCTTTACTTCTCTCCCTGTCCTGCTGTTAAACGCTAAGATAGATCATTAGCTTTAAATGGACTTCAGTCCTCTCATTACATGTCCCATTTACCTTCACTGCATAGCACTCTCCTTTCATAACAAGAAGGGGTGGGAGTGGTGGGGTGGGGGTCATATTTAGGATCTGAAGATTTGGACAAAAATATGATTTCAAAATAAACATTTGTTTAAAAAAAGAGTTGGGAATAGAGACTCTTTCTGTGTTGATATCCACCAGTAATCTAAAAGATCGGCTTATATTGAATACACCTCTGTGCTCCAGCAATTTGTTTCTTTCCCTACCATTTGACAGCTAATGATGGGACGGAGGGACTGGGGGAGGGGTATTATTTGAAGCATGTAATCGCCCCTTTTTTCAGTGCTATTTTTCTTTGACTTCCATTAACCCTTCAGTAGATGCAAAGGGTAGTCTATGCTTTCATATGGCTGCACTGCTGTGTGAAGGGTGATAAATGGTTTCACGTCATGCATGCCATATGTACGTGTTATATATGTGTGTATAAAAATTTGGCAACGTGTGGGTTGCCTTTTATTTTGTGCTTTCAATGCTGTGCTAACATTTGTTAAGTGTATATGTGTTATCGTACGTGAGTAATGTCATTGTGCTGTGTTTGCATACAGAGTTAGATGTATGTGCTAATTGTTTTTAGTATCAGTGTATTGATATTGTACTGTACTAAGGTGACACTGATGATGACAAGGTCACTCAAGCAACACTAATACATTAAGTGTTTCTTAAAAGTGGTCATTTGTTCTCATTTTGTCACGTCTATCATGCTAATTAGATACGGTCTGTTAAAACAGCCCAAATACATTTTTTGTGCTGATATTTTAATATCATATACTGGCATGCTAAGCTTACTTTCTTTTTCCTTTACCTTCATCACAGATGTCATCGTCTTATTCGTCTGCATTGACCCAGTGTTCTCATGCCTCCTTTTCTCAGCACCTTTCTATCCTCACCTAACCTCCAAACTTCCCTATATCACTTCTCAGTTTACTTCAGCTAAGCTAACTCCTTTTAATCTACCTTTCTCCAGCACTCTCTATCTCCCCTGCTCTCTTTTGATCCCTGAGACTATATGGGACCCTATTTCATGTATTACATTTGCTTTTCATCCAACTATTATTTAATAACCAAATGTATATCTATCCCACACTCCTTTAATATCGCTGTCTTTGTTTCAAAACTTTACTTTTTTTCTAGAACATTAACTTTCTTTAGTCCTTAAAGATTTGCTTGAAATTCCCCTAAGAAAAAAAGAGAAAAAAAAAATCAATCAAGGGGAACCCCTTGTAGTTTAAAAAAAAAAGAAAGAAAAAATATGTGAAAAAGAGTTATCCATTCATTTGTGGTGATATATATATTCTTCAAAATACAAACCCAATTCCCAAAGGTTATGAAGCTGTGCCAAAGGCAAATAAAATAAAATTTAATAATTTGCTAACTGGATAAAATGATTTATTTACAACAGAAGACAGAAAAAACATCAACTGTTTAAACTGAGACATTTTCATGAAATATATTACTTCATTTTGAATGATCTGTTGGCAATAACATGTTTCAAAAAAGTTGGGATAGGGAAACAAAAAAATATGCAAAACTTAATGGTACTGAAAAGAAACAGCCGGTCATGATTGTGTATAAAAAGAGCATCTTAGAGAAGCAAAGTTTCTCATACTTGAAGATGGGCAGAGGTTCATCAATCTGCAACAAAATGCATCAACAGATTGGAACAATTCAAGAATAATGTTCCTCAATGTAAAATTACAAACACTTTGAATATTTCATCACCTATGGTGCATAATTTCTTAAAAAGACAGACAGAATCTAAAGAAATCTGTATGGGCAAGTTTCAAGCCTGCACTGCATTGCCAACAGGTGGTTGGCCTAGCCTGACAACAATCCAGCTCTTTTACCATAAAGAAATGGTGCATTATGAAAAGAAAAATACAAAAAAGAATACACAGGACTGTTGAGCAGCTAGAATCCTATATCAGAAAAGAATGGGACAATAACCCTTTTCCAATTTGCTGTTGTAATAATCCTTACTTATTCTTTAAGTCAGGGGTGTCCAAACTCCGGCCTTGGCCCGCGGTCCATTTTTAATTGGCCCGCAAGTAATTTTATAAATAGAATAGAATATGGCCCGCACTTCAACTTTTGCTTGAGTGTATTGCACTTCTTAGTTTTAACACCAGGGGGAGCTGCTGTTGATCAAGGCAGTTGCTCCACCAAAAAGGACAATCACAGAAGAAATTTACCCCCAAGTTACTAAACATGGCAGAACCAAAGAAGCGAAAGGTAGAAAGTGAGTGCAGAAAATTTCAGACACGGTGGGAGAGTGAATATTTCTTCAAAGAATTCAAGGGGAAGTGTGTCTGTTTGATTTGCACTGAAACTGTGGCAATTATGAAAGAGTATAATGTACGACGTCATTATGAAACCAAACATCAGGCCTATGCATTCTACACTAGTGCTGAGCGAGAGCAGAAATTAAAGCAAATTGTAGCTATCCTGCGGGGTCAGCAACAGTATTTTTTTTGTGCTCAAATTATCCAGGAAAAGGCTCCAATAGCCAGCTATGAAGTCGCCCAACTCATTGCAAGACATGGCAAGCCTTTTTCAGATGGAGACCTCATAAAACACGGCCTCGTTAAAGTCACTGAAATAATATGCCCGGAAAAAGTGAAGGACTTCAACAACGTCAGCATGTCCAGAAATCCAGTTGTGCGACGCATTGAAGACTCGTTTTTACTCCATTGCATGTGATGAGAGCACCGATGCCTCAGACACCGCACAGCTGCAAATTTTTTTTGCGGGGAGTGGACGAGAGCACGAGCACTTTAGTTGAGTAAAAAATATATTCCACAGTACCCGTGTGTTAATAAGCATGCATATGCAGGTACACATGCTTCAAATATCAATTATGCGCATCAATTCTGTCACTACCCTGCTTTTGCGCACCACTTTCTTATATCCGTTTTTCTTGTTGACACACAGAGTACACACCGCTGTGCACAGCGCACGCACACGTAGTCAGCTGATGTCATCTGATGCAGATTTGCTCCTTAATCAAGTGACATTTGTCTGGATTTTTGCCACGAGTGGCGATCAGCACCGCAGCTGGATGGCCCGATTTACATACCCAGCGCAGCTGATACTCACCAGAATAATTTACTAAAATTATATGCACTCCTGTTATTAAGTCCAGTTCAGTCTGTTAATGTTGATAATCGTTTCAAACGGACGTTAATAGATGTTTTGCCAAGCCTAATAACTTAAATAACAAACTTGAAATGTACCCGTCCCATTTTCCCCTTTATTGTTTTTTTTCTCTGTACTGTAAATCTTCTGTCTAAGAAGAAATCTGAGGCTGCTGTTCTGAGAATGAGCTAACAAAGCTTTTTATGAATAAATCAATAAAGATCCATTTATGGAAAGCTGTGATGAAGGAAGTTTTGTCTTTAATTATATTCAACGATACAACACATTTGACCACTTTTAAGTGATTTTTCTAACTTTAATATAGTAAAGTACCTAATTTCTAGCCTCTTCTGTCCTCTTTATTGCTCTTCTTGTATCTTTTGACTGTCCTCTTCATCACCCCTACTCGGCCATCTTCACCCACTGTCTATCCTATTTAATGTCTAATCTCAGTGTTTTTCCTTCCAACATCACCTGAAACTCACTTCAGAGGGTGTATGAGAAAAAGATATGCACATAACTACACAGTTAGCTGCTGTGACCCAAACGAATGCAGTGGCAAAGTGACCAACACTCAAGCTTGACACCATTTTAGTTTTCCTTCCATTCAGTTAGTCAATCATTCAGTGTGCTTTGTGTCCTCCAGTGACCGAGCTCTCTTGTCATTTCAGACCTTGCCACTCCCACCTGTCTGTCTTTTCCACCAGTCATCTGACCTGCCCCTTCTCTCCACTCAACTCCATGTACTTCACTGATTCATCCTTGCAGCATCACCCCCGCTTACCATCTCTCACTTGCCAGATTGTGTCTTTGTGTAAAGTGCAATTGCTTTCTGGCATTGTGTTGTTTTCTTTTTCTCTTCTACCTCGGCTGTGATCTGGATTTCGCTTCTGTCTGAGCACTGTGTTTAGTTTGTCTGTCATTGTCTCACATGTAAAGTTTTTTTTTTTTTTTTTTTACTAATTTGAATTTTGAATCATGTTCTTGAGCCTCCACCATTTCTGAACCTGAGACAGTGGGAAAAACAGAATGTATCATAAAAGCACATAAACCTTAGCATCTGGTATCGTTCTGCATATATCTAAAGCACCTGATAGAACCGTTAGTTTAGCTTGAGCAGCCAAAGTGATTTGAGCTTTAAACCAGAAAATCTCCAAGTTTTGTCTTGCGAATAGCAAGTCTATGTTCCCGATCGTGACTCAAGAGTTGGGAGTTCGTCTTGTAATCGGAAGGTTGCTGGTTCGAGGCCCGGCTTGGACAGTCTCGGTCGTTGTGTCCTTGGGCAAGACACTTCACCCGTTGCCTACTGGTGGTGGTCAGAGGGCCGGGTGGTGCCAGTGTCCGGCAGCCTCGCCTCTGTCACTGCACCCCAGGGTGGCTGTGGCTACAATGTAGCTTGCCATCACCAGTGTGTGAATGGGTGGATGACTGGTTGTGTAAAGTGCTTTGGGGTCCTTAGGGACTAGAAAAGTGCTATACAAATATAGGCCATTTACAACGCTTTTCTACAATATGAATAGCCACATCTTGGTTAGAGGTCTTCTTGTGCATAAGAGGGTTTCAATTCTCTTTTCACATTGCGAAAGGAGCGGCAGTGAAAACTCAGTGGAGTGAAATCTGGGGAGCGAAAATAAGACAAACTGCAGCAGGCTTGGAATGTTAAATGCAATGTCAGTGCAGGCTAGTGGGTAGTGGGTAGGAGGGACATTATGCTTGGGAACGGTGCAACGAAAACCGTGACTAGTGTGAGTACAGCCTAATCCAATCCAGGCTGCTATGTTTTAACAGCAGAGACCTGTATTACTAGCTCACCTCCACCTTGATTAAGCACATCTGTGTGTGTGTGTTTGTGTGGGTAGGGGATCGGAACAGTGAACATGTGCTGTGAGACTCACAAGAAGAAAACTCTGGTGTGTCCCATTTCACTGTAGGTATGTTATGCATTAAAGTTTCAAGTGAGTCGTTGAAGAGTGACCTCTCCTTCCTTTTTTTCTGTTTCCCTGTGTGTTTGCTGCTTTCTTCTTCAGGTGCCGTGGTGTTAAAGCAGAGTTTAGTTTTCTCAAGGCTGAAGTGCTCTGCCAGCCCAATCCATGGGTTGGCTTGGCGTTATTAAGTCCAGTTCAGTCTGTTAATGTTGATAATCGTTTCAAACAGACATTAATAGATGTTTTGCTAAGCCTAATAACTTAAATACAAACTTGAAATATACCTGTCTCATTTTCCCCTTTATTGTTTTTTTTCTCTGTACTGTAAATCTTCTGTCTAAGAAGAAATCTGAGGCTGCTGTTCTGAGAATGAGCTACCAAAGCTTTTTCTGAATCAATCAATAAAGATCCATTTATGGAAAGCTGTGATGAAGGAAGTTTTGTCTTTAATTATATTCGACAATATAACACATTTGACCACTTTTAAGTGATTTTTTTAACTTTAATACAGTAAAGTTAAGGTTATATACCTAATTTCTAGTAAGTGGCCCAGCCCCTCCTATATTTTTATGTATGTGGCCCTCAGTGAAAAAAGTTTGGACACCCCTGCTTTAAGCCATTTAAACATTCCAGTCAGGTATTTTTTTCAGTTAAAAGTTTGTCTCTTAGTCTGATTCTTGTGTTTCTGCATTTCTAACTTCTTTATACTTTTAATGTAAAAGAAAGGTCATTATTTTGCACTCACTAAAAGCTTGCATATTTTGCTGTATCCTATTATCTGCTGTTCCTACAACTTAGTCTCTGTGTCAGAGCCAATTTTGATTTTATATATTCTTCCACAGCCTGACTTCCATCCTCACCTCCTGCATTTTTTTATTTCGTCCCCCTTCTAGCCTCTTCTGTCCTCTTTATTGCTCTTCTTGTATCTTTTGACTGTCCTCTTCATCACCCCTACTCGGCCATCTTCACCCACTGTCTATCCTATTTAATGTCTAATCTCAGTGTTTTTCCTTCCAACATCATCTGTCCAGTCAATTATATCTCATCCACAATCTCTAATCCTTTCTGTTGTATAGAGCATTCAGAGCATCTTTGTTTCCACCACCCCTTATCTGTTCCTCAGTTTACATCAGTCCTCCCTGACTCCATCTTTTTCACCTTCTCCCTCAGTTTGTGTTTTCCTCTCTGGCAAAAAGCCCCTTCAGCCTAATCCTGTCTGACAATTCCCAAATGAGGCTAAGACACTAGTAATAAAAAAATGCAGCATGCCTCTTAAAAATACCTGAAACTCACTTCAGAGGGTGTATGAGAAAAAGATATGCACATAACTACACAGTTAGCTGCTGTGACCCAAACGAATGCAGTGGCAAAGTGACCAACACTCAAGCTTGACACCATTTTAGTTTTCCTTCCATTCAGTTAGTCAATCATTCAGTGTGCTTTGTGTCCTCCAGTGACCGAGCTCTCTTGTCATTTCAGACCTTGCCACTCCCACCTGTCTGTCTTTTCCACCAGTCATCTGACCTGCCCCTTCTCTCCACTCAACTCCATGTACTTCACTGATTAGTCCTTGCAGCATCACCCCCGCTTACCATCTCTCACTTGCCAGATTGTGTCTTTGTGTAAAGTGCAATTGCTTTCTGGCATTGTGTTGTTTTCTTTTTCTCTTCTACCTCGGCTGTGATCCGGATTTCGCTTCTGTCTGAGCACTGTGTTTAGTTTGTCTGTCATTGTCTACATGTAAAGTTAGTTTTTTCTTTTACTAATTTGAATTTTGAATCATGTTCTTGACTCCAACCCAGTTATTATCAGAAGCAGCATTGAACTGGACTAACGTCAGCTATCTTCTGCTGTGTAATTCACCATAGTAAAATCTGTGCATCATGCTAGGAGCAAAACTACAGTCCAAGGTTCAAAAATGTACCTTGTTTCTTTGCTTTAATTTACGTCTATCTCCATTACACCATTTCATATAACACCGAATCTACTGTCACAAAACCAAAACAGAATTTTTTAAGTGAAAACTCTTCAGCATATAATAATACTCTAAGTATTTGCCAAAGTGGTTCAATAGCCATATACTGTACCTAATTAAGGATCGAGCACCATTGACACTTTACCTTAATTGCAGTAAAACTGTAATTGAGTGATATTTAAAAGCTGAACAAGAAACAATTTACGTCATGACTTGCAAGTGACCCTTGTTATATATACTTGTTATAAAGACAACAAACCCTACAGCCTGTTTCATTTTGGTTTGATTTGTTTGTTTTGTTGTTTGGTTTTGTGGTTCCAGCTTATACAAACTAAAATTGACTATTTAGCAGTGAGATGAGAAGAACGAGCTGGGGAAAAAAGCCCTAACAAGTCCCAACAAGTCAAAATAAAATAACATTTCAAAAGGTATTTACATATTAATATAATCATTCAGTTAAGGTTAACAAAACCTTTTTTCATTTAGATTCAAATTTCATCATCACCATCCTCATCATCACCATCAGTATCATCTTTTGAAATTCTATGCAATAATAAACGCTGCTGATATACCCTGCACATGTATATACCTGTATATACCACACATGTATATACCTATACATGTGTTCAGTGCTTGTTTCAAAGAAACAGTCCATTCACTGCCTTGTTCACTGGCTCCCAAAGGGCCTTTGTTTCCTCCGTAAGCCCTGACAAACTATCAGTCAACAGCATACATCATTCTGCTGTATACTACTTAAAATCATGTGCATGCTGTACAGCAGGACTGGCTAACTAAAACACCCACTTAAGTTTTTACTTAAAACCACATTTTCACTAAATTGTTATTTGTGGTGTTACTATCTTAGAAATTATTCACAAGAACATAGACTTCATGAATAATAAAGCACAACTAAAATATTAACAAGGGAAACTTGTTAAGTGGACCAATGTACCAGTCTCCCTGTCTGACACACACACCCATACAAATCCATGCTCACAAAATTATTTAGACTACTTACTTTAGGTCCTGGGAAGGTTCTGCTCTTACATGTGACGTCTCTCTTTTTTTTTTTTTTTTTTTCACTAAATTGTTATTTGTGGTGTTACTATCTTAGAAATTATTCACAAGAACATAGACTTCATGAATAATAAAGCACAACTAAAATATTAACAAGGGAAACTTGTTAAGTGGACCAATGTACCAGTCTCCCTGTCTGACACACACACCCATACAAATCCATGCTCACAAAATTATTTAGACTACTTACTTTAGGTCCTGGGAAGGTTCTGCTCTTACATGTGACGTCTCTTTTTTTTTTTTTTTTTTTTTTCACTAAATTGTTATTTGTGGTGTTACTATCTTAGAAATTATTCACAAGAACATAGACTTCATGAATAATAAAGCACAACTAAAATATTAACAAGGGAAACTTGTTAAGTGGACCAATGTACCAGTCTCCCTGTCTGACACACACACCCATACAAATCCATGCTCACAAAATTATTTAGACTACTTACTTTAGGTCCTGGGAAGGTTCTGCTCTTACATGTGACGTCTCTACAGAATGACTGAACACTACTCCTTCATTTCCTGCCGAGAGAATGAGAACGAATTACAAAAAGGAAAGCAACCACTGAACTCTTGAGTTATAAACTTAGCAGACATTTCAAATGCACGCCAGGGTGCTGAGGTATTCTGTGTCAGAAACACAATTTCCTTCAAAAACAAGGTACCACTGGGTTGTCACTGTTAAGAAGTATGTGTCCTTTGTGCTGAAAATCAGAGTTGATTTAATGTTTAAAACACTTTAACCACAGGCATCATATTTCTCTCTTATTAACAAAGCAATTTAAAGTATTTAATTATATCTCAACCATCTTTTTTCTCTGTTTTCAGTATTTTTCTGTTCCTGCATGTTAATAACAATAATAACCATATGGCATTACTTTCCTCCAAAATCAAAATTTCCTGATGCAAAATACATTCAAGCATGCAACTGATGTGCATGCTTTTTCCTTGTAAGAAAAGTCTGGCTCTGATATAATGCAATGTTTAACCCCCCGTGTGCAGTAGCCACCTTTGCAGCTGTGAACAGATGCTCATTTTTGGCTCTTGCTGAGACCACAGACAGCATGTTGGAATATCAGCACTGCTGCGGATTTAATACTGCATGAGGCTATCTTTCCCATTGGCAGGCACACAGATAAGAAACTGCATAGTCTGAGCTGTTTGATACTGAAGCAGCATATGCCAAGTTTAATTCTAGAAGATTCAAGGAGGTCCCGTAGGTAGGATGAGAACCTACATCTCCAAAAAGCTGCAACTGAACCCCCACAGGAGCTAAACTTGGAAGTTATTGTGTACTGTTGTATTTTTCAGTTAAATCTCACTTTCTGTGGTTCATTCCAGGGAACACTGAACTATGCCTATGAACTGCCAAGTAAATGAAACAACAGGTAAAATGGCAGATAAGGGCAAACCTTGCTTTGTGTTCTCCTGTTTGACTGTCTGCCTCTATGATGTTCATAACTTAGTCAACCATGCCACAGCTTCTGGCTGATATTACTTTTCCATATTATTGCTACTCTGTCTTTTCTACTATTGTTCTGCTCTCATGAAAACTTTATGAGCTTGTTTGATGACACTTGTTCTTGAACACAACAATCCTTGAACTATTTTTAAAGTGGATAAACTGAAATCAACTTTTCATACCGGGTTTACAGTTTCAGACGCGTCAACTGAGGATAAGCTCGGTATCACTCCAAACTTGCTGCCATGGTATTGGCTTGCATTGGCTGATTCATTATCTATTTACACCTTGTTACTGCAAAGGGCAGCGATATGTGGAAATATGATCTATCTTCATTAGAAAAATACATCAATCTATAAATCTAAAATTTAAACAGTAGCACAGCATAACCCGGCAGACCTCAGTGCCTGAGCTGAATGAATGATGTGCCCATATTTGTATTCTTTTTGCTATCTACGCTCTTTTCGTTCACCTCCTTCAAACAGCAAATGACAGCAACAGTGACCTATAGACCTCGATCTCCTCACCCTCCCCTTGTTCTTCTGCACCCTTATTCCTTCAGAGTGCCTCTAATGAACAAATTACCCAGGTTAGTGTGTGTACGTGTGCTAAGGTGTGCGTAGTTTGTTTGAATTTGTGGTTTCGTAGCAATATACACTCAAAAACTTTTGGGTGTACATGTTGTATTACATACAAATTTTAAGTGTACAGGTGAACAGACATGAGCGGACTCATAATCTTCTGTCAGCTTCCATTTGATTTTCTCACTTCCAATGATCGAGAGAACACAAATGAATAAATGAGAAAAAGACAAATAGATGATGCAGAGTGAGAGTATTTTCCCCTCTCACTTTTTCCATTTTTTAATTTGAGCTAACTACTTTCCCCCCAGTGATGCTTACATGCCATGTCACATATTTCTCATCCATCTGCCTCGTTACCCCTTCTGTCCGTGTCATTATTTTAATTATATATATATATATATATATATATATATAGCAGCTGGATAGCGTAGTGGTTAAACTACACGCCTTTGGAACAGAGGATCACAAGTTCGATTCCTGCCTGGGGCGTCTGTATCCAGTAAGGGTCCTAAGGCTAGACCCCCTATGCTAAGCAAGCCTACCGCAGACATGAGCGAGACAGATAAATATGAAGGCATGCCGGCTCGGACGTCGCCCGGATCAACAAGGTCCGCGTCAGGTGTTGAGGAACCAGGGCACCCTGACGAAAAGTGGGCTACTGGAACAAGAAGGCATCGGTGGGCAAGGGACGAAAACAGGGCGTTGTTGGAATGCTACTACGCAAGTAACCCCGGCGGAAGGGGCTACATGAATAGGATGAGGGACCTATGGATTCTTCGATACCCAACATCCACAATGACGGCGAAACAACTAGTAGCTCAGTGTTCCAACATTCGAAAGAAGGGACTGCTCTCACAGCTAGAGATTGACGAGGTACAACACAAATGCTACGGCAAGGAGGAGTCAGGACGCCAGGTCAGGGGGGAGATATCATCACCCCCACCCGAGATTGGGTACATAGCCCCAAGTGCGATAGGAGAAGGATCGTTGAGTGCGAGAGGAGCTGACCTGAAAAATAGGATCATGGCCAAGCTTGAAACCTGGATCCCCCGTAGCCGGTTACCAAATTACGTGAAGTACCCTCAGAAGGTCTGCTAGATGATGTTAATGCAGCACTACGGGCAATACCTACAACCACGATTACCGACACTAACAAGCTGATCTACAATACGGCAGCAGTGATCAGTGAGATGCTTGGCTACAAGTTGAACAGCCACAAGGGGCAGTACCCTCCATGGAGAAGGAGGCTAGAGGGCAAGATCAAAGTAGCACGGAGGGAGGTTAGCCAACTAACGGAGTTGCAGAAAGGTGCGACAAATAAGGTGCCTAAGAAATACAGCAAGCTGTCCATACCTGAGGCCTTGGAAACTGCCAAGCAAAGACTCACAGCCTTGGCCAGCCGCTTGAGGAGGTACACCAGAGAGATAGAAGGCAGGAGAATAAACCAGCTGTTCTCCACAGAACCAGCAAAGGTGTACTCTCAGTGGCAAGGGAACAATAAGAGAACAGCACCACCAAGGCTGGAGACGGAGCAATACTGGAAGAGCATATGGGAGAAGGATGCAACCCATAACGGCAATGCTCAGTGGCTAGTGGATCTGAGGGCAGACCACAGCGACCTCCCTGAACAGGGTCCAGTAACCATCACAGTGGCAGATATCCAAGAAAGGGTCTCCAGTATGAAGAGTTGGACAGCACCAGGGCCCGACATGGTTCACGCCTACTGGCTGAAGAAGCTGACTGCACTCCACGAGCGTCTGGCAGCACAAATGAACCAGCTGCTAGTTAACGAGAGACACCCGGAATGGCTAACTGAAGGCCGGACGGTCCTGATCCCCAAGGACCCCAAGAAGGGACCGGTCCCCTCCAACTACCGACCAATAACCTGCCTCAGTACTACATGGAAGCTCCTGTCAGGCATCATATCGGCTAAGATGAACAGGCACATGGGTCAATACATGAGCGGGACACAGAAAGGAATTGGCAAGAATACCAGAGGTGCAAAACACCAGCTACTGGTAGACAGAACAATCAGCCGAGACTGCAAGACCAGACTGACCAACCTGTGCACTGCCTGGATTGATTACAAGAAGGCCTATGACTCAATGCCCCACAGCTGGATACTGGAATGCCTAGAATTGTACAAGATCAATGGGACCCTAAGAGCCTTCATCAGGAACTCAATGGGGATGTGGCGTACAACACTAGAGGCCAACTCCAAGCCCATAGCACAAGTTACCATCAAGTGCGGGATCTACCAAGGAGATGCTCTGTCCCCACTGCTGTTCTGCATAGGCCTGAACCCCCTCAGTGAGATCATTAACAAGACTGGCTACGGATACCGACTACGGAACGGAGCAGTTGTCAGCCACCTCCTGTACATGGATGACATCAAGCTGTATGCCAAGAGTGAACGAGACATCGATTCACTGATCCACACTACCAGGCTATACAGCAATGACATTGGAATGTCGTTCGGACTGGAGAAGTGTAGTCGGATGGTAACAAAGAGAGGGAAGGTAGTCAGAACTGAGGGGATTGAACTACCAGAAGGCAACATTGCAGACATAGAGGACAGTTACAAGTACCTGGGGATCCCGCAGGCAAATGGGAACCATGAAGAGGCCGCTAGAAAGGCTGCAACCACCAAGTACCTGCAGAGGGTCAGGCAAGTCCTGAGGAGTCAGCTGAATGGTAAGAACAAGATCCGGGCCATCAACACGTACGCCCTGCCCGTGATCAGGTACCCTGCTGGGGTAATAGGCTGGCCAAAGGAGGAGATAGAAGCCACTGACATAAAGACAAGAAAGCTCCTTACCATGCATGGAGGGTTTCACCCCAAGTCCAGCACCCTGAGGCTGTACGCTAAGCGGAAGGAAGGGGGCCGGGGACTGGTGAGTGTCAGCACCACAGTCCAGGATGAGACATGGCCCCAACTGACCGAGTGCTCAGTGAATACCTCAGGCAGCAGAAACCCAAGAAAGAGGAGGGAGACGAGGAACCATCATGGAAGGACAGGCCCCTGCACGGTATGTACCACCGGCAGATAGAGGAGGTGGCTGATATCCAGAAATCCTACCAGTGGCTGGACAAAGCTGGACTGAAAGACAGCACAGAGGCACTAATCATGGCAGCACAAGAACAAGCTCTGAGTACAAGATCCATAGAGGCTGGGGTCTATCACACCAGGCAAGACCCCAGGTGCAGGCTGTGTAAAGATGCCCCAGAGACAATCCAGCACATAACAGCAGGGTGCAAGATGCTAGCAGGCAAGGCATACATGGAACGTCATAACCAAGTGGCTGGCATAGTGTACAGGAACATCTGTGCCGAGTATAACCTAGAAGTCCCGAGGTCAAAATGGGAGATGCCCCCAAGGGTGGTGGAGAATGACCGAGCTAAGATCCTGTGGGACTTCCAGATACAGACGGACAAAATGGTGGTGGCTAACCAACCGGACATAGTGGTGGTAGACAAACAGAAGAAGACGGCCGTAGTGATCGATGTAGCGGTTCCGAATGACAGCAATATCAGGAAGAAGGAACACGAGAAGCTGGAGAAATACCAAGGGCTCAGAGAAGAGCTCGAGAGGATGTGGAGGGTGAAGGTAACGGTGGTCCCCGTGGTAATCGGAGCACTAGGTGCGGTGACTCCCAAGCTAGGCGAGTGGCTCCAGCAGATCCCGGGAATAACATCGGAGATCTCTGTCCAGAAGAGCGCAGTCCTGGGAACAGCTAAGATACTGCGCAGGACCCTCAAGCTCCCAGGCCTCTGGTAGAGGACCCGAGCTTGAAGGATAAACCGCCCGCAGGGGCGCGCTGGGTGTTTTTTTTTTATATATATATATATATATTTTTTTTTAACTGTATGGCACTGGCCTCTTTCTCAACTCTGCTAAAGCTGCTCTGCTTGCTGACCCGTAACTTGTTTGGCTGCACTCATCAACAGCACTCTGTTTAACTGCTTATTCTGTGTCTGTATGTGTGTATATTCCTGTACCCTTGTTACTCAACATGAATAAGTTTGAATTCGCTGTCCACTACTGAAAATAAGCATGAAAAAAATAAAAGAAATAAGTTCCTTATGAATTCAGCCACATGTATTCATTCAAATTGTACACTTTACCTTTAGTATGTTATAGAAGGTGGGGAGAAGGTGCAGCGATGTCAATGTCTGTTTTATGCTTTTGTGTAACCCTACCTGTGACTTTGAGTTTCTCAGTACCGATGGTGATCTCTTCTTCATCTGCAGAGAACAGAACTCTCTCTCCATCAGCATTCCTCACCTCAAACCTCTGACACTGAGCCTCCACCATTTCTGAACCTGAGACAGTGGGAAAAACAGAATGTGTCATAAAAGCACATAAACCTTAGCATCTGGTATCGTTCTGCATATATCTAAAGCACCTGATAGAACCGTTAGTTTAGCTTGAGCAGCCAAAGTGATTTGAGCTTTAAACCAGAAAATCTCCAAGTTTTGTCTTGCGAATAGCAAGTCTATGTTCCCGATTGTGACTCAAGAGTTGGGAGTTCGCCTTGTAATCGGAAGGTTGCTGGTTCGAGGCCCGGCTTGCACAGTCTCGGTCGTTGTGTCCTTGGGCAAGACACTTCACCCGTTGCCTACTGGTGGTGGTCAGAGGGCCCGGTGGCACCAGTGTCCGGCAGCCTTGCCTTTGTCAGTGCGCCCCAGGGTGGCTGTGGCTACAATGTAGCTTGCCATCACCAGTGTGTGAATGGGTGGATGACTGGTTGTGTAAAGTGCTTTGGGGTCCTTAGGGACTAGAAAAGTGCTATACAAATATAGGCCATTTACAACGCTTTTCTACAATATGAATAGCCACATCTTGATTAGAGGTCTTCTTGTGCATAAGAGAGAAAGGATTTAAATTCTCTTTTCACATTGCGAAAGGAGCGACGGTGAAAACTCAGTGGAGTGAAATCTGGGGAGCGAAAATAAAACAACCCGCAGCAGGCTTGGAATGTTAAATGCAATGTCAGTGCAGGCTAGTGGGTAGTGGGTAGGAGGGACATTATGCTTGGGAACGGTGCAACGAAACCGTGACTAGTGTGAGTACAGCCTAATCCAATCCAGGCTGCTATGTTTTAACAGCAGAGACCTGTATTACTAGCTCACCTCCACCTTGATTAAGCACATCTGTGTGTGTGTGTTTGTGTGGGTAGGGGATTGGAACAGTGAACATGTGCTGTGAGACTCACAAGAAGAAAACTCTGGTGTGTCCCATTTCACTGTAGGCATGTTATGCATTAAAGTTTCAAGTGAGTCGTTGAAGAGTGACCTCTCCTTCCTTTTTTTCTGTTTCCCTGTGTGTTTGCTGCTTTCTTCTTCAGGTGCCGTGGTGTTAAAGCAGAATTTAGTTTTCTCAAGGCTGAAGTGCTCTGCCAGCCCAATCCATGGGTTGGCTTGGAAAGGATTTCCATGAAGTGACACTTCAAATCTGTAAACACTTTACTCCCCTCTGTAGTTTACTGACTGTAAACTACAGACTTTAAGACTGTACAGCGTACCAAAATAATGACGACACTATTCACCTGAGAGCATAGTCAGATTCATTTCACTAATTTTATGCACAAAAATGAACTTAAAGCTAAAATCGGGACTAAAGTTAAACACTTCTTATTTCTCTTCATATTCAATATAGAAGTTATATGAAATGTGAGTCGAGACATACACGTGACTCTTTGCTCAGTCTAGCTTCAGTTTACCGTCTTAATAACTACCTCTAATATTTCATCAGTGTCCAAAATGTGTGTACCCATGCGCGATTTTCTGTATAGATGCACATATTCTCCACTCCTATTTATCCTTTTAGGACCCAGCTGTGAAGTGGCATGCATGTTTCCATTTATATAGACTTTGAATCATTTAAAAGCATTTACTCATCAATGTGCTGACTTGATGTAATGTAACAAAGAAGGTGGGCTGCATATACTATGCTGCCCGGATAAAGATGATTTCTAATCTTGGACCTTAGTGGTAACATTTCACAATTAAAAAAAAAAGGCAGTGTTCCTAATAATGAGGAAACAACAGCATAAATAAATAAATAAAAGCTACTTAAAAAGTTGATTAAGTAGTGGCTTTTTAATAGAAATGTAAAACGTTGACAATTAATTACTAGGTAATTATTCAGGTGATTTTGTGATTTGGCCTGTGATTGGATGGCTTTCCATCCTTGCTGAATCTATAAAGAGGTCTCTCTCCATTTCATTCTATCCCTTTTCTTCACTCTCTAGGCTGCCCGGCTATTTTGTGTCAATTAGAAAGTCAGAGTGCCTTGTCAGTCATAATCAAACGTTATTAGCACCTATCAATCTGGGATTAAGCTCTATTTCTCGTCTCATTCTGACTGCCTTTATCCTGTCCAACTCTATCTCCTTAAACCCTCTCACTCCTCCAGTGACTGTGTGAAAAAGCAATTGAGATTTGTGTTGTCAAAAGCTCACGCTAAAGTGAGGTGTGTATGAGTGTGTTACAAATATATGCAAAGACGTAGCAGATAGAAGGGAAGTTGGCAGTTAGAGGTGGGAGACGTATGCTGAGAGAGGAATCAAAGGAAGAAAAAGGAGGGTTTATGTTTGAGACGGAAAGATGAATAGAAAATGAAGTTTAAATTGGAGATGTGCTGTTCTAGTTGCTGTCTCAGGCATCTAGCTAGTTCTCTTTGGCTCTTCAGCTCTTGCTCTATAATACATCTTGTAGTGCAGATTTCCAGTATGGGCGCAGGTCAGCATATTTCCAGAGATTTGTGTTTTATTCACAGAAATTGCTCTTCTTGTCTTCTCAGTAGGGGTGAATAAAGGATTCTAAAATTGCAGGAGATGGAAAAGTTTAGTGGCCAAACTTAGTGAAAAGGAAATAAAAGGAACCTGCTGATGCTCCTGACAGACTTTAGTAGTGCAGTGGCACCAGCAAAGACAATATCGAGCTATAATTGAAGTTACATAAAGTCTATTTACAGGTGAAAACAGCAATTGACAAATAGCCAGTGTTACAGTTTCATTCAAGATCTCAAAAAGGCAGTTTGCATGGAAGAGGAAATTCAGGAAATTGGACTTTGCATGAAAACTGTGGTTGTGATAAACTGCTGTATATATATGACTGCATCAAAGTACGAAACATTTTCGGACAGTGTTGAGATGACAGGATTGCAGAGTTTGCCGGAAGAGTTGTGTTTAAGTGAAACAATAAATGCACCCAATGACATTAATGCTCACTTCAAAACTAATAGGAAATGGAAAAAAATATGTATAGTCAACTTAAAGCTCTGAGGCAACAACATGATGAGACAAAGTAACCAGAGGTTATTAAATTCAAATGATCGCTTAGAGGACTGACAGAGATTGGCAGGTATAGCTTGCAGAAACACCTCTCCTGAGTTGATGTATTTTATGCAAATGAAAAGTGATGTGGTGTACACTGTTCCAAAAAATAGTAATGTAAAATTATTTTACTGTGTATTTTACAGATGTGTACTGTTTTTCTAGAATATCATTACATTTACATAAGTGGACTGTGATCTGACACGTCAAATGTAAAATAACATAACATCACTGTAAATGTAATACTTACTTTTAACTGTTATCTTGAATGTTGTGTTTACGCCGTGGTGCAGCGTCACTGACAGTTGTTGTTTTGTAGAGAGAGTGCTGTACCATGAGCATGGTACAGCACCATGCTGTTGTTGAACCTTGAGGCATATTGTTGCACTGGCAAGTGTTTTATTAAGGAGCTCCCCCTACCAGCTTGGGGTTAAATAACAAGCTCAATCTCTCTCTGTGAGCTTCTATGTTAAGATTTCTCTGCATGCCACAGTGTAAAACATTGCACGGACACGCTGTGCTAATTATGTATTTTGAAAAAGAAATGTAGAGGTAGGAATTGCAATTAATATAAATAACATGACGCTAAGCATCGGCCAATGAATGTGAACTAACAACAAGGTCGCGGGTAACGCTGCGACCGTAGGAAAAAACCCCTAATATGAAGGTATTTTACTGTGCATTTTACAGTGATGTTCTGTTCTTCTAGAATATCATTAAAGTTATGTAAATAGACTTTGACTTCACATTTTGAATGTTAATTAACGTTAAATCACTGTAATGTAATAAAACATAATTGTCATGATTATTAAATGTATCTGTCTGTACATATGCATATTTAGATTGTTAAAATACATTCACAAATGTATCATGATTTCACAAATATCTGTCCGTTATTTGAAAGATTGAACTGTTGAATTCAAATGTAATGCTATGGAAAAGTATATAACATGAGCCCTATAAGCTTGTGTTACATCACATAAGTATTATTATCATTGCTACTTAGGCCGTTCGTGGCTCAAGAGTTGGCAGTTCGCCTTGTGATCAGAAGATTGCCGGTTCGCGCCCCGGCTCGGACACTCTCCGTCGTTGTGTCTGTGGTCAAGACTCTTCACCTACCGCCTACTAGTGATAGCCAAAGGGGCCGATGGTGCGATATGGCTCCCTCGCCTCTGTCAGTCTGTCCCAGGGCATGCAATCAATTATTATTTAAACCAACTGTTAACGGTGTATTTCTGTACATTTACGTATTATGATTCATATTTCCACATTCAGTGACCTTGTTTATAGGTAATTTCATTGTTTGATCGCGTAAAAATGTTCCTAATTTAATGTCTAAAAGCACTTGGAAAAGGCAGAATCCCATGTCAAATTAGCGCAACAAACTCTATTTTCATTACTGAAAATAACCATATTTTTATGGGACAGTTATTTTCTGTTATTTTACGGTCTTTTTTTTGGCGCCCCAGCTGCCGGAATATTACCGTTTATTAAGATGGTTTTTTTTCCTATTTATAGATGGTTTCATTGTTTAATCACATTAACATGTTCCTGATTTAATGTTTAGCAGCACTTGAAAAAGGCGAGATCCCCTGTCAAATTAGCGCAACTAATTGTATTTTCATTACTGGAAATAACCGTATTTTTATGGGACAGTTATTTTCTGTTATTTCACGGTCGTATTTTGGCGCCCCAGCTGCCGGAATATTACCGTTGTTTTAGGATTTTTTTTTAACAGTGTAGCTAAATAATATGGCAGATGTATTGTGTGTTCAGGGTAACTTTTTTCTGCTGCAAAATGTAGTGATTATGGCTTTAATAGATGTGATAGTCGATAACACTAGACTGTGAAATGAAAGAAAAGTAGTCACTTTTAAAATGCATTGTTAGTGGCTGTTAGGACTAACATAAAAAGCATAAAAAAGCACAGTATGCATCTCCTTCATTTCTAATAATTTCTAAACACTTTGAAATGACATGAGCTTTTTGCATTAACCTGCTAGGGTATAACCCAATGGTGTTATTTTAGGTTCCTTTCATGTTGTGCTTGTTTTTTCAAACATGTTTCTAAGCCTTTGGGTAACAAACAAAATTATCAAGTGAAGAAATATTTAGTTACAAACAACCTAGGGAGTACTTTTATAACTAGCTGATATTTGTTCATCTTGTTAGTGATCCCCAGTTAGAAAATGTTAAATCTGTGTAAATGAAGTGCATTTGAACAATTAATTTGCTCCTGCAAATGTCTCTCCCACTGATAACACTAAAGTAATTCTGCTGTCACCAATAACAGCACGACTCCTCGTTAGGCAGACATATTAATTGATGCACTGATTTAAATAATCACTTCCTGACAGAATCTCCTCTGTTGTCACAAGTGCCTCCCTCAGCAGGATCCTTCAGCAATAATAATGCTTTAAGAATACCTCACTGATGAAAAGAGGTGCTACAGATGAAATAATGGGGAAAAAAGCAGCAGCGCGTGTGATGAGTGTGCTCCTGAGTCATATCTGACTTGTGAAAAGACATTAATGTTAAGAAGCATGGTGAATGATTACGCCACAGACTGCTGTGTGTTACGTATACAGCAGCAAAGAAGAAATAACAAATAATAACAAGAATTAAAAAATGAAGAGAAAATAGAGAATATTGGTATTTAGCAGCCAAAAAGGTGATTCAAAAACATTGTACCGAGCAAGGGGATAATTAAGATAGTTCTGTTATTCTATTATTTATGTTATTATGATTTTGGTCAACCTACTCCCACAGACATGAAAAAAACAAAACCTTAAGGCGGCAGATGGTTTAAGTCTGAAACTGATGTGAATCATATGCTATGACCTTTGCAGTCAACATCTCTTAACCCAACTGAACACCTATGGGAGATTTTGAGCATGCAAATGCCATTTGATTCAAATCCCCACTACCTACCAGGAATATGACTCCGCTGCACTATAGCTCATTCTTATTGTCACATAGATATTTCCATTTTTTTTTTCACTATAACTGTCAGTTCAGTGTCTGTCTTTGAAGTCCCGGTTTGTGTTTAAAAAAAAAAAACTTTAATAAATGTTCCACGTAGTAAAATTTTGAATTCCCAATTTGTATTCAGCTATTAATGAATGGGGCACATTATAGAGGTACCTGTGTAACTTTTTTACTACTGCACATAATAGCATTGAGGCCATAATAAAGTTATATGGATTTGCTCTCCTGGATTTTTAATTCAAGCCTTTAAATTAGAGCTTCTAGCAATGAAGTGATATGGTGCAAGAAGAAACTGTAAAAGGCCCGAGGCATAGGTACAAAGAAGAGTATGGCATAGCCAAGCAAACACTGCATGCATGGTTAATTTTCCCAAGCAGGTCAAGATGAATGTTTAATTAAAATCTCTTTTAATGCACTTTTTCATCATGCCATCCTTCCTCCACATCTTTCTTTACTTTGTCCTTCACTGATATTATTCACAATGTAGAATGACTTGAGTCAGATAAGCAGCTTTCTTCCTACAGTCCAGGCCATACTGATTTGACTTTGTGCCTATGTAAATACCAATGACATTTTCAGCCAAGAAATCCATCTAAACTTAGATTGTTTTTGTCTTATGGCTTTATAGAGAAAGGTGACAATGGTTAAATCTCTACAGTTTTCCTAAGGTCAAGATTCTGTGAGTAAAAATAAGGTTATATGAGACAAAGTTATATAACTCATACTCAAATGTCTTTTTACTGCTTAAATGTGGGCTTTGGTTTTGATATTTCTCTGCTCACTTTCAATGCCTGGCTGGTTCTAGCTAATGGCTATATCACTTTTCACCTTTTACGAATCAGAGTACAGCCTAGGAGCTTCAGGCAGGTCCTGTTCTACAGCTACACAGGTTAGACTAAAAGGTTAGAGGAATTTCAGGCATTTTCAGGCATTAGCGGGAAGATCTACTAAAACTGAGGCCACACTACTTGGCCCAGAAAGATTTGTCTAGTAACATAAGGTACAAGACAGGGGCATTATTGTTTTACCTCCCACACACCTCCTTTATTTAATTGAAATTCAACCATTAAATGTCTATGTGCATATCTAATAATTTATTAACAGGCATCCAAATAATAGAGTGACACAAACAGACAAGGAAAAAAACAGAAAAACAAAAAATAAAAATAAAAACCACCGCTATATCTATTACATGTGACACAAAAGTTTAGTTGTAGACACCAAAGAACATGTCAAATTATTCTTCTATCTATAGCAGTGAATAGAAATGTATATGAAAAGCATTCAGTGTTTTCCTTTATCACATTTTGTCATGTTACAACCTAACAAAGTGAAAAAGGTTTGCTTGAAATTCTTGCAAAATTATTAAAATTGAAAAACAAAAGCATAACACGTAGATGAGTAGCTGTTGCCATGACACTCAAAACTGAGCTCAAATGCATGCTATTTCCACTGATCTTCTGTCAGATGCTTCCACAACTTCATTGGAGTCCACCTGAGGAAAATTAATTTAATGTGATTCGACATGATTTGGTCACAAGGTCACATAGTTGACGTGTCAACTATGGGCATGTCAGAGCGCAAATCAAGTCATGAAGTGCGAGGAATTGTCTGTAGAACTCTGATATAGGACCGTAGTGAGGCACATATTGTGAGAAGGATCCAGAAAAATGTCTACAGCATTCAAGGTCAGAAAGACCTAGTGGTCAGTAAATGGAAAAAGTTTGGAGCCACTAGGACTCATCCTAGAACTGGGGTCCCATAGTCAGAGAAGTGACCAAGTACCCAATGGTTATTGGTTCCTCTGACAGACCTCCAGTGCTTGCTCTGTGGAGAGAGGAGAACCATTTCTGCAGCACTCCAGCAATCAGGCCTCATCAATCAGTGGCCAGACAGAACCCAGTCCTCAGTAAAGGCATATGAGAGCCCACCTAGAATTCGACACCTGAAAAACTCTCAAACCATGAATAAAATTCTCTGATCTGATTAAAGACAAGACTCTTTGGCCTGAATGCCAAGTGTTATGTCTGGATGAAACCAGGCACAGCTCGTCACCTGGCCATTATAATTTCCTAGTGTGCAGAATGGTGGTGGCAGCATCATGCTGTGAGGATGCTTTTCAATAGCAGGAACTAGGAGACTAGTCAGGGTCGAGGGAAAGATGAATGCAGCAATATACAGAGAGAACACTGACGATAGCCTGTTCCCGAGTACTCTGGTCCTCAGATTGGGGTGAAGGTTCGCCTTCCAACAGGACAATGATGCTAAGCACAGAGCAAAGATAACAAAAGAGTTTCTTTGAGAAGACTCTGTGAATGCCCTTGAGTGGCCCAGCAGATGCCCAGACTTAAACCTGATCGAACAACTCTGGAAACATCTGAAAATGACTGTGTATCAGCATCCCCTATCCAACCTGATGGAGCTTGATATGTGCTGCAATGAAGAATGGGAAAAACAGCTATGCAAATATTGTAGCATCAGACTCAAAAAGACTTTAAGCTATAATTCCTGCCAAAGGTGCTTCAAAGAGCAAAAACTGACTACGAATACTTATTAATCTTTTAATGTATTAAAAATATAAACATTTTTTATACATATTCAAGAACCTTAAGCACTTTTTTATTATGGGGTATTGTGTGCAGAATTTTGAGGAGAAAAATGAATTTCATCCATTTTGGAATCAGGCTGTAACATGACAAAATGTGGAACAAGTGAAGCTTTGTGAATAGTTTCCGGCTACACTGTATGTCAGGCAAATAAGTTTGACAGAATTTCACTCATTAACTGTTCTAATTAGTTATTCAGACATGGTACAACTTATCAGTGGATTAAGATGAGCATTCTGTTGAGTGAGTCAGGCTGATATGCCTGTCAGCTCCCCTCCTGTCTGGAATGTCAAATTTAATGAATATTCAAAAGCCCAGTGGGTCCTTTTGTGAGTATTGCGAAGGGAACTGCTCCTATGGGGTAATTTTGCATTTTGCATTAAGCAACACACAATCCATGTCTTAAAATATTTAGTCAAATCTTGAGCCAAATGTTTCTTCGTTTTCGAACGCGATGTGAGAAGGGTGCATTTAGCTCCATGCTTGCAGGTGAAACTACATTGCTCCCACCAAGAAAATATGTTTCTATTCATCACTTCTTGCCATCTGTTAACTAAAAACATAGGCTTTAACTTTTTAATGATAGCAATAACAAATAAAAGCTCTTGAAAAGAATATCTTCAATATTACTGCATCTTACTGAGTTACTGAAAAACATCTTGCACTACTAAAGTACTTGTTGGATTAAAGTCATTTATAAATGCTGGTACTTGTTATGCTTCTCTCTGGGACCCATTTTATACACAAGCGATCACTTGATGAACCATAATCTAGCACCTTCATAGTGTCTTTGTTGCCATTTTTTGTCATTTAAGTCCAATCAGCTTCAATTTTACTGCTCTTCAGCTGTGAATCACATTGAACAGGCTTTATCAACATTTTCTCTTTCAGTGAATGACACTTCAAAATGCTAGTATACAGCTACTTTGTATTCCCATAATATACAGAATGAAAGTTGACCTTACTTTTATCTGACAGTTTTGCTGCTATGAGTGACAACTGCAATTGTTAAGTGAAGTTATGCTTGGACATATGAGCTAGGATTTGCCAAAAAAGTCCTAAGACACACATGACAATGTTGTGGATTATTATTATTACCCATGTGTTACACGCTGCATGTCACGTATACTTGAGTATCAGTAAAACAGAAAGAAAATTGACTTGGCTGTGACAAAGTAGCCAAATACTTACTGCTTAAGGGCTATAATTTAGCTACGCATGATGGCTACAATATGGCCACTAGTAATGTTGGCAAGCAGTCATTTCAACAAATTTCACAATATGATTTATTGCAAGAAGTAAATATTTCAGAGACACACACTACATATTTTCTTTGAAATATTTAAAAAATGCTTCTAATCTAATTAAAGTATAGAAAATAATATATAAATAAATGAATAAATATTTGATTAATAAGAAATTTAAAAATATTAACTGATCTTTCATGCTTGCTAATGACTGTTTTTTGTTTTTAAATATTAACTATCCATAGAGCAAATATGAATGAACATAGAAGCTATCAGGAGTTTTTCTTTTAGTTTCATAATTTAAATATGTTATTTTCATTAAATTGGTGACAACTATGCATAAAAAACAATCTGGGGATAAAACATACAGAAAACATTTTTTCTTTCGACTGCCAGTACAGAAACTTTGCTCTTCTTGCCTTTTCAGTGGCAAAGCTTTAGATGACCTTCTTATTAAAGTCAGGGATGTCTCTGACGAGTTTCTACTCCATGGGGAGCACAGCCAGAGCATTAAGACGATCCTGTGTCATGGTGTTTCTCAGGAAAGTCTTGATCCTTTTCAAAAGCAGAAAAGTACCTCTTGGATTCAGTTATTGTCAGGAGTGTGGTGAGGAGAATCTTGAGAAAACTGAATGTGTATGTGAAAGTGCTCTGTAGGCTGTTCTTGATGAAAAAAAAAAAACACTGATACCAGGCACAGCAGCACTATGTTTTGAAAGCAGCTCTTCATGCTGAATGCAGAAGAAGCGTTCCATGGCATGCTTCAAGATTGCATCACACGCCTATCAAAAATACACGACAAGATTAAATATGCATTAAATCTTTTTAGATGTAAGAAATTCTACCTGAACACGTGCCCATGTCCATGTGAAGTATATGAGTCATAATGTTTAAGCACTATTATTCACACACTTTACAGTATGTTTACTTTTTAGTGGTTTTGTTTTTAACTTAATTCAATATTGGTCATTAATGAATCATTGTCTACATAGTCATTTTATTACATTAATCATTTTTTCATATTAAATATTATGACATATTTTATACAGAATATATATCCGATGTATGAAGATGACAAAATAATCTTACTAATAATAATAATTGATGATTTAAAAAAAAAAATCTGCATCACAACTCTAAAGCCAGTCTCTGCTGTTCTACTAGTCCCAACAAATAACCTCAATTTAAGTTGTTATCAGATATTCATTCTTGTTTATTTTATATAATATAAGTAACATAAATTTTGTGTATGTTCTGAATTACAAAATTGATCCTGAATCTTCCATCCATCTTCTACTGCTTATCCAATGCTTCAAAGAATATAGATATCAATAGGCTGAATAGTTTCAGTGGTCAAATAGTTCCAATGGTCTTTATTGTCCCCAATGGGAAATTAATTTGCAGTATGTCCACACATTAAACAATAAACACACACACACACACACACTCACACACACACACACAAAATGTAGTATATTATATGTTGCATGCTCTTGAAGAAGAATGACAGGAAAAAGTGAAATTCTCATGTTCAAGGATCCTCACAAAGCCTCCAACCTTTCAGAAAACCAAGGTTATGAAAATGTTATAAAAAATGGGTTTTTGCTTGCAAGTTACGATGAATTGGGCAAGCCAACAACTTTATCATGTTTTATAGGAGACAGTAGCTTTCATTCAATATTATAATATAGTATTTACTTTAGACCTTTGGTTTTGAGTTTTTGTGGAGCTCATAAATTGCTCCTGTAATCAACATGCTGTCCAACAGCTCAATCTAGAGTTTCAATGACTGCGGGTTGGGTCTTGTAGAAGTAGGATTCTTGTTTGCTATTGTTATGTGGTTAATGTAATCTCTTTTTAGTTTATCTGAGGCTCGGGGTGATAAAATAATTCACCTTTTAGTATAAAATTTAAGCACACTGATTGGCTAGGTTTGGATTTCTCTAGACACCAGTGCTGAATTTCGGCTAGTCTGAGAAGACATACACTATATTGCTAAAAGTATTTATTCCCAAGTTAGTGTTCAAGTTACAGGTGTATAAGATTAACCACCTAGGCATGCAGTCTGCTTGCATTTGTGAAATAATGGGTCACTCTTGGGGTCTCATTGGATTCCAACATAGTGCCGTGATAGGATGCTACCTGTGCAACAAATACAGTTGTGAAATTTCCTTGATACTAAATATTCCACAGTCAGGATAGCCCCTTCCTGTTCCAACATGACTGCCCCCAGTGCACAACGTACAGTCCATGAAGACATGGATGAGCAAGTCTGGTGTGAACTCAACCTGACAGAACACCTTTAAGATGAATTAGAGCAGTAACTTCGAGACAGGCCTTCTCCCCCGGGTCTGCCTGCACAAATGCACTTCTGAAAGAATGGTCAAAGCTTCCCATAAACACACTCCTAAACCTTGTGGCCTTCCACAAGAGTTGAAGTTGTCACAGATTCAAAGGGTGGACTGACAGCATATTAAGCCTTTTGGATTAAGAATGGGATGTCCCTCACAGCCGAATACTTTTGGCCATATATGTTAGATAACATAAGCCTACCTGCAAATTACTTGAAACCCAATATAGCAGCTAGTGAGAAGACAAAATGTACCTTGCTTGCTTGTTCTCTGTCACTAGCAACATACAGACTAGAGCACTATTAGGTTTTGTTTTGGAGTCCTTGTGTGTTTCAATATGTATTATGCCAGTAGTTTAGTAGTGATTAGTGGGCTCCATTCCTAAAGAAATGTGATTCATTTTGTCTTTTGTGGAAGGCCTGTTGTTCTTCCCATCTGATGTTTGTTATATGTAAGAAACGTCATAAGGAATCAGGAATGTAAATGGACTACTCTCCCGGAGTACTCAAAGCACTGTGTACAACATGCCACATTCACACCCATTCTCACAAGACTCTAAACTGAGTGCTTTTCTAACGACATTCACACTCCAATGGACGCATCGGAGAGCAACTTGGGGTTGGTATCTTGTCCCAGGATACTTGGCATGCAGACTGGAGAAGCCAGCGATTGAACCACCAACCTTCCAATTAGTAGGTGACCTGCTCTACCTCCTGAGCTACAGCCACCCAATGTGTGTGTATGGGAATCTGGGTATTTTGTACAGAAGCACAAATCTGTCGCAAACCAATGTAAAACCGATCCATGTGTCTTTCCTTTATTACCTCAAGTTAGACTGCAAAAATGATCGTTTCCTAATACCTGCTTTCACATTAGGGTAGTGTTGCAAATTTTAATGCATATGCAGGCTTTGGTTAGCATACACAAAAATAAAGAAATAAGTAAAAATAAAAATGTTTCTTTTGACTTGAAAGTCAACCACAATAATTTTGAGATATACAAAGTAATATGTGACAGTGTTTGTGGAGTGAGAGAATAAAAGTGGCAGAGCAGGGGGGGGAATAGAAAGCAGCTGCATTATTTCGGCCCTTTGAAAGTAAACAGCATGCAACATGACCATGATGCAACAGCAGGAAACAAGAGGGTCACCATATCATTTGAAGTGTTTCTACCAAAGACAAAGACAGGCCCTCTGGTGCGCCACAGCTCACCTTAAATCTCTTCGAGGTATTTTTTCGATGTTTTGTAACAAACAGACACAGATAAATCCGGAAAGAAAACATACAGAGGGTACTAGGGAGAATGGGAGGAACTGCACTGCAAAGCAGTTTTTAATTCAACTTCTGAATTTGCTACAGGTGGGAGGATAAGATTCATGCACGGAGGGACACAAATTATTTATTTAGAGTTGATTATAGTCATTAATATAGTAAGAGAGGAGAGAAAGCGACAGAGGGAGAGACAAATGAGTGCCATTTGTTATCTACATTAATCAACACGATCTCTGGTGTCAAGGCTGTGGGATGGAGGGAAGATGAAGTGGTAGAAGTGCTGATGAAAAGACATGCAAAGGTTGTGCCACACAGCTATACATATTTCTTTATAATTTAAAGCTTCAAACACAACCAAACAGCTACTGCCAGGCTTAACACAATTAGTGATGTTAGTAGCTTGGGGCAGGCTATGCGTGAAAACAGAAGTTATTATTCAGTAAACAAAATATATAGAGTATACATTCCTCTACACTTTATATTCAGCAAAAGATCAACTGAGGATTTATGTTTAAGGTAAATGTGATGTAATCAGTTCTTGTATTTTAAAAAAAAAAATTCCATGATTTTACTCTTTTCCTTGTCTTGGTTGGGTGCTACTCTCTTTAAAAAATATGATGTTTACCGTAAAAGCATCACACTGAGCAGTGCATGGCTTCACACAGCCTACTTTTGAAGACTTATGTGTAACTTAAATATAATCTATAAAGTATGTGTTCATGACTTAGGCATCAAACACATATCAAGGTAAATATAGCATGAATGTGAAGTTGATATATGATTCTCGTGGTCACAGACAGATTCACATTGACACAGCTAGTGTAAAGAATTTCAAACTGACGGCTAATCCAATGTAAACAGAGACAAGATTTTACAATGAAGTGTGGGCCCTTGATTTGTTTTGGGTTTTTTTTGCAAACTAAAAGTTTTATTGATATTATATTTCACACACCAGCTAAAATTAGAACAATTAATTTTAAGCAAGATGATGGCATATTTACTTATTAAACACATATTAATGTCATAGTTCCTAAACACCAGCTCTCTTAGAAATGATTTTATACAGATGGAAAATGGTGTGCTAAGAAAAAGTGAATGAAGAAATATTTATAGCTTATAAAATATAACACATATAAAGTTTTAATTATTTCCCAAAGAGACACTTTTTTCATCTGGTTCATGCCACCAAGCAGCTTTTTGTGGATATTTTATTGCCCACAAATAACAAATGTGTATTGTTTATAGCTCCATCCACTGCATAAACAATGAAATAATCTTGTAGCTTTTATAATGTTCTCTTCAAGGCATAGTTTACCAGGGAAAATATTCTCCAGTACCCATAATGTTGTAGCTACACAACATGGACAAAATAAAAAAAAATGTGTGCCATATAATATAATGCATCCCAATAAAACAACACTATACGCTATTACATGAGACAATTTTTTTCTCTCTCTCTTTTTCAGAAAGAGTCTTAGAGTGGTGACTATATGCCCGTCGGCAGTTAGTCAGATGCGAGTCTGGGTTTTGTAGAAATCTTTTTATTTTTCTGTTATTTTTTGAAATGTCTACCATACCCGAGTAAACAAACCCACAAAGTATGTCATTTAGCCATGGATAAAATCTATTTTGTAATAATCACCACTCCTAAGATAACTGAAAACATGACAGGCATTATAAGTTTTTTCATTTAGCGCAAATATTTATGTGGGTCTTGACTGCTGCATATGTGGATAACAGTTTAAATTGTTTTGATTACTAATTGCCTTTATTAAATCCCAAAATTGTCACTAACTTATTATAATAAAAAAATCATAAGCTATTCAAGATGTCTTTATTGAAATTGGAAAATATTATTAAATCCTGCAGTGCTGGAAGCAAGGAGAGAACGCTGATCTTTATAATACAACATAGCTGTTATTTTAATATTGTGTCCAACCACCAACAGCATGAAGGCCGTAATTCAGTGGTGCAGAAGAATGACTTGATATGGTCCATTAAATCCATTCCTCGGGGCATGCCTACACATATGGGCAAGTTACGAAAACAATATTTGCCATATTGAAACCCAAACTGTATGCAGACAATTACACTTTGTGCAATTAAAGTGCAATCAAAAGGATAAATGACAACAATGCCAGTAAATCCATGCCTTTATTGAGTCCTTGATGGTCCCTTAAGTGTATTACAGTTTGTTAATGTGCTGCTCTATGTATTTTTAATTGCCTCATTATAGCCATTGATTTGATCTTCGAGCTGCAGCAAAATGAGGAAGACGTGCTGTCTGAACTTTGCTGGTAGGGTGAGGGGAAAGTCATATGTAGAAACAGACTATTTGGTATCTTTGTATTTCTCATCCAGCCAAGCCAGGAAGATCTCTCTTTAGCCGATAATATGATCCCTGCTTAATATGATTGTTATGTACGTCATTTGTTTCTCAGAGGGGGATTTGAAAAGATGTAGATTCATAATTAGACTGTGTGTAATGGAACAATTGAATTTTATGCAAGGCTTTGCAAGTTCTCATTCCGCACACTAATCAGAAACCAATTTTAGCTGGCATTCAACTGTTTAACTACCATGGAAACACCATGTTACTGAAAAGAATGAAAGCTTTTGTTTTTTAAGTTTAACAGCTATATAATTTGTAAGGCCAATAATGCAGAGCTAAGTGCAATAACTCATAAAAAAAATCTTACTTTCTACAACAAAATTCCCACCAATTTTACTACAAGTTGTTAATTATCATTAATATTCTGTATGGCCTTTGCCTTTTAGCCCTCTAATTTTACTGCTTTGATAAGCCGCTTTTTGAGCTACTTCAGCCAAATGCCAGAGTGATTCTGCTAAGATAAAAGGGAACATAATTAGTATAAGAAGGTAAAGATAATGAAGTGATAAATGCAAGTCTGAGTTTAGATGAAGGTCAGTTGGGAAATCATTGGTTTAATATGAGATGGAGGTCCATGCATGTCTAAAACGTGAAAGGTAAAAATAACACAAGAAAAAGGAAGGAGAACGGCAAAAGAAAGAGGCATGTGTGTGTCTTATGTAGTCTGGAAGATGTGTGGTTGGTGGGGTGGGTGCAGTTTTCTCTGTGGTGGGGTTGGGTGGACTGTCCAGGGCTCTGTGGAGCCGGGGGGCGCTACTGCACTGGGCCCCGGTCTGATGGGCCTGGGCCCCCCTTCCCTGGCGGGTCGCGGAGGGTGGGAGTGCCTACTGGGGTCAGCGGGGGAGCTGGCCCCAGGGAGGGGTTACCTGCCCCTCCCTTCCTTCCCTCCCCATCTCCAGCTGCCTCCCTCTTCCCGCTCCTCCACAACCACCCACACATGCAGGGCCTTGGAGTGGGGGTATGTCACCAGGGTGCAGAGGAGGCTACCCCCCCCCCCCTGTCCCCTTCTGGCTGCCTCTGCCTCAATTTTATCCCACAACTTAGACATTCACATTATTCACACTCTCATTACACATACATATAGGATCTTGGGGGTGGGCACAATCACGGAGTCCAAATCACCATCAGGGTGTATACCTCACCCCTGACGTCGTTGCCCACCTCTCAATTTTAAATACACTTAGTCATTGAGGGTTAGCAGGAGGGACTATGCGCTTACCTGCTGCTCCTTGGCAGGTAGCTCCATGCCCTCCTGGGTTTTAATTGCACCTTAGAACACATATGCATCAACACTACAATGAGCGGGTGGAGGGAGGTTTGGAGTCTTCTCCCACCCCCATTCTCTGCGGCCTGCTGGAGCGGGAGGGCTAGTAGGAGGAGTTGGCTGTCCGACTGCGGTCTGGGGTGTGGGGCCTCCCTGCTGCTGCGGAGTCGGGGTGGTCTGCCTCTCCCCACCGCAGGGAAAAGGGTAACACCACCTGGGTCTGGGTGCAATTCCCCCCTCCAGGGGCAAGGGTACCTAGACCCGGTTTGTAGAGTACGCTTGGGGAGTGTGATTGTGTGTACAGCGTCTCTTTATGTCTGTCTCCACGTTGGTTGAGTGTGGAGTGAGTGCATATGAGAGCATGAGGGTGGGAATGGATGTTTGTGTCTGTGTGTGCCTGTATGTCTGTGTCTATATGTCAGGTTGGGTATCAGACGCCACCTCTCTGGGGACACCTCAGGCCCTCCAAGGTTTGGAGGCCTATCTCCACCCACCACCACTTCCCCTGCCGGTGGCGGACTCCCTCAGGTGTCGGTGTGTTGGTGGTTCTTTGTGTCTGGGGGTGGGCGTCCGGGTGCACACCGGCTCACTCCTTGGCGGCCGCTTGTCGGGGCCTGGGGCCTGGGGCTCGCTCGGGCCCCTTTGGAGGTGGGGTGCCCCCGGCCTCTCGGCCTAGGGCTCGGTCACTCAGGCGCAGCTGGGGGCCGGCGGAGCTCACGGGCGCGTCACTGCAACTCCCCCTGACTTCTGCTCCGCGGCTGCTAGGCGAGCCCTCATCTGGGACTCTCCTCAGCTCTTACTGGGACAGTGGCGCGGCTGCCCCTCTGTTGGTCTTCCATGGTCTCTTGTGTTCTGGGGGCCTCTGGATGTCTGGAGTTTTGATCTCCTCCATACCCGCTTCACACCCTGGAGGACGGGGCTGTGGCCCCCCCCACACTCCCTAGCAGATCATTACATGGAGAAACCTTTGGAATGCAAGCATGCTGATCCACACAGGTATGCACACATGGCAGTGGCGGCTCCTGAAAAAAATCTCAGGGGGGGCAATTTTTATGATATCGACTAAAATGACCCATTTAATGAGTACATCAAACAACACAATTTTAATTTAAATTTAAAATGAACAACCATATTCTGGCCATTTGTATAGATTTGTAAAAATGAACAACCACGACTTGCGCTGGAACCAACTCCGACAAAAAGTCCTGTTGTATGCTTTTGACTTCTCCTTCGTTGCCTGGGTTAGTTGAATTTCGGGCTTGTCAGGTCCCAACTCTTTAACTTGCAGTTTTTCTGCCATTGTCCTTCTGGCAAAAGGGTAGGTTAGAAGCGATCTAACCGAATTTGGGGGAGGCTGTGCCTCAACCGTTAACAATACCGCTGCCATCGTCTCTCTCTGACCTTATAGCTCACTTAGGCTACTGACTGAGGTAAAATTCTAGAACAGCAAATCTTCGCGCGTTTTCTGCAGGGGCGCAATTTTAAGCGCCCCCAAACCATTTAATTCAGCGACGCTGATAGGTCAAATATTTATTATTTTCCCCTGGCAACCATTTAATGATAGGCTATTTCGCTGCATATCAAGGGCGCTTTGACGAGCGCCCCAGAAGAAGAAAAACACCGTTTGTTGGTTGAACTTTAATGAGTCAGCTGGTGAAAATGTTAAAATACGCCTGTCTGTATATGGGCACACACATAGTAAAACTATCATTGATGAATTTTTTAAAAATATATATTTTTACTCCTCCACATTTGGGGGGGCGGAGCCCGAGCACCCCCTATGGGCCAGCCGCCACTGACACATGGGTATTCACAGACGCGGACTAAAGCTTTCTTGGCTGCTGCCTCAAAGCACACTGTGCGCTGTCTATCTTGCGTGCTGCACAATATCGTTTATTACTTAGTAAATACTGATATCTATGACTAGCTAGTTTATTGTGATGGTGCTTTGTTTTCTCTATTATTATGTTGCTCTTTGTTGTTTGCTGTCTCCTCTGTTTGTTTGTTTTTTTTTTTTCTCCATACAGGTGACCCAGGAGTTTTTTTTTTTTTCTCTCTCTTCCCCCCCCTTCTCACCGTCTCTTCTCCCCTTTGGTTTTCTTTCTTTCTCTCCCCCTCTCTCTCTCATTCATTCCCCCTGTCCTATTTATTAAAAAAAAAAAAAAAAAAAAAATGACAAAGGATGAACTGAAGCTCTACCATCACGTAATGTCGCATACTGCTGTTTCTGATGTCATTTAAAGTGAATTAAAGGATGTAAAGGGAGGTGGAAAGAAAGAAATTTGATATTGAAAGTTTTTTATTAAAAAAAACAGACATGTAAGCAACTTTTCACCTGCAGAACATTTTTTAATGTGCTCTTTCTAAATCACAGATTATTCTTCACCCAAGACTAACTGTGACTGAATAAGAATATTAGCAATAGCAAGAGCAGCAAGAATATTAGCTGTAATACAGAGAGCGAGAGAGCGAGAGAGAGCTACAGACAAATGCAATCACATTGGTAATGAGCGCTATCAGTACCTTTGCATCAAACAGCACAACACGTGTAGGAAAATGAAAAGTCAATAGCCAGAACCTAAATGTACACCCACATAAGTTGTAATGAATGCCAGCTTTCCCAATGGACAGATGCACAGGTAAATTAAATGGAAAATGTGCTGTGAACAATAATTGAGCTGACCAGTTAATGGAGATGTCAATATTATAGATGCAGTGTTTTATTTGTGTTTAAGATTTAGGTCACAGACATTTAAGAGCGTTGCATAATATTTCAGAGAAAGTTGTACATTTTAATTGTTGTACACTTCAACAAAAACACACTTCCCAGCTTGCATGAGTTTAGAATAACTTTTACTTGTTTCCTTTGGTTCAGGTGCCTGCAGTGTGCAACTTGGCTGCACTCTGCAGGCTGCGTACCAAATGACACACACTTCATAAACAAGTGTGTGTCATTTGGTGTGTGTCATTTCAAAATTCATACAATTTTGAAAGTTGTATGAATCATAAAATGTCCTCTATACTACAGTATACTCCTCTGTACTACACAGAGGAAAGAAGCTCCTACGTCCTCTGTACTACATCTTATCAAACTCCCACGGGCAATACTATGCCCACTTACACGACTTGGAGAATATGCAACAGGTAGTTGCATATTAACAAATATGCATTAACAAATTACACTACATTGTTTTTTTTCGCAAATTCCCAACATGAATGTGTTCTTTACATTCAATGTAGTGCATTGGTCTAACATATTCATTATTCATCTGTGTCCCTGTGTTTATAGAAATTCTGGCCATTTTTGCTAATTGGAAATACAAAAACACAACCACATTAGTATAACGTGGGTGCATTCTGCAGACCCCTCCTCTCCTTCCCGCACATCCCACTCAAAGAAAGCCTAAGCTGCCCCAAGTGCCTGTGTGAGCTTCACTCATGCAGGCAATAATTAAAATTAGTTTACTGTCTGTCAGACTGCAAATGGCCAAGATAATAATAGCAGTAATAAGCCCAGACAATAAAAATAATAAGACTGGGAGGTGGGATGTCCATTAATGTGTATTAACATGCCTTACAATTCTATGGGTCCCACACTACCACCACTACAGGGTAATTAAAGGATACAATGTATAACAATGTAAGAATAAGCTCTTCTTTTTTTCCAATCAACCAACTACGACCACTTTCTCTGTACTGATTATAAGGTGCTATTTTATATAAGTAATGTACACATTCTCAACTTAACTCAACCACTCACAATGCAATAGGAAATAGTCTTTCATGCTGCACAACTGCTTCCACAATGCTGTTTAGACACCACTCCACAGCCTGTAATGTTGGAACATGATCACCTAGGTGGGTGAAAGGGTATGGCTTCAAAACTCCAAGTTCACTCATCATCTTTATGGTTGGCCATTGAGAAGACAGAGATGACAGGTTCTCACTCACATTAACGAGCTGACAGCAACACAGCGGATGAGAGGGGATGGAGGGATGAAAGAAAGAGAGCAATAAAACAGAGACGAAAAGCCCAAGGCCAACAAATGTACTCAGATCTTCTCAATCAAAAGATGATGCTTCAGGAGGTTGCAAGCTAAAGGTAGAAGAAGGGCTGTGTGTTTTGTACGGTATTTCTCATTTAAAATACGACTAATTACATAATATGAGCCCTACCTGAATAAATAATATTTGTTTTAACATCACAACACATTTTTTTTCACCTAGAGCTAATATATGACTTTAATCCCAGTCTTGCTATCCATTCATTTTTAAATATTTGGAGCTTAGTTCTTGTTTTTTTTCTTATTCTTCTGTGCAGATTTAACAATCCAGTATATAATGAGGTGTCAGTGTACCTGTGTCTGGATATTAATGCACTACTCCAAACATTTGTGGCCATTTTACCTTTCCATACCACTAACCATGATGATCTTGTACCTCTTGTACAAGCTAAAGCAAGCTGTTCCTCTGGTGAGTTTTAGTGATGAATACTAATAAGGAGGTTGCTGAAGTGGAACTTTTCTGCTTCAGATTTGGCAAGTTTCTGGTGAGTGGAAATAACTGCCTTACTTTAAGAACTGCTGAGAAGCTGTATGAAGAGAGTGAAAAGAAAATGAGGTTAGAGAGGATGGATGTTTGTATTTGTGTGTTTTGTGATAATTCTGGTGATGAGTCAACACAGAAGCAGCAGCAGGATGAGACCAAACGGTTGTGCTGCTAGATAGAAGAGGCTCCTCAAGAAGATTCATTCCCTCCCCTCTTATGTTATTAGTCAGTCTGTGAGAACTTCAAAATGTGATCATATCTGTGGGTTTTTTTTTTTGTTATGTGGTTACTGCTAGATCTCCTACTGGCATGTGCCCTGTGTTTAAGGATTCGAAGCTCTAAGCTAGGGGTGTGGAACTTCAGGCCTCGAGTGCTGGTGTCCTGCAGGTTTTAGATCTCACCCTGGGACAACACACCTGAATCAAATGGTATAAATAGTTCATTACCAGGCCTCTGGAGAACTTCAAAACATGTTGAGGAGGTCATTTAGCCATTTAAATCAGCTGTGTGTGTAACAGAGGGTAACAAGTACATGTCTGACCAAACCTGACCACTGCAAACAGCCTGACTAGGCTGGTTGCAGTGGGTTCTCTAGCTGTATAGTTTGAAAACTGGCTGATTCTACTGACTGCAAGACAGGCACACGGATACTTATTCAGACACACATAAGCATTAAAATGCTTTTCTTAGTGAGGAAGGGAGCTTTAGGGGGGGTTTTCACAGGAGGAGGTGATCTGTCAGGAATTTCAAGCCCTTGAAGTGTCAGAAATGGAAAGTCTGTGTATATCGATACTGCAAGTGCCCGGACGACCTACAGGAGATGAATATCTATATGCTGCATTAACATCAAATGGAAGACTTTGGATGAGAAGTTTCTGCCTCAAAATACCATTTATTTCACCTGTCAGACTGCAAATGATGTTTCATGTCTGCAGCAACCTGAATTCTGGCATCACCACCAACCACCCAAAGTCAAGTCTTGCTTTTAAAACACTGGTCTTCTAGGTCTGAGAACTGAACCAATATAGACTTGCCGACAGCTCCTTTGGAAGATATAGTAAAAGTTATTTCCCCATTGATCTGTGACGTGGGAATTCTGTCATTATGGTTTAGGTTTTAGTTTTACTATCATTGGTCTTATAAAAAAAAAGAAAGAAAGAAAGAAAGAAAACAAAACATAATACTGATCTTGTGAATAGATTCATTCATTCAGAAAACAGATGATCAAATTGTTGCTTTTAGGATTTGGCTACATTGTGACATTTGAAAGTCGCTACCATGAGAGGACACAGTATACTTTGGTTTATTCTTTGGTTACACTTATGCCCCAGTCATCACATCCAGTTTTAAAATGCCACAAAGTATCTATTGTGAACAAAACCAAAATGAAAAATGATTAAAAATAGATCCTACTGTGTTTTCCATGTTTCAGAACCATAATATATAACAAAAATAATTTGTTTTTCAAAAAAAGCAGGAATTGTATATTAGAAGAACAGAAAACAATGAATTGTAATAACATAAATAATAACATAAAATAACATCCATCCATCCATCTTCATCCGCTTTATCCGAGGCCGGGTCGCGGGAGCAGCAGCCTAAGCAGAGAGGCCCAGACCTCCCTCTCCCCAGCCACCTCCTCCAGTTTATCCGGGGGAACACCAAGGCGTTCCCAGGCCAGGCGAGAGATATAATCTCTCCAGCGTGTCCTGGGTCTGCCCCGGGGCCTCCTCCCGGTGGGACATGCCCGGAACACCTCACCCAGGTGTTTTTAATAACATAAAAAAGCTGACCAGGGCCTTTTGTGATCTATTTTTAATTTGATTGTGTGCCAAATATTTTCAGTGGCTGACTGGTCTAGACTGCAGCAGCCGGTTTATTTTTTACCAAAGAGACATGCTGTTGTAAAAGGTTCAGTCCTGCTATAATAGGCAAGGCCTTTGCTCAAACTTGGCCTTCCAGTCATTTGGATGGTACCACATACTGATCCAAAATGTATTTATATTTCCATATCTTAGCAACAATGTGGATCACATATAAAATTAGGACATACATAGTTATCACAAAACACTATATTTTATTTTATTTTTTTAGAAACACAGTTGCATATCAAAATATGATGTCAGCTATATCTTGTATAAGTATGAAAATGGTGGCAATCATATCTTACATTAGATTATATTTTGGAATCAGTGCACAGCCAGACCTCATCAAACATTTCATTTAAACCAATCAGACCGAATCAAAGGCAAGGAACAGGGTTTTAGTGGATAAAAAATGCCACGGGGTTAAAGACACTGGGAATTGGGTCAGTATTAAATTGAAAAGTCACACAACACACAATGAAAGACTGGGGAATTTATATGGCAAGTAGCAGGACCTTGAGTCAGATTTTTCCTTTTAAAAGAATCAGCATTACAAACATTTGAGACGAAGTAGCTAAAAAAAATTATTTTAATGTAACCCTTTAAAGCAGTTTTGCGTAACTATATTTAAATCCCTGTAGAACCGGAACCACGTAAGCTAGCGCAATAATTTACTTTTTGCATATGAAACCGGAGGAGTTGTACTTACATCTTATGCCATCAGCTTGTCCTTGGTCACGGTTTCCTTCCACACATAGCTTTGCAAATACTGCATAAAAAGCGCTAGCAGGAACAAAAACACAATATTCCAGAAACACGCTTTGCTGATCCGATCAGCTGTTTGTAACACTTCCCACATTGAAACAGACATCAGCGCAAATGATGGCATGTCCGCCATTACCTGCCCGAAACTGGAAGTGACGTCATTTTCGCGGAAAATGTAGTTTTTTACTTGTAGGCCTTAAAAGCCAATGCTGGTGTTTTTATAAGTCATGTTTGACTTTATGCTTTTCTGAATATTTGCTGGGATGCTTAGAACTCCAATTGCACTACTTAAAATAGTTTATTTTGATGCACATGCTGTTTTCTTTGCAAATTTGCATCATAGGATTGTTTTTCATTTTTTCCTGCAGTATATAAAAATTGGTGTATCTCAAAAATAAAACTATGAAGACACTCAAAATAAATTTCCTGCTGTTGTAAGCTATTTATTGCAATTTTTTTGCATTTAAAGTTTTGAGGGATAAACCTCTTAAATTTCTCCAAGTAGAAATATACGTAAAAAAAACCAAAAACGATTTTCAATTATTTTGTAGTTTATTGCACTTTTTTTGCAATTCATCTCGTTACTGTGGACTTAATGCATACATATTATTATAATATGGGCTATAACAGTTGTATTGATGTATAGCAACTTGAAATGCTCCCTAAAATGGAACTATAGCATGTAAAAATATAAAGTAAGCTCTGGCAGCCTTGGTTCTATGGTAGGTCTTAAAGGGTTAATAATATTGTTTTTTCTTTTTTAGATATTACATTGAGGTTGACCTCCCTACACTGGTCAACCACAGAAAGATAAATATGACATCCAGACCAGAAAATAAATTCAAAAAGCATATTTATCTTTATGTATTAACTTATTGCTTTATGGGTATAGTTTCCCACAGCTTTTCATTCATGACCTTTTTAGTGAGTCCCCTGAAACATGCTATATAGACTACATGTCATGGTCCTGAGTCTGAGGACTCAGTGTTTTGTGTTTCCTTATGCTTTTGTTCATTCCGAGTGTGTATTCTGTTGTGATTTTGCCATTTGTTAGGTTTCTGTTCTTTGCCTGCCTGCTCCCACTTCTCTGTGTTCCCTCTGTCTGTCCATGGTGTTATTGTGTCTGCTCATGAGTCTGCCTGTCATGTTCAGTGTCCTGTCTGATTCTCTGTGTCTGTTAGTTTCCTGTTTTATTCTGAAAGTTCATGTCTCATGTCAGTGTGTTCAGTTTTACCTCTCCCCTGTCTCGTTAGCCTTATTGCTCCCAGCTGTGTCTCCCTCCTGTGGCCCATTCCCTGATTACTCCCCGTGTATTTAAGCCCTGTGTTTTCCTGTGCTCTCTGTCGCGTCGTCTGTTTAACTCCGTGTCCGTCTGCATCATTCTGTGTAACCTGGTGTTTAGTCTGCGTCTCTCCGCCATCTTTCATTGTGTATTTTGTTCCTCCCCCTGTGCGTGTTTGGTTTAAGTTGAGTTCTTTAGTTTTCCCCAGTTTAGGTTGGTTTACTCCCCGCTCTGCTCCTCCTGTTTTTGTCCCCTTATCACCTCTGCAAATAAATATTCACTCGCACCCCAGTCAGTGCCTGCATCTTGGATCCTTTACTCAATTCACCACACGACTGCTGTGCAGCCGTGACACTACATGTCCTTTGAGTTCTGTATTCTGTAGGACATTCACTAATTCAATAAGAGCTTGGAAAGATGATATAGTCAAGACAAAAGCCCAAAAAGCCCGGCTCTCAGCCTCAGTGAAACACGCCAATGGAAACAGATAGCATTCGGTTTGCAAAACAGAAAGCAGTGGAATGTATTTAGGAATTCAAGTACAAACAATGCCTTAGAGAAATGATCCGGTTTGGAGGTTGTTTAAAGAGAAAATCTTGTATGTCTTTGGTGTATGTCTTACCCACAGTTAGCTGACCAGTCAGTTGTCCCTGTTCATTCCGAGCATTGACAGTCACATTTCTGTCTGACTGGAGGATCAGTGGACTGTCCTATAAAGAAGAGGAGAGAGAGATGACTAAAAGAACATCAAAATGTAGATTTATTGGACTCTCACAAACATAACCACGAATACCAAAATAGCTTCATAGTTTTCATTTACACCTATTTACTTTACTTTCTGTCTGTGCCTTGTAGGCTCTTGCTTCACTGGACACCTTTCAACCAACCAGCCAGTACTGTCATAACTTGTATCAACCTCCACAGTTCACTCTTGACTCCCTCTCCTCTCTGCCAGCACCGGATCCTTTGCACTCAATTTACATAATCCATTCAAAATGGCATCCATCTGTGATTGTGTTTGCTTGTGTTGAATTGTGTGTATGTCTGCGAAAAGCCAATTATTCTCAACCTAAATGATATAAATACAGCTGTGACCCTGACCTCTGCTTTCCTCTTTTAAAGTCTGACTGGGACAACTTTGGTTTACATTGAGTGGATATGTGTTGCAATGAATGCAAACCTGATGTCTGCCATTTTCATTGGCTTACAAAAACAATCTAACATCGCTCTCTCTCTGGGTCCTTCTCTCAGAGCTACCTCGGCTGTCGCTCCCAGCCCTTCCCAGTCTGCTGACTCTTCCCACTTATATACTTAACCAAGTTTCCACCTCTTTCATTACATCTCTGCACTTGCATCATTTTCTTTTTTTTATTCTCTTCCTCTGCCCTGCGTCTCTCACTCTTACCCTTTAAATTGCTTATTTGTTTTGGCTGCTTGAAATGAATAGCTCACAGGTGACCCAATTTCTCTGTTGATTTCCCCAAATTAATATCTTGCTGCATTCTGGTCTGAATTCCAAATGAGTATTGTGTTAAAATTGGAAAGTCGTTGATCCGTTGAAATGGGGGGGGGGCCCTTTCCATCCTCTTCTGACTGAATCTCCCTCATTCACCCACCCATTCTCTGTCGTGCTATTTGTTATGGATGGATATTTATTGTTCTGCTTATGCAAGTGAAGACCAAATTCCTAATATGGCACACCTGTCTGTGTTCTATTTTAGAGCATCAGTGGCTCCTGGGAGTCACGAATGCAAACATGAACATAAGTGTTATGGGTACACAAAGTTATGAACAGACACACACACACATACAACAGCCTTACACGTACACAAGACAACATGTGGCAAACAACGTTTGCGTATGACTGTACACCTCACATACACACTTTGATAAATGCACATTCTAGATATGAACACATGCAAACATTAACACCTGAAAGGGCACTTAGGTGCAGTTCAAAGCACTCAAGCTTGTGTGCATGTGTACGCAGAAACACATAATCCACTCATACAGACTCGGGTAACAAATTTGCTAAACAACAAATGAGTGCTCCACTCAGTTTATTGTGCAATGCGTCTCTCTTCTATTTCCTAACACATGTACGCTGGATTAATTATTTTCAACGGGGCGTGTGATAGGCTTCACTGTATTATCTTTCCACTCTGTTAAAAGCGAAGGGTGCTTTGAAAACTATGACAGATGTAATATGCCTTGAATCATTCCAGCTCAATGGGCGGTGTGGACGAACATGCCTGGTCTTATTGTGTTAGCGCAGGACTCTGTCATTTTAAATCGCAACCATTGATGGGAAGTCTTATTCTATTAAATGCATATATAATCTATGGATATAAAGTTTCCAAATAATGACTACGTGTTAAACAGTTGCTAACGTCGTTATACGACAGCTGAATGTTGCCCACGATGTATGAAAAAGTAACAATACTGTCTTGTCCTTCTTGATGAGAAAATTGTCAGCTCCCCCTAAAAGACATTAGCAGTAATCAAAGACTGAAAATCAAAAGCTTTTCGTCACTTGCATTCCTAATTCTATTAAAATAAGATCTTTTATTCACTCATTTGACACACAATACCCCAGTGTGCAGCCTTTATTATCTCTGTAGAAAATAAAGGCAACATTTTTACAATGTATTATCTACCCATAGCGCCCACTGTACTAGTTCAGAGCATGTTCCTACCATCTGAAGAACGCTCTATAGACGCAGTCTTCAGATAATTAAGGGCCCAGGGCAGCTGCTTTATAAATACTCAACCTGCTGTTACTGTTTGCTTCCCTTAAAGCTACTAAGAGAGTGCTGCAGATCAAGTTTAAGAAAAACCTCAGTTTCAGCAATCATAGTTCATATTTAGTATGAATACTAATTGAGTTACCATTTGGTGATGTTCAGCTTTGCCTATTGCCCAAAACCTATGCCACAAAAGCACACAAACAGCAAACAATAAGAGTTGTTTGTCTCTTTGCTAGCAGTGACACCTAACACTGATCAAACTAGCTCCAATTTACCCAGAACAAGAAAGCACCACTAGTAGCCTGAACAGTATAAAGGACAATTATATGCAAAAACTGGCTCCTTTAAATATGAGCTAGGCCTCTAGCAATAAACAAATAAATAAATAATTTTAGTCTTGTTTGCATGGAAAAATACACACATTTATCCTGAGATAAATTTTGTTCTTTTCACACTTTGCAAGTTACCACGGAGTTACACACGCACACACATATACACACATATAAAACTAGTGCTTTTAAAACAAAATTTTAGGGGGGAAAAAGTTTACAATGAAACAATAATAAGTAACAAACTTTATTTTAGTGAAGTAAATTAGCTATGGTTGTCAGATTGTGCTTTTAAAATTTAAAGACATTGTTGCGGTCCGCTAATTTATTAGAGGACACATTTTGGTTGGAGCAACACTGAACCCTTACACCAGGGTAGCAAGAAAAAGGTATAAATAAAAGGAAAAACAAATGTATACAATGTGTATCGTATCAAATGCATAGAAAACAAATCCACCAGTACTAGTGCAAAGGTATAGCGTGGAAATATCCATACATATCTCACATATGCTTTGTGTTGTTCATCCATTATTGTCCCTCTGGTTTTGTTGTTAACGTCTCACTCATAAATCTCATCGAATAATGCAAACTATGCACTGAGGAACAAATACAGTCACAAGCACCATACTCTCTCTTGCGAGCTGACACAACATACACCACTGCACCATTAATTAAGTTAATAGTTAAATTTTTGCTTTGATTATGGATACAGGCATAGGGCTGCCAGCCTGAGGTAGCCAATGTAATTAGTCAGGTAATAATAAGCTGTAGACGGGTGGCTCATCATCACAGCCTCCAGCCCCCAGTACAGATGGGTCCTAAAAGCAGCTCTCAGCTCTCCTGTTTCATTGGTATGTCACTGACTGCCTGACTAGTCTGGTCAGGACACATGGTTCAAAAGTGATTTTTATTTAGTTATTACTCCAGCTTTCAACTCTCCTATCTGTCTCTCATGATTGGTCTCACAAGCGGTCTAACTTCATACATTAGCTGTTTCGATAGTAATATAGTCAAGCCTCATACAAGATGCATTTGACTGATTCATCTTTGCCGTCAGCATCATAACAGCTTTTAGCTCTCCTGACTGTCGTGCTGATTGCTTGTCTCACTAACAGACTGACTCTAAATGGCTATGGATGTAAGCTGAACAAGCAACACTTCTGGCTGTCATGCTAATAAAAAAGCTTTAATCTTTCTGGTCTCTGGTCAGCTCGATTCTCATGTTTGTCTCTCCGACTATGCAAGTGACTGCTTCTTCTGCAATATCCCCTCAAACTCAAACCTTTAGGAATTGTTACTTTTTGAATGTGATGCAACATATGAGGAAACTCATTTATGGAAAACTGAGATCTCAATATAGTAGAATGATTATGTTTAGTCTGCTGTGTTTTTATGTCTCTCTATTGATACGTGTGGAACCTTTTCATTATAAATGTCCTCTAAAGCTCTGTTGTTGATGCGGTTAAAATTACAAAGTTGTTTTAATTTATCAGTTAAGTCAAGTATATAGTAAATCGTTCAGGGCTAAATACAATACTAATCAAACACTGTATGATAAAATGCCTGTGGGGGTTTCCCAATTCCTCTTTCAACCTTAATTCAGTTATCTAGCATAGACTATTAAATAAGTAATGTGCTTGGTGGCATGCAGTGCTAATGTGGTGTTTTCTGTTCCCACAGCCAGAGACAATAAACTAGCAGTGCCCTTGTGTGTATGGGTATTTGGACTGAATATGTTCAAGCTTCTTAATGTCCATTCATAAGCCTTATCATCTATTTAACTGGTCACCAGTGTTCGTTACAAGACTTTTATCTACAGATGTGAGATCTGTGTAATCTGTTCAAATCTCAAGACAAGAATGAGATTGAATCGATTAAAAATTAGCAGTTCGTCCTTTTCTACTAAGTAGCCAGAATGGTGACTATAGAGCTCAAGAGATAGGTTATGTAAGTAAAAACCTCATTCATATTCTCTATTTGGATTTTGATAATCCACCACAATCTTGTATCCATCCAAAGAAAACTTGCTATTAGCTATGAGAGTGATTAAGTCAGGAATGGAGCACTGTACCACACTGATGACTAGGATATACTATTAATATTATGATACGGATTAAATCTGAGAAAGTTAGAAGTCCTTTGGGGAATCTGGGAATTGCAATGCATTATGGGATGAGCAGTTCCTTCACTGTCAAAAGGAATGACATTTTTTAAAGCAAATTTCTTCATTGCTTTTATTGACCTCATAGATAGTTGTCTCATTTACATGAGAATTTTCTGAAATGTCCATGAGGAGAATCAATGGGAAATTAACTTTCGTGACTCCAGCTCAGTCACTATTGAAGTTTTCGGGTCAAGAAGTGTATAGCATTCTACTCACATCTGATTCACCGTTATCATACCCTCCTTGTACTCAGAGCAATGCATCTACTGTGAATGCACTAATGCACTTAAAATAGCAAGTGCAGAAGTATACCAAATGAAACACAGCAACTGTGTCACCAGGTTTCATTGCAAGACTAGCCTGCACAAAGCAGGTAATTACTCACCACAGAGAGACAAAGAAAAATTAAGAAAATGTGAGAAAGCCTGAAGGGCCTCAAGAACACTGAGGGCAGAGGGTGGGACAAAGAGGTACGGGTACAGAGGGACAAGAGGTGTACGCAGGGACCTCCCGGCTCCAGGGTTGCAGAGTGATAAATCTTACAAAGAGCAACGAGAGAAAAAGAAGAGTGGGAGAAAGATAGAGATGGGAGGCAGAGTAGGGTAAACCACAGAGCATCTGTTTTAGAGATAGAGACACCAAATAGATCTATAAACTGAAGTCGCTACGTCAGCCCTCTGCTTTCTGCTTCTTCATGATAATGTATGGTGCTTAAGCGACCAGTCAACAAAGTCACACAGCTCAAGGAAAATAAATGCCAGCTGAGAAAGAAATACTTCAAGATACTAAAGTTAGATGTACCACTTTTTACAATACTGCATTACAAACTGGAGCTTTCTTAAAAGAAATAGTGATTATAATGTTTATTTTATTTACTCTTTTTGCTCTCCACATTGGTCTGTATAACTGTATGTCCTCACAAGCAAGGCATTTATAATAAAGTATGCCATTTATATTGAAACATTAACAGGCTTTGAGAACCTAATTCAGACATCTCATTTAGGGAGACACGCAGAACATCCATATCAGTAGTAACAAATGTGTTTGGCTACATCATGGCCATATAAGTAAATTCTCCCTCAAGTCCTGTGTCCTGTGGAATGCTTGAGGACAGGAAAAGAGAAAAGATAAGTGCAGAGGATAGAGGTAGTGAGGAGAGCAGAGAAGATAAAGTTGCAATGCTCCATTTACCATGAAATATTCTCCTGTGGTTCAAATACTTGAGGTGAAAGAGAAATAAGTTTACTCTGTACAAGTTTTTGTTTGTAAAAGTATGCAGGTGACGGTGACTGCTGTTTGCCCGAGTCAATATGTGGAAGAAGTGCACAGTGTGTGTGCAATGTGTGAGACAATATATTTTATATTCTGTCCATGAATATTTCTAAATGCATATGTTGTGTTTGCTTGCATGCATTTCTGCCTGCCTACACAGACGTGTTGGTGCTCATAGATTATTGATCAGGGTCAGTTTCTTAGACCTTCAGCGGCACACACAGATACACACTTAAACACGGACTTGCGGTTTCTGAATACTTTTTACTGAAAACAATATAATATGGCTACTTCCTGATTTGACTTTTTACTCTTAAAGGACTCGTACTTTGGTAGTTTCCAATACCTGGGTTTAAGCTTGGTTCTGCAGAGTCATAGATTCTGCACAGCAATCTCAGGAATGAAACTGTATTAAAAAATTAATTGAAGATTTCATACCAATCATTATATCTATTTCATTCCTCTGGTATCCGTCTTTCCTCTTGTGGTTTCCTTTCTGTCCCTGTTCAACTCAATTCTCCAAGGGATCATAACAGATCCCTTTTCATTTGTGCTAAACCCATGGATGTGTATGTGTGTGTGTGTGTGTGTGTGTGTGTGTGTGTGTGTGTGTGTGTGTGTGTGTGTGTGTGTGTGTGTGTGTGTGTGTGTGTTCTGCTTTATATATATGTGTGCGTGTGTGAGAGAGACAGAGAGAGAGCAAGCGAGAGAGTCCATTTTTTTTTTTCTTTAATGGCCACACAGACGCTTCTGTTTAACCCCGTCACCCCTGCAAAGTCAGGACAATCCATTCCATCAAAGCCAGACAGGATCAGGTAGCAGCTACCAGAAATAAATACTTACATCTCTGGTCTATGGTTAGCCTACAGGCGGCAGGTTTACTGCTAATGTATATCAGTTATCATTGCTGGTTTATCCTTTGCCTCAAGGTTATCCATTTCGAGCCTAATGCGCAAACAATAAATTGCACATAACTGAACCTCATGTGGAAATAAGTAATAGCACCACCGCTGTCTGTAGCCGGATAGTTTTGTTTTTCCGGTCACTGATGTATGCAGTCAGAGAATGAAATTATAATAATATAAATCCATCTGTTCCAAAGTGACCAGTGAGTTAAATGTCTTTCACTTTACCCTCAGTACTTACTTTTATCCTGCTCAACGCCACAATCCTATAGTAATAACCACTGAATAATGTATGCTAGGCCTTTCCTACTTACCCTAGAGAAGCAGTGTTGGAAGGATATGGCTGCTTCAAATTTAATACTCTGATTCACTGGGGGCTTGAGGCTGGTGGGAATTTTCATGTTCCTATTTTCTATAAAGACCCAAGCCTTTTAAACAGTACAAGAAAAATGCTGTCCAATTCTTTGTCCGCTTAGAAAAGCTTTGAAGAAGGAATCAGGCAGAATTTCCAAGATGTTTCAGAACTTTTTTTTTCCAATGAACCAAAGTTTTAGAGTGTTTATCTTATAGGATTTGTATAATTTATTCTGTGCCAAAAACCAATTAAGTGTAACAATTAGCTCTTTGGCTGCAAAATGATAAGTCACTAAGCTTGTTTAGCCGTGCAAATTCCATGCAATTTTATCACTCTTTGCATGAAGACAATCAAGCAAGGAAAATAATTGTTTTTTCAAACCCCATCTCTAACATCCTTTAGTGGGGCAACCTTTGTGCTTGCATTTCGTTTCCAAACTGAGGTTTTAATCAGAGCTCCTCTGGGCTTTTTAGCTCATTTTCTAGCAGTTCAGTATATCTTGTGGTTTGTTAGTGTCTCATTGCTGTGACAGGGATTTCCTGATGTTGGCCTCTCCTCAGAGCTCTGAGCCATGTGATGAAATCCCCAGTCGAGTTGCTGCCTTCATAATTACTGGGAATGGTTTACAAGGGTGGGACATAAGAGAGATGAAGTGGATTCTCTTGATGGCAAAACATTGAATAAAATGGGACATGGGAATGGTTTACAGAGATGAGAGGAGAGTGTGAGAGCGACAAGTGGGAATTTACATACTGAGGAGAAATAAGAGATGACAACGACAAAAAGGACAGAATATAGTTCCAACCCGTGGACTAAAAAAAAGAAACCTGTTGGAAATCATTTATTTTTTAGTAACATGCACTGAATACAATGTTTCATTATGTGTCACATCACGTTCATGCTAATTCCTGCCTGCCATCTAAGTACCACAGAGATGCAAGAGTGACTTGGACTTAATTTGTTCATAATAACTGCCTCCTTACAGGTAAGTGCAAATTACAGTTGACTTGATCCAGAGGACATGAGGAGTCACTCAATAGTTTAATGAATATAAAATGATTCTGGATTAAAAACATAATCTGATTATTATAACAAGTTGCAAAATTAAATATAATGTATAGCATTGCTAACCTTCAGAGTACACAGTACTCAGTTTTATTCTATTTTATTCACTCATTCATGAAAACCATCTCCTTGCAACATATGCTGTTAAAACATATCAAACCTGTGGATGTTGTGATTATTTTTTTCATTTATTTTTGACAAACTGCAATTGGAGTAGATAGTAAGCTACTATTTGCATTTCAGCATTGGCTAACAGCGCTATGCTATCTATTGCTTTTTTAAATTTTTTATCAGTGCACCATAAAAAAAATACAAATACAGTACAACATTGTGCTGCTTTTGTCATGATCCAGGTCTTTGACGTGGCATTTTGATTTTTGGAGGGCTTTTTTATAATTTAAGTTCATGCTCTGTATAATACTGTTCTGAGTTCAGTATTTCCTAGTGCTTCAAGAACTATAGTTCTAGTTCTTGGTTTCTTGTTTGACGATGTTGGTTCCCTTTCATGTCCTAGTCTCATCTCTGTGTTTTTCCCTCTGTCTGTGTCAAGTTCATTTCCTGTTTTATTTTGATGACAAATTATCTCTTGTGCTTAGTATTCAGTTGTACTTCCCGTGTAAATGATGGGATATTAAAGAAATTCAGTAACAATGACCCAAAGGTAAGAAAGCCTAAATAGGACAAACGGAATAAAGGATACATACAAAGACACATTTCTTTTATCTGTCTTTTTTATTTTCTTCTTACTGTTCTCCAACTTTAGCTGTTCTCTCATCACTTAATTTTAAAGTTGTCTAGTGACAAGCTTCAGCTTATTTATTCCTTTGATATACACTCAACAAAAATATAAACGCAACACCTTTGTTACTGCTCCCATTCCCCATGGGATGGACGTAGAGACCTAGAATTCATTCCAGATACACAATATAACCATCCCTCCCAAACAGTGGTCACAAATCAGTCCAAATGTGTGGTAGTGGGCACATCTGCTATATTGAGATAATCCATCCCACCTCACAGGTGTGCCACATCAGGATGCTGATCTGAGATCATGAGTAGTGCACAGGTGTACCTCAGACTGCCCACAACAAAAGGCCACCCTGGAATGTGCAGTTTTTTGCGCTATTGGGGGTCTGGGGACCCAGAACCGGTCAGTATCTGGTGTGACCACCATTTGCCTCATGCAGTGCAACACATCGTCGCATGGAGTCTATCAGATTGTCAATTGTGGAATGTTGGTCCACTCCACTTCAATGGCTGTGCGAGGTTGTTGGATATTCGTGGGAACTGGTACACGCTGTCGTATACGCCGGTCAAGCACATCCCGAACATGCTCAATGGGTGACATGTCCGGTGAGTATGCTGGCCATGCAAGAACTGGGACATTCTCAGCTGCCATCTGCCCTGAACAATGTGAACCATGATTCATCCGTGAAGCGCACACCTCTCCAACGTGCCAGACGCCATCGGATGTGAGCATTTGCCCACACAAGTCTGTTACGGCGACGAGCTGGAGTCAGGTCAAGACCCCGATGAGGACGACGGGCATGCAGTTGAGCGTCCCTGAGACGGTTTCTGACAGTTTGTGCAGAAATTGTTTGGTTGTGCAAACCAATTGTTCCAGCAGCTGTCTGGGTGGCTGGTCTCAGACGATCTTGGAGGTGAACCTGCTGGATGTGGAGGTCCTGGGCTGGTGTGGTTACACGAGGTCTGCGGTTGTGAGGCCGGTTGGATGTGCTGCCATATTCTCTGAAACGCCTGTGGAGACGGCTTATGGTTGAGAAATGAACATTCAATGCACGGGCGACAGATCTGGTTGACATTCCTGCTGTCAGCATGCCAATTGCACGCTCCCTCATTGCTTGTGGCATCTGTGGCATTTTGCTGTGAGACAAAACTGCACATTCCAGGGTGGCCTTTTGTTGTGGGCAGTCTGAGGTACACCTGTGCACTACTCATGATGTCAGATCAGCATCCTGATGTGGCACACCTGTGAGGTGGGATGGATTATCTCAATATAGCAGATGTGCCCACTACCACACATTTGGACTGATTTGTGACCACTGTTTGGGAGGGATGGTTATATTGTGTATCTGGAATGAATTCTAGGTCTCTACGTCCATCCCATGGGGAATGGGAGCAGTAACAAAGGTGTTGCGTTTATATTTTTGTTGAGTGTATATTGCCTTGATCTCTATGTAATGTTTAGCCCTTACTTTTAATTCCCTTTGTTGTGTTACTTTGTTTCTAGTCTTTATTTTCTTTACACCGTGACTCTGCATTCACTACTCTTTGACATCTAAACAGAATTTCTTTTTTAAAAAATAAGGAACTGAATAATTTTAAGTGCATCAGAGGTTGTACATAACTTCCATGTGGGTGGATAGATGGATGGATGGATGGATGGATGGATGGGTGGATAGATAAGACTGCATGAAATCCAGTCCTAACAGATGAAGTTGTCCCTCTCTATCTCTCTCTCTAGTTTAAGTCTTTGCTCTCTTTATATTAGGACTGCCTATAAGTTTTTGGTTTATATAGTTTTACTCTACAGCATATCACACACAGTAATCTGGGTCTTTATCTTCCTGGAGATCTAACCAGCAGTTGTCCTGTATGTCTTAACAACTGTTTATGCATTACCGTTTATCAGGACAAGCAGTGGGTACTTAGTCAAACCAAAAAATAGACATCAATTAAAATACACCAAAGTAAACTGATCCCTCTCCTTTCAGCTCAAACAGTGCTCTGTCATAAAGCTTTTTGCTTGTTTGCATCCATTCCTATTTTTGCATGAAGCACGCTTGCTTTGGATCCCACTGGAAACCGTAGCGTGTCTCCATTTCACAAGTTTGTCAGTCCCACATTAACAATGACTAGAACCTTCCAGCAGCTTTTTAAGGGTGCCTGTACATGTGTATTGTGGATAAAACCCAGGTCTTTGGCCGGAGACTAATGCTAGACAGGGTGTAGTTGGCTCTGCTTTCACAGCTCTTAGATTAGCTAGGAGCGGTGCCCTGTGTGGAAGCAGAGCTACAACTAGCAAACAGATAAACTTCTGTGATTTATCATTGTAACAGAAATTTTCTCTTATTGACCACCAACATATTTGTAGAGAAGGAGGAGAGCAGTGTGAAAATCTTTTTAATAATACCTTTAGCACGTTAGGAATGAAAACCTTGATGATGCAGAGGAGATAGCGCATCAAGTTTAATAAAACAGGCAACAGGAACAGGCAAGCCAACGCTTTCATACTAGTGTCTCTGAGAAATCATATTATGTTTACCAGTTGCTTTGTCAACACCCCACCTGGATTTTGATACGTTATGTTTGCCAATAATAGTTAATGTGTAGTCAAGTGTTTTCAAGTAATTCTCTGTCAAAGAAATGATTCAGTGATCATGGACTTAGAGGGTTTTAGGGTAAAAATATGACAATAAACAATATTGTAACATTGTTTATTGAAGAAAATTAAAAATAAATGAAACACACACACACACACACACACACACACACACACACACACACACACACACACACACACACACACACACACAGTGAATTTCACTGAATTCAATTTCCAAGTGTCTCATATTTGGCCCTTGGATTAAAGTTTAAGGGCATTTTCATTTATTATCCTGTGTGTTGTAATTTCAGAATTCAGGTTTGTAGCATATGGAACAATCCTCTGGCTAAGCTATGAATCGCCAGTTTAATTACAGACAATTTATTGTTGGCTGGAATACTGAATTTCCCAAACGCCATCTTTAGAGCCTCATACTCCTAGAATTTTTCCATTGTTTTGCTATGATAATTGGCTTTCCTGTTTTACAGTTCTGCCAAGTTCCAACATCTTAAGGGAAAACAGGCTCTTCAGTTATCACCTCAGTTGTACCAGTTTGGCATTTGAGTACAGCACAGGGATTGTCTTAGTGGCAGATCTATTGCTGTGTTACTGCGCTGGCTCCAGATCTGTTTGTCTGTCTGTCTGTCTATCTGTCTGTCTATCAGTCTGTCTGTCTGTCTGTCTATCAGTCTGTCTGTCTGTCTATCTACGTCTTCATTCCTTAATTAAATTAAAAATTAAATCTAAAGTAGCTTAAATTACCTTAAGAAATCTATCTAAGCACTGAGGTCGGTAGAGTCGAAAAGAAAGACTGCAGCTATTCTGGGGATTGGATTAGACCTGCTTCAAATGAGACATATATGGTTGGCCATAACTTTTCCCCATTCAGTGTGCAATTCTGTTATATCTATTTGATTATGTATGTATTCAGTCTTTTCTGAAAGGTTGTCTGAAGTTCCTCAGAATGTTTACATTTTTTATGTATATACTTTGCTAAAAGCACAAACAAGAAATTGTTGACAGCATCGATTCTGCACGTTAAGAATTTTTGGGGCAATATGGAAAGATCACATAAGAAATGAATAGTAGATAACACCAGCTTAGATAAATAACTTGGCGAACAGACTTCAGGAAAACTGCACACATACTCCCTCATCTAACAAATCTTTGTACTGGAGAATTGCAACAAACCAACAATCCCTAAAACAACAAAACAGCAAAAAGAAGTTTTACTGCTTTGAAGGCAGGGAAAAGACACACCAGAGTCTAAATATGGCCTGGCCTGTATTTGTATAGCGCTTTTACTAGTCCTTAAGGACCCCAAAGCGCTTTACACAGCCAGTCATCCACCCATTCACACACACATTGACACTTAAATATCTTGAATGTATTTATTTTCTTGAATTACTCACTAGACCTTAAGCATTAACTGCTGTCCCTTCAGTTTACATTAAGGTTTCTAACCATGCATTTGTATTACTCATCCTGAGGCTGTTTTTTATCATGACAGGAAATTTGCCACCTGTAATAAGTTCTTAGCAAAATATTATTAACTTTATTCCCCTTCTTGCACATAGAAATAAAGCATGCTACTATAGTGGTTTTAAGATTAAATGGGTCTGCCCAGGACAGGACAGGACTTTGCTATAGGCAGCTCATGACCTATTTAGCTACGGAATAAAGGCGTCACAGTGGTGTATAATAAGTATAGCTTACATAGCTTGCATGAATGATATTTACTTCTGTGTAAAAGCAAAACCAGACCTGCAGAGAACTTGCCTAATGTGAACACATCGTTGAATTTCATGGAACAATATTCAGTTTGATTATGATGAGTATGCAGATTCACTGGTGGACAATTGGCTATTCTGCACGAGTGAGACAAAAGTTTTTATTTATTTTTGTGTTGTTTTGCTGGGAAACTGGGTCACAATTGTAACGTCAATGAATTCCAACTGACTAGAGCTGCCTATGCTCCAGTGCAGAGCAGAAAGCTGCCTTTCAAGCCAGTGGGTGGGGGAATTGTGCCCATTTTAAACTGAAAACACAGGTATTTGGTCGAATATTAGCTTCTGGAAATTTGTGTGCTTCAGTAATAGCTGCCTGCCACTTCAGCTAAGTTAGCACATACTGTTGTACTCACATTAATGTTACATACACACACATGCAGCCATAGTACAATATGTAATTTGGGATGATCCACATTGTACCAGTGATCTGCACACTGGTAATTAAATTGAATCTGTGTGTCTTCTTACTGCAAGATTGTGTGTGTATGTGAGTGTGAGTGTGTGTTTAATGTCATAGGGCCAGAGAAGTGTAATGCCACACTCCTAGTTAATTAATTCAAATGTCCACCCTTAATTAATTTCACACGGTGGAGTGTTCCCATGGAAACAATGTGTGAAAACACAATACCTGTAGGTTCCAAGGTGTGTGCTTGGGTGTGCGTAAACACAATGACTGTCAGTTAGGTATATTTTAACAGTGGTAGGCCAGAGAGTAATTTTAGCACAAGCACATCAAAATAGAAAATATGAATGAATGGTAGTTGAGTGTATAGGCAGATATGTCTGTATACATGTGGAAGTGTGTGTAAATGGAGTTTTTTATGAAGACTAAATTTCATACTTATTGTATATATACTTTAAAAAGTGTGTATATATGTATGTGCTGAATGATAACTGGCTAAGCAGAATCTATAACATATTTTAAAGAAGACGTAAGGGAGTGGATATTGCTAACAGGATTTGGCCATACCAAACCAACCGCTTTACTTAAAAGTGACCATGCTGTATTCATGCCACATGAAGTTAAATTCCTCTCATGACAGATTATGCAGTCTACATGACCTGGTGATTACACTCAACACATGCTTTAAAACACTTCAGTAAACGGGCACTCCGTGGTTGAGAATGAAACATCTCTATCTTGGCTGTCCCTTTACCTAATATAGGCCCTCATTTTCCACTGATGCTATCATTGAAAATAGCTATGGGCTAAAAGATAAATTTGACTGTACAAAGCTATCTGCTCGCCTGATCACTATGCCAATTACTACTCAGAAACCAAGATTGGAGGGTATTCAAAGTTGAAAATACAGAGAAATATCAGCTCTTCATGCTTTAAAGTGAAGCATTGTGATTCTTCTTTTTGCATAAATTATGGCTGCCATAATATATCTGAGGTCATGGTTGTTACTGAAGGATAGAAAAAGCACAGTGCTAAATGGGGCTAACTTTAGATTTAGGTAATGAAATCGAAAATAAAACAGCACTCAAGAAGATGCCCGGCCAGCTATGAATGACCCTGAGTGTGTGTAGTTCACTAAATCAGATGTTAACTGGAGTGCTGGCACAGAGTTGATAGCCTTGTGCTCAATAGTTACTACTGTCTTTATGCCAGCAATGCAGCAATTATGGATGTCGAGGGATGTGCTGCCTTGAGCCAGGACTGGTTATAAGGAAATGAGTTGTTCAAGAGAAGGTATTGCTTTTTCAACATTAGCACTAGAGTTAGCATGTTGAGTCAGATTTAGAAAGGAAAGGCTTAGGAAAATATCCCAGTCTTATTTTCTCCTTTTTACATTGTGTCAAGGTTTCAATAATATAGGCCAATATTATTACACTAATCTCCTTAGCAGGCTTTTTTTTAAATTAAATTATATTCATCCTTGCAGTTTTCGTGGCTATGAAAGTGCAGTAGAGCTCAGTACTCTGCACACAAATTAAAAGTTCTATGCTGAGTTAGTTTAATTCACTTTGATGTTGTCCATATAAATATGTAGGATAAAGCATTTGGATGCTACAACACCATCTTGTTGGCTAATGCAGGGTTTTTGGTTTGCTGCCAAAGGCAGAGGTACAACTTGACAAGAAACTTGGAAGAGTATTTTGATGGACTTTAGGTCAAGCGATTTTTATTTTAATGACAGCATTATTAAAATTCTTAGATTTAACATGGTATGGCATGATGTGCCCTTTCTCTTCAATCAAGTTTTGTGATGAGGGGATTTGTTGTGGCTTTTAGATGATGTGACCTCTGAGACAGCAGCTTGAGGGAGGAATTGAATGGTCTTTAAGAGCAAGGGATTAATATTCTCATTCATTTTGTCTCGTTTCCTCTCTCGTCTCTAGGGCCAATGTGACTTTCATTCTTCTGACATTCTAAAAATGCTATTAAATGTTAATGGAGTCTATTTTTACATGGGTCATGACCACATCTGGGACACACATATGTATCAGAGACTTATACAATGGACACACAGGAATTTGGACATTTGCGCAGACAGGACAGACACAAACATAGAATCGAATATAAGAGCACATCTTGCAGTGACTCTATGCCGGTTAACACGGGGCTTGCCTCACAGTTTGAGAGCGACTGTTCTAGCCTAACAAAATTTAAGGACCTTGTAAAGTTAGTCAAATATGTTCTGAATTTTTAAAAAAAATATATTGCTATTGCTATGCTGTGCATAATGAAATACTGACAGTGTCTAATATCCCTTAAATTGCATCAGTCTCTCTCTGCTGTGCACTTTCAATGACCCACATCACAAACAATTCAAATACAATATTTCTAGCTATTGTACTTGACAGTGTGTCCAATTTTTATCATGTTTTATTTTATTCATTTACTCATTTCAATGAAAGGTGACCCTTTGATGGAACGACAATGAACAAAGATAAATAGCGCTGTAGACATAAAAGCATGCCGAGCTCTATCCCAAATAAAATAGCATAATGAAAAACTATAAAGAAACCAACCTACACCATGTGCTTCAGGTGATTGCAATTAAAATCAAGTGTACTTGACAGCTGAGCTTTGAAACATTTTCTTAATTATAAACAAAAGATGTAAACACAAAAACAAAGGAATAGAACTTTACATGCATTTATTCTTCTGAGAAAGTTGTGAGCCTGAGCTCTCGTAAGTCACATGCTATCAACGTCAAGCAAAACCGTGTGATACCAGCCACAGTGCAACAGTTCCACAGCAACAGCCTCAGAATCATAGTTTATACTAAGGTCTGCATCCGTTCAGTTATATTTATCTGAGACTGTTTACAATGCTGCAAAGTCAAAATCAATAGGTCCTGCCAAGACAGGAACAGCCTAATGCTCCATTAGAACTCTCTGCTATTCAATTACAGCGCCAGAGTTGGAGAAGTTTCAGCTAGCTCAGGTCCCCAGAGGAGAACCACAGAGAAAGTATGAGGCAGAAAGAAGGAGTAATAAATCTAAAACTGACAAACAGCAAAAAATAAAGTTATGGCACCCATCCCCTGTATGTTTCAGCATTCCTTGAAGCTGCAGTACAGGACATGGAAGACTGGAGTTCTTTAATGATTGCTGCTTTGAACTTTTTTGTTGTCATTTTATATCATCGTTCCTATTTTTCAATCTCACACATCTCTTTTCCAGTTCTTTTGTTTTTTTAATAGGTTTTGCTCCATATGACATGACTGTTCCTACATCTTACCTAACTCCTTTTACATATAGATCTCCACTGTGTGTGCAGGTATTTTTTTTTTCCTTCCCAGGAAGTGAAGCCCTATCCAGGCAGTCTACTACATCTAACTATGCCTGTCTCTGGGGAGCTAGCATCAGTACAGGATTGAGAGAGAAATACAGACCAAGAACCGACGTAGCAAGAAGGGTACAATGGCAGAGAGAAAGAAATGTCATAGACAGGGGGAAGAGAGAGAAGGGCCTAATAAAAGGGAACAGAGGCACATAAAAGAAAAGCTGAATCAAAAAGAGAGGGACAGCAAGAACAGAATAAATGAAGTTTTCTGTGTGCCTCCCGTGGTGGTGATAGGTCCTCATGGGGTCCCTGTGGGGACAATTATAGGACCTACTGGCAAGAGTCAGTGTTTGAGTGTGTATGTGAACGGATGCAGTCATGTATCTGTGTGTCACTAGAGAAAGATCTTTGTGGATGTAAAATAGAAAGAGTGAAATACAGAAGGACTAAAAGTTGAAAAACACCAAAACACCATGAAGCACCCCCGAAAGCTACTTTTAACATCATCCCAAAGCCTTTGACTTTTAGTCTAATAAACACCGAGTTTTAGATTCAGGAGGGAAGTAAAAGGACATTTTGTACTTTAAATTTGCTCAGCTATTAAAGCTAGGATATTTTTTGCTAATATGATTGTGCTCCAGATGCTGAAACAGATTAATGGTATTACCTTTGATTAGTAAAACTGTTTTTTTCCACAGGTTTTACATTTAATTTCTTTTTGTTCAATGTCGTTGTGGCGGGTTGTGGTTTGTGGCTCAGCTGCAGGGGAGGAGGAGGCTGACACACACCTGAGCTCCATCAGTTGATCATGTCTCCCCTATGAACGATGTGCCAGGACCTGAGCTGTGGTTGTGTGTGTGACTGGCACACACCCACACCCGACCGAGTGTTGGAAAAAACCACAAACAAATAAAACGTGTAGTAACATGCGAACTGTGTGTGCGGGTCCTCATTCATGTCACACTCATCTTTGCAAAATGTGTTCAAATATGTTGCATTTTTGTTTAGTATAAGCTGTTTGACTTGTGGTTTAGGCTCAGTGCTTTTTTTCATATTGCTTCCGTGACACAAGCTGGATGGGGTGGAGTCACATGACAACATATCCACTGAGGAAAACATTAACAAAGAAAACAGAAGTACTTAGATTAGTCAGATCACATAGATTACTAATTCTGAATGTTGGGTTTAATTAATTTTTGATTAATTGCTCAGCATAAATTAAGTGGAAGCAGCAAATGAAGTGTCCTACACTATGCAGCTCTACACTGTCAGAATGCATACAAACTAATGTGTCTGGTGTCTTCCAAGCATGGCTGGCACCTGGATTAACCATTAATCTGTTACGGGCCTCATTCTGTGCCCACACAGCCTTTATATGTACTGGGTACACCATACAAGTATGCTGGGAAGTACTCAAACACTGGGAATGTGTGCTGATGGTTTAGGTGTACTCTAGGTGTTATTTTCTTCCTCATTTGTTCTTCTGGTTTATGATCATGACCTGCAATTGTGCACGTGCACATACACCCCCCACACACACAAACAGCATAACTTCCAACTGTTTCTCCCCCAAAATCTCTGAGCACATCATTAAAACCTGGCTTAAAAACAAATCTAAATAAGTTTGCCGAAAGGTTTATTTTGCCAAATTTGTGAGCAATGCTGATTTATCTGACCTCACACTCAGCCTACACAGTAATCTATTTACCTGTAAGGCAGGTGTAACAAAAATACACTGTATTTATACCATTTGTCCTTCCCAATAAAAATGTGAAACACAATCAGAGGTCTACAAACAACATGCCAAAAATTGCAATTCATGTTGGGATGTTAAACTTGGCATAGTTAGATCTGGTATTTTCAGTCTTTCTGAAGTTGTTCTTTATACCTGCATGTGTCTCTTTGCCTCCCTCTCACTTCTTTACTTCACTGTGACCTCCTTTCCCTCTTTTTTCTATTCCTTCCCTTCCTCTCTCAGCGATTATGTTTCTCTTTCTTGCACTCAGCTTATACAACCCACCCCTCCAATCTACTTTCTCCCCATGTCTCTCTTTCTGTTAGTGTGTGGTTTATATGCAGTTTTCTGTATTTAGCTCTCACTTGGAGTCACAATGTTCCATTTACTGCTCTGACAATGCACTGCTGGGGGATGGCCTCGATTATGCAAAATGTTTGTGTGTAAAGATGTGATGTTTTGAGCAAGGCATAATTGTGTGGGAGGGATGTCATCTTCATCCTTTTCCTCTGTTCTTTTACATTTCTTTATATCATATATTTTTTTCTAAAATTGAAAAAGCTATTAAACTTTTCATATTTGCAGTATTTATTTACTTTTGTGGATTATCAAACTGTCTTTTGGACACCAAACAGTTGTGTTGAAAATTGGGCTCATATTATGGGAACAAACCATTTAGTGAAAAATAAATCTGTCACAGTTCTGATTGAAATTTATTCTTTATCACAATCAAATATTTTTCCTCTTCAAATCCTAGACTTTTTCTGGTGAACAGCTAAACACATATCTGAGCTGAAGCCTCCCACTGATCCCACAATTTCAGGCTCTATTTTCGATTTTCTCCCCTGTTTTTGTGGCCCCACTTTTGTGAGTTTTTTTTTCTAACTCTTCCCTTCTTTTTGATGGCTTGTAGAAATACTGTATCGCCCAAACTATACAAAACCTCTGAGTATTAATTAATGTAGCAATCTCCTACCATGGTTGCCAACACTTGAATCTTCTTTGTCTAAGGAGGTTTTTTTGTTTGTTTTTTTATTGCAGAACTTCCTACAGCTGACTACTCATTTAAGTTCAGTTGGCTAAATAAACTTAAACCAAATCCTAATTTACCGTATCTGTGCATTTCTTGACCATTCATTTACATTTCATAGATTGGAAGCACCTTGCTAGAGAAAAGGGATGGTATGTATTTAATAAAAAGTTTTGTTCTGACAAAAAAAAAAAAAAAAAAAAAGTTATCCGCAGTTGAGAAATATTAGCAAAATAATAAATGATGAACTGCATCACTATCTGCATTAATTGCAGACATCTATTTTGGAACACTCTGGAAAACTCCAGTGACAGAACCCTGATGGTTGTGCATACATAAGCATTAAAAAGTCCACTAAACAGCACTAAGAATACTGATGTTTTCAGCTGCATAGATATTTATGGATTTTTCTATATTTACATTGCATTTTATTCTGCAGAGCAAATACAAGCTAAAACAAGCAGTGTTGTCAGAGCAAGAGATGTATTTCACATCATGAAAATGTTCAAGGTGTCTTAGATTTGCATTATAATTTCGCAGGATAACATATCCTGTACACATCTGGCGTAAAAATCTGTCAAATCAAAAATGTGGAGCTACCCCATGAGAATATTTTTTGGTTGTTTTTTTTAAACAAAATGTATGCTAATAACTTTGCTGTTCTTTTGTCTTTAATGAGCTTTTAAGTTTTTAGTACTACTATAGCCACGTGCCAATAAATAAATACACAAACAACACGGTCAAATGATTTGTATTTACAAAGGTTGTGAATGGGTGTGATTTGAACTATTACATACTTGCAGACTGTCGAAAAGAGACAAGATGACCAAATATCATGTATAACAATTAATAATGTGATATGTTTATGATTTCAAAGGAAGCTTATTCCAGTATGTAATCATTAGGGCCAGCTTATATAACTGAGTAAAGGCATTAGAATTGCATATTTATTTATTCATGGTAGTTTTTTTATGGTTAGGTTTGGGCATGCTGTGTCATGGAAAGTTATGGATATTTATTCAGTGATCGCTTCGATTCTATGAGAAGTTGTGGGGTATGTCATTGCACAATTCAAACTGTGGAATGACTGTCTACTAGAAAAAACTTTTGAAAAGGAAATTTGTCATCAGGTGCATTTTAGCCTTTGCATTTGGGGGAAATGTTTTCTCTTTAAATTAGATGCAACAAAATTTCTGTTATGTATCCAGGAAAAATCTGATGATTTGTACTGCCCAGCAGGTGCTAAACAGTGTAAGATAAAGCGACATTTGTAGCTTTTTTTAAATTAACTTTGCAATATACTCCCTTATCACAGTATTTTCTCCTGCACCTTATTTTTCCTCCTAGGCTTATTTCTTTTTCTATTCCTTACTATGATTCTGTATCAGTTCACAAAACAAGCAGTAGACCTAAGGTTCTTAAGGAGATTTTTTTTTTTCGGGGGGGGGATACTTCTTATTCAACATGCTCTCCCTGAATGCAAACAAACAAACTTCACAGTAAAAGTGTGGCAACTGTCAATATCAAAATAAGAGCATGCATGCTCTTTAGAAAATGTGAGGGCGACCTGCTGTTTGCTTTCATGTAAAGCAATATATTCATACAGCTCAAGCACACAAACTTGCAAATACACAAATATACCTCGGCCTTCACAGAAACACAAAACATCAATATCTATTCAAAATAAAGTAAAGGAGAAACATTTGGGGGTAAAAGTATGAAAGCTATGTAAAAAGGTGCACATGATGACTCAGAGACACAATAGCAGAAAATCACATACAGCCAAAGCACACAGTGTGTTGCTAAAAAGACACGCATAAGCAAACTGTTATCACTCAAGTGACTTAAATTGGCTTTATACCTACTAAGAAAATTTTACTAAGGGACTTCGTGAGACAAGGTTAATAACATGTACAGTGGTCCCTCGCTATAACGCGGTTCACCTTTTTTTTTTTTTTTATTATAGCGCATTGTGTTCTGCGTCCCGAGTGGCTGTAGACCATTGTCGATCAATCTTGTGCCGAGTCTCCTGTACAGGATGCGACGAAATGTTGTTTGGTTTCATTCTATAATACTGGACTTATTTTTCTACAAAGGTTTGAACATTGAGAGTGTTTAAACAAGAGAGAAAATGTTTGTGCCTTTCTGAGAAAAGTGTATAAAGTGTGTAGTGAGGGGTTTTACGCGCCTAAAACATCTATAATAATCGTGACAAATAAAGTTGGGTACTTTGCAGATTTCACCTATCGCGGGTTATTTTTGGAACGCAACTCCCGCGATAAATGAGGGACCACTGTACTTCAATTTCTATGTTCAGATTAGACAATACTGCGTCATTCATGGCAATACTAGAGCGAGGACATTGAGATAAAGTCGCTGATGTGAGTATAAAGTATTCAGGGGAATACAGTAAGATGGCAGATTACACTTGATAAATATTAATGCTGGAATACATTAACAGCAATTTCTCTGACATCGCTGAAGATATATATTGTTGAATAGAAAGAAGCTACAGTGTTTAGAAACAATATCCATCAAGTAAATCATTTTACTTTCGGCATGCCATTAGGAATTATTACATCAAACTACTGAGTAGGTTAATTCAATCACTTCAGCTCATGTATGAACTCAAGTGAATGAGTAATGAGAACAAAAAAGCAGAAAAAATAGCAATGCACATTATTAGTTTTTGATTGAGATGCCAAATTATAGTTTACTTGCATTCCTGAACAGAAAATTGAATAATTGTTGAATATTATGCTGAATGTTATGGGATCAGTCAAAATGAATGTAATTTTGAATATTATCGTTGCTTCATTTCTGAGAAGTTCAAATTTTGGTATAAAAATGTGAGCTCAGTTTATTATTTCCCTAATTTATGACTAATGCAATTTTTAAACAAGCATTTGACAGATTTCCTCTTTGTGATAAGTGATCAAATACACTTTAAAATATATATTGTAGCGGGTCAGGGCTGTTTGGGGTTTGACAGCTATGTTCTGTTGTTCCAGGCGGCACAGTTATGTTGCCATGATTACAGGTGTTCTCCCCTTCATTTGTGTTCATCCCCCTTTACTTATTCTACAACCCCACTTGTCACACTTCATGTGAAATATGATGGCGCCGGTGAGGTCGGCTGCCGTCACGACTGCTCCGACCACTTTTTCTTTGTCTTTGTTTTTTAAGTTAGTTTTCAGCGTTTCTAAATTGGCAAAATCATCACCATTGGGTACATTAGGTATGACAGTGACACTCTTGTTTCTATTGGTATACAATGTACTCACAATTCGAAGTTTTTAACTCCGGATCCGAGCTGGCCGAGTGAGATCTCGAGGGAGAACAAAGGGAAGCGGCGGCGGCCTAGAGGGAAGCGAGCCGGCGTCAGGAACAGGCTGAGAGCTCGTGCACACCGCACACCTCTGCCTAGCATCCTGCTCGCCAACGTCCAGTCACTGGAGAACAAGCTTGACGACCTCAGCGCCAGGATAAAGTTCCAGAGAGACATTCGGGACTGCAATCTCCTCTGCTTCACCGAGACATGGCTGAACCCAACGGTGCCGGACCACGCCATCCAGCCGGCTGAGTTCTTCTCGGTTCACCGCATGGACAGGACACGGGACTCGGGGAAGTCAAGGGGAGGCGGCGTGTGTTTAATGGTGAACAACAACTGGTGCAACAGTGCGAACGTTGTTCCTCTCACACGCTCCTGCACACCAAATCTGGAACTACTGTCCATCATGTGTCGTCCTTTTTATCTACCTCGGGAATTTACATCGGTCATTGTAAGTGCCGTTTATATTCCACCACAAGCGGACACGGTCACCGCCTTATGCGAGCTGCATGAGGCACTCACACAGCACCAGACACAACACCGGGACGCTGCGCTTATTGTGACTGGGGACTTTAATAGCGCCAACCTCAAACGCGCAGCGCCGAACTTTTATCAACACATCACCTGCCCCACCAGGGGTGAAAGGACACTGGACCACTGCTACACTACGGTCAAGGACGGCTACAAGGCACAATCTCGCCCTCCGTTTGGCAAATCTGATCACGCCGCCATCTTCCTCATGCCAAAATACAAACAAAGGCTGAAACAGGAAGTTCCGGTTCAGAGGAAGGTCGCGCGCTGGACGGATCAATCGGTGGCCGCGTTACAGGACGCACTCGATGACGCAGACTGGGGCATGTTCAGAAACAGCTCCGACGATGACGTCAACGTGTTTACGGAAGCGGTTGTGGGATTCATCGGGAAACTAGCGGATGATACCGTGGAGACAAAGACTATCACAACGTTTCCCAACCAGAAGCCGTGGGTGGATAAAACCATCCGCGACGCTCTGAGATCCCGCACCGCTGCCTACAACACGGGACTCATGACGGGGGACATGGACCCGTACAAAGCCGCGTCATATAACGTGCGGAGGGCGGTGAAAGAGGCGAAGCAGCGCTACGGGAGGAAACTAGAGTCACAACTCCAACAGAGTGACTCTAGGAGCCTGTGGCGGGGACTAAGGACAATAACGGACTATAAAGCACCAACAACCGGTATGACGAACGCGGCCGTGACTCTGGCAGACGAGCTGAACACTTTCTATGCTCGCTTCGAGGCTGCAGCTAAGGTCTCCAACAATGCTAGTGTTAGCGGCGCTAACGGCTACAGACAGGAAGATACTGCCAGCACCGGAAACGTGCTCGTCATCTCCGAGCATGAAGTAAGGAGAGCCTTCAAGAGAGTGAACACCAGGAAAGCAGCAGGACCAGACGGCATCCCAGGTCGTATCCTAAGAGACTGCGCATACCAGCTAGCTCCTGTGTTCACTGAGATATTCAACATCTCTTTATCTCAGTCGGTGATCCCCACATGCTTCAAAGAGTCCATCATTGTTCCTGTCCCGAAGAAACTCCACCCTGCTTCTCTCAATGACTATCGCCCTGTAGCCCTCACCTCAGTAGTGATGAAGTGCTTTGAACGCCTGGTCAGAGACTTCATCATTTCTTCACTACCAGACACACTGGACCCACTACAGTTCGCTTACCGTCCAAATTGTTCCACAGACGATGCCATCTCTCATCTCCTCCACACATCACTCACTCACTTGGACACTAGAAGGGGGAATTATGTTAAAATGCTCTTCATAGACTACAGCTCTGCATTTAACACCATAATTCCCTCCACACTCACCACCAAGCTGGAGCATCTGGGACTCAGCTCATCTATGTGTCAGTGGATCTCCAACTTCCTAACTGGCAGACCACAGGCAGTAAGGATGGGCGGACATGTCTCAGCCTCCACCACTCTCAGCACTGGAGCCCCCCAGGGGTGTGTTCTGAGCCCCCTGCTGTACTCTTTGTACACATATGACTGTGTGGCCACTACCAGCTCCACCACCATCATCAAGTTTGCTGACGACACCGTCGTGGTGGGCCTGATCTCTGATAACGAGACGGCCTACCTGAAGGAGATTAGGAATCTGGAGAACTGGTGCCAGAGGAACAACCTCCTTCTAAACGTCAGTAAGACAAAGGAGCTGATAGTGGACTTCAGCACTAAGCAGGAGAGGAACTACCAGACCCCCGTCATCAACGAGTGCCCAGTGGAGAGAGTGGACAGCTTCAAATACCTCGGAGTTCACATCACGCAGGACCTGTCATGGTCCTGTCACATCAACACCGTGGTGAAAAAGGCCCGTCAGCGTCTCTACCACCACAGACGCTTGAGAGACTTCCAACTGCCCTCCAAGGTGCTCAGAAACTTTTACTCGTGCACCATAGAGAGCATCCTGGCAGGAAACATCTTAACCTGGTTCGGGAACAGCACCATGCAGGACAGACGAGCTCTACAGAGGGTTGTGCGGTAAGCTGAGCGCACCATCCGCTCCGAGCTCCCTGACCTGCACTCAATCTACAGCAGGCGGTGCTGGACCAAGGCCAGGAAGATCGTGAAGGACCTCAGCCATCCCAACAACAGACTGTTCTCTCTGTTGAGGTCAGGAAAGCGATTCCGCTCCCTGAAGACCAACACAGAGAGACTGAGGAGGAGCTTCTTCCCGCAGGCGATACAGTCTCTCAATCACACCACCACACAGTACTGACCCACACATATGGTTCTTACACACACACTGGACTTTCTGGACTTTGGTTTTGCACAACACTGGTCACTATATTCTTCATTTCCGATTAATACTTGTACAGCTGCTGTTATTGTGTATATATTTATTTATATTTAGATTTCTTCATACATTCTTATATAGTTCTATATTGTGTATTGTGTATTTTGTTGTACAGTTATTTTATTTTCAACTTTAATTTATATATTTATCTTTATCTTATTCTTCCCAGTTAAATTTACCCTTCATTCTAATTTGTGTTGTACAGTTATTTCATTTTTAACCTTAATTTATATTTTATTCCTTCCTAGTTAAATTTACCCTTTTTAATTTTTCATATTTATTTCCTATCTTATTCATAGCCTTTTCCTTTTTTGTTTTCTTTAGGTCACGAGCAGTTGTCCAAGCATTTCACTACATATCGTACTGTGTATGACTGTGTACGTGACAAATAAAATTTGAATTTGATTTGAATTTGATTTGAAGAACCATTAGCTTTATCTGGATAATAGAACATCTCTGAGCAATGTTTGGATTATACACATTTATCTTCCAAGCATTTTAGTTGAACACTAATAAAACAATAATAAAAAAATGGGGTATCATTCATAAATGTATGGTCCTGTTTCTTTCTGTTCTACTTTACCGTACCATTAATCTCTTATTGTGCAACTGAATATCAGCCTCTTCGAATCACATTCGCTCAACATGAATACACCCATACAATATCTTTGTAGCAGCATGACAAAGCCCCCTGCTCGATTTCATATAAAAACATAAACAAGCACATGTGCACACACTGACACAAGTGTTGTTGTAAAGTAAGTTTTCATGTTGCCTTAGCTGCTGAGATCGATGATGACTCTGTGTATGATGAATGGAGACAGCTATATTATGTTACACACATAACAAATAGACCCTGACTGCAGGGAACACCATCTGATGTCTGCTAATTATAGAGGCTGGAAAACAGAGGTGTACACAGAGGCACGCAATCAACTCATATATCTTTCTTCTATAATGGGGCAGGGCTTTTTTTAGCAGTATAGAGCACAGACACACATAATGTTATATATACATATACATCCAAATGGTCACATGCAAATGGTCACACACAAATGGACGTGTTCTTACCCTACGAGACTGGATCTCTTTCACATATAAAGGCAATAAGAATTCTGACACTCCTTCAAGTCTCACTCCTTCTTTGGTCACCCGGAGATTCCCCATACCATCCTAGAAAAAGGTACGAGATAGAAAAATACAGTTTTTAAAAAGTTAATGACAAGCCAAAACAATACAAATGAAATTCTCATCCAGTGTTTTGCTTTGCTTGTCTATTATATATATTAAAAAGGGCACAACAATGTATTATTAAAGTGTACAATGATATTACACACAAGCAGACAAACACACACAGTAATCTGAGAAGTTACACAGTTTTTTTCTTCATTTTATTGTGCATACTGTGTCAGCATGGGAAAAACACTCCCATGCTGGCACAGTTGGAGTGTTTTCCACAAAATTGTTTGAATGCCTATAGTTAATGTGGTTGCCCCTTATTCGTCTACTAATAAATATATTTCATAAAAACAAACATACAAGGGAGCTAAGTTTACAAAATCCAAGCTCCTATGCAACACATGGAGGATAAATAAATAATTTTAAGCTTTTTTTCTTTTGCTTTATCAATTAGTGTGAATAGCAGTACTTGACACAATTATATATACCTGAAGATCTTAAATGGAAATAATTGAAAATATGTTGACAGCTTTTAAGGCTCTGTAGATACCAAATACTGAGTAATATTAGGCACTGACAAGCAGCGTTTATTCTCAAATCCTGGGTTCATCAATGGTCAATATATAAATATTATATTTAATTATCAATGGAGAATCATTATTTTTTATCATTTATTACGTTATCATTTGATTCAACACCAATTATGTTATGTAATTATGAAATAAATAATGACAAACAATGTGTAACTGGAAATAAAGTCATGCTGGATACACATATTCTATTGATTTGGCATTCAGCAACAAAGTCTCATGAGAGCTCTAGTTTTTCTATGCTAACGCAATAGTTGCTTTATCCTAGTCAAAGCAATGGAGTGGCAGATAACCATTTAGTTTACAACACGGAAACAAAACAGTAGAAACAAATTTTAGCTGGTCAGAAAGACATATCAAAGAAATCCATGAAGTTTGGCAAATGAAAAAGAGGATAACTGGAAGAAGGATGTGTTGTGGCAACCATCTTCTAAGAAAGGCTTTGTACTAAAATGAACTTTCTTTCACTTTGCATTGCCTGTGAACTGCTATTAACTTGTATTGCCATTACAATAACTGCCAAGAAAGATTTTGATAATTATAAATTAATGTTTTCCCTAAATTTCTAAAAGCTCTTATGATAACTAAGGGTTATATAAATATGCGCATCACTGCTCTGACTAAATCTGGTTTTATGGTCTCATGAATGTGTCTATATGCGTACATGATACGGGAGGCAGGGGGGGTTTCACCCCCCCCCCCCCAGACACGCCCCAATGCAGTTCTCCAAGATCCTGACTATGCGACGCTGGAAGCAGATGACAGAAGCGATTGTCGAATGTCAATTGGTTGACAAGTGGGCTGAAATAGAGAAAGGCGCAACAGCAGAGTTCGCCCGGAAGAGTAAAAACTTCAAAGATCAAAAATTACAGCATCAAAAGCACAGACAGAGGCTGCAGTGGAAATTTTCATTGTTTTTAACACTCAGTTCCACTTCTGCACTTTGTATGTCATAACTTTGCTCTCCTTACAAGAGTGGCCCACAGACCTGCTGTACCACATACTTGGTACAATGCCTCCATCTGACAACAAAGCTCACTGCAGGCAGACGTGCTGTCCTACTTCTGCTCGACCATAAAAGCAGCTTCAGGCTTGTGCTTCTGCTCACATCAAAGCAATGTTTCTGATGAGCTTGCTGACTATGTTTGATAAAAATGGCTTAAATTCAGTTCCTTTAAAACAGACATGCCGGGTATGAAGAAAGTCAAGCCTCTAATAGAGTAAAAAGGCAGCTCCTGTAGTATATCAGATCAATTATCTCACAACTTAGACATTCACATTACTCACACTCTCATAACATATACATATAGGATCTTAGGGGTGGGCACGCTACACGGACTTCAAATTACCATCAGGGTGTACACCTCACCCCTGACGTCGTTGCCCACCTCTCAATTTTAAATACACGTAGACATTGAGGGCCAGCAGGAGGGACTATGCGCTTACCTGCTGCTCTCTGGCAGGTAGCTCCATGCCCTCCTGGGTTTTAAATGCACCTTAGAACACACATGCATCAACACTACATATGAGCGGGCAGAGGGAGGTTTGGAGTCTTCTCACACCCCCATTCTCTGCGGCCTGCTGGAGTGGGAGGGCTAGGAGGAGGAGTTGGCCGTCCGACTGCGGTCTGGAATGTGGGGCCTCCCTGCTGCTGCAGAGTCGGGGCGGTCTGCATCTCCCCACCGCAGGGAAAAGGGTAACACCACCTGGGTCAGGCCTCTCGGCCTGGGGCTCGGGCACTCTGGCACAGCTGGCTGCCGGAGGAGCTCCCAGGCACGTCACTACAACCCCCCCTGGCTTATGCTCCGCAGCTGCTGAGTGACCCCTCATCTGGGACTCTCGTCAGCTCTTTCCGGGATACTGGCACGGCTGCCCCTCTGTTGGTCTTCCTTGGTCTCTTGTGTTCTGAGGGCCTCTGGATGTCTGGAGTTTTGATCTCCTCCATACCTGCTTCATGCCCTGGTGGACAGGGCTGTGGCCCCCCCACACCCTCTAGCAGATCATTACATGAAGGAACCTTTTAAAAACAAGCACGTTAATGCTCATACCTTAAAGCACACTGTGTGCTGTCGATCTTACGTGCTGCACAATAATGTTTAACATTTAGTATTTACTGTTATATTCCCATAGATCATCACGATGTTGTTTATTCTATTGCTCTCGTCTTCTTCTGCTTGTTTTCTTTTTTCTTTCTCAACAGGTGATCCAGGAAAAAGAAAAAAAAATGGTCTGTGGCACACAAAAGACAGTGATCCAGCTGCTGTCTACTCAGCAGTGACAACTGACGAAGTCAGTTATGGACAAATAACCATCAGACCAAACAAGACCAGAGACTTTAAACCAGAGCCAGACATCGTCTACTCTTCACTGAAGTAGTCCACCAGTCCAACCATTGACGTCCAGCTGCTGGTCTCTAACTGGTCCCCCCAGCACCTCAGACCAGAGGACATCCCTATGTTCAAGATTTTTACATGTCTTATGTCTTTCTATCACCAAATTAAAAATCTGTCAGCAGATCGGTGGTTAGGAGAGTGCAGAGTCCATAAATGTGTAACAGATGTGTTGAATATAGTGTTGTTAGAGTTTGGTGAGTCTTTTTGATTCCGTAAGAGTTGTTGAGCAGTTATTATTGTCAGTTATTCAGTTATTAAGCATAAAAACAACTCTGAAGGGTTTACTAATCAAAAGAAATGAGTTAAAATGCTTAAAAAAAAGAAGTAAAAAAAATACAAAAATTGGAAAAATGATCAAGAAATTTTAAACAAAGTAAATAGAGGCTGGGGAGATGGCAACTGTCTTACTGTCTCATTACTTCGCAGTGCAATTGCTATTTGAAGTTTTATGAGTCAGACAGTCTGTGAAGTGACTTTTTTTTTCAGAGGTGGAACTAAAACATTCTGTATTGAACCTTTTCCAGCTTCAACTGAAATATGTGTTATTCAGTGACAACAGATTAGTCTTGCCTGCTTGGCTTCCAGTTTCCTTTTCATGCTCAAAATGTTTGACAAAGTGTTCATGGAAATAGTGATTCTGATCCCATTGATTATCATTAATTGTTAGCAACAGCAAAGCAGCAGAGCCTTTCAAATTGTAATAGTGCAAGTTGGTTGTAAGAGCAACTTGGAGAAATTTGTAGGACAAAACAATGAAAACAATGAGTAATGGGGCATACATGAACCCCCCCCCCCCCCCCCCCCCCCCCCCCAATAAATACATAATTACCTACCTTACTGTTGGATAACAGTTGGATAACAGTAACCATTCATTAATGAAAAAAAGTAATATTTTTCAAGCCATGCCTTATACCTTCTTTGTTGTAGGTACAAGTATAAAAAGATAATTTTAGCTTGGTGCTATGTGGTTGCTAGAGAATATGAAGATGTCTAATATGTGATATCAATAAGAACCTTCAGCAGCTGAAGATGTATGTGTTTACCAATTCTCATCCTGTAGGAAGAGTTAGTGACCAAAGAAACCTTTTATCTGCCAACATTCTTTAATTACAATGGCTAATAAGAGAATGGAAATCTACATGTTTTGTATGTCTTTTTCAACTAAGTGTGCTTTGCTAAGAAATCTACAGGTGCTTGTCCCCCAAATACCTACTGGAGATACATTTTCTGTGTCATCATTACACAGTAAAGTACACTCCCTTGCCTCTATACTTACTTAGTACTGACTTATTTTGGAAATAAGTGTGAGCTTATGAAACGTCCGAGCTATTGTTGCAGATAGTTTTTTGAAATAGATATTTTTTAACGTTATTTTAACCCTGAACCTCGATTGTTCTAAACCTAACCAAGCCATTTTCTTGCCTACATCAAACCAAAGTGTACCTGAAAACCAGATGCAAAAGAACAAGAAAATAATTCTGTTAGAAAGCCCTTAAGGCAATCTTCTCCCATTTGCACTCTTGGCCTGAGAAGGACCTGAGGGAGGTTTTCAGAATCAATAAACCCTTAAACACAAAACACTTCAGGGTTAACTACTTTTTCACTAATGCTATTTACTTTAAATAAAGAGAATGGTGAAAGGCAAATATATAAAAAAGGCTGCCATATATGAAAATTTTAAAAGATATATCAAATGTCAAAGACACACTTCCTTAAAACCGCAAAGTCTGTGAAATACAATAATGAAGGGTCTTCTTGTGAAAGAGTAACAACCATAAATAAGAAGTTGCCAGGTAGTAATGGTGTTGCTTGCACACAGGTATGATAAAAGAAAAAGCATGATATTCAAAACATGAACTACTGTTTCTTACTCAAGTCATGAAAACATGATGCAGCATTTCAAATACCAGAATGCTTTTAAGACCAGTTAACCTATATTTCTAAAGTAGGGATGTCAAAGTGATTTTACATCGAGGGCCAAAGTGGGCTGGACAAGTAAAACTTCAATTTTTAACTATACACTTAATTCATGGGATATTTTACATTAAGATAAAGAAGTGCAATATCAACAGCATATGTCAGTTCTTTTACATGATAAAAGTGTGAAAAGCAGAAAACGGTCTGTAATTCACTGCCCAGATTGTCCTCTATTTATAAAACCTAAAGTTTTTGTTGTTTGATGAAGATTTTCTTGTTTTAACCAAAATGTCTATACTATACAGTAAAAAAAAACCCATGAATTTTTCTGTCATTTAACTGTTTATCTATTACTTAACCACTCTGGTTTAGTGTGAATAGCTATGGGGGAGTTCTTCACCAGCAGGAAAAGCTGAAAAACTTCAGCCTCCTTCATGTTTTCCAAACCCACCTAGCACCTCTAATTGGACATTTTGCCAGGCCAATATTGACACTGCTGTACTAGAGCTTAATAGAGAAACAGTGTGATGGCCTTACTTGCAATCACACATCTATCCTGTCGGGAATCCCATGTATAGCTGTGGTAGGGGTGCTGTGGGGTTGATGCAACATACCTAGAATGGGCGTGTTTGTGTTCCCTATACGTACGGTAAACAGAATGTGCACATTTATAGATGTCCTATTCAACACAGTGCCTTTAAAGGGAATGATGGATTCCCTTATCATGACGAGGTTAACTAGTAAACTGTCCCATTAGATGAAACAATACCATATGCAAGGTTATGCACACAGTACACCCACACCAGTCACATACAAACGAAAGACATGTTTACCACAATGACTTTTCAGTGTCCAAACATAGACATGCACGTGCAAAGACACATAATAGGTCTGTGTGTCCCTGCGATGATGGATAGGCTGGGAAACTATTTTGCAGGGGCTTCTAATATTCAGGAGTGTTGTAATTTTTCATACAACCTTTTATGTCAGCAAGTAGACCCAGAGAAAAACAGAGAGCAAGAGGGAGTGAGTACAGTGTCACCTTTGGTTAGAAAAAAACAGCTGGAAAAATTGCTTAAGGGATGCACAAATTGGGAAACTATAAAACTGCTTTGGTTGCTCCTTGGCTTGTTGAACTGAGACACTATGTGAGGGTTTTTAAAAAAGCGTTGTATGGCAAAATATTAACTTTTTTAAAAGTTAATTTGGACCTTTTCATTTTGATATACCACTGAATAAAAGTTGAATTCAAAATAATTTCTGTGAATGCTTAGTGAGTAATATAAATGACCATTTTTAGGTGATAGTTTGGCATATCTATGAATTTTTACAAACTGCAAAATCCATGTCACATTCAATTTTTCACATGAGGCATTAATAGCTTAAGAGCTCCTTCTGGAATGTATGGCAAAAAATATGAACTTATAGCATTTTTATTGGTTATCTTTCTCTTCTCTCACTCTTCCACTGCACCTCTTATCTTTCTTGCTTGCTTTTTCCACATATTACACAACTCACTCGATTTTATGGTGCACCAGCACAGCTCTAACAGTGCCAGACTCAGATTAAAGGATGGAGTCTAAAATGGTTAAACCACACACGTGTCATGCAGTGCAGCCAAAGTAATTTCCTTTATCAAGAAGTGTTTTGTATATATGAGCTGAAATTTTGTTAAAAGTAAAGCTTTAATGTCTGCAAATTACCAAGGTGTCCAGTTAGCTTTCACAACAGCCAAGTAGCAAAGCAGCCATTGAAGAGTTACTAAAGAATTCAACCATAACTGTCCATATTGCACATTAAAAAGTATATTGTCCTACTTCCACATCAGGCTTTTTAATGTACAATAAATAAAAAAAATAAAGCCATGTGTTTATTATTAGAGACATGCTTACATATCGAATTCATGCTGTTTTAAAATTAGCCATTGTGGATTCCTCTCCCATGTGCTCTGTTAATTTGCTGTTGCTGCTGCCATTTGCTGTTAATGCAAACTCAGCACATTCCCCATCTGTTTCACACTAAAACACATTGAAAGAATTAAACCTCCTTAACTGCTCACTTACCTACAAGGCCTTTTTTTGTTAAATATCAGCAGCAATTCTCATCTATCAGCACTGATGTAGAAAAGTCAGAGACTAACCGCTATTATAAAAGCGATCATAATTATAGCCATAAATGATGTAATGTGTTAATAATATATAAAGTCCAAAATGTACTTTTCATCCTTTCCTATTTGTTTCCTTTAATCTAGAGTAATTTTGCATACGCTAGACCGCATGTTGGGAAGTATTTGTTGTTAACTGAACAATCAGTTCTCATACTTACCATGTGGAATCAAGAAGATTGACGAGGGAATAACAATCACAGCCAGATGAAAAGGCATATTTTAAACTGCAAGGCTTCTACTGTGCTTCTGGTCAGAAGTTTCACGTTGCTATGATTATTTTATCTGCATATCAAGCAGATAGAAAGAAAACAAAAGTCAATCAAACAAGCTTTCTTCTTCTTGAGCACTTGTGCTAAAATCAGCGGTAGTGCTGTGCAGTACTAGAAGTTTTTGTATCAGTTTGATAATAAGTAAATAGAGGGCCAGTATTGCTAGAAGCGATACTGATACTTTTTACCTATAAGGGTAACTTATGTAAGGAATAGCAGTGTGTCATGATTTATGAGCTGCATCAGTAACTGAGTTTTTTTGGAGACCGTACCTCTGTATCTCTATAACACTCTGAACACTCTGGGTCAGTTTTCGTTATTTAAATATTCTATAGGCTATAAATAAAGTAGACATGACAGTCACCACGAAAAGGTTCATATGCTGGTATTGATCCAATACCAGTGGTGGTGTCAATACTATTCGTGTTGATGTGTGCGACCATAGCTGTACCTGTTAATTGAACACCGTAACAATAAAGTAATGTAATGTAATGAATTACTTTCTCTGTGGTGTAATGTATTACTTTTTAAAAAAACAACCCTAACAAAGTTCTCAACACAGAAATAAGAAATTGACAGAGTTCAAGTTAAACACACTAGTAATTACAGTACTGTTCCAAGATAGTGTCTTCAAAATATGCTGGCATTCCAGCAGCTCTGACAGGCTAGAGAAACAAGCTAGACAGCTTGACTTAATGTCTCTTTTTCTCAGAATGTGAAGTCTTTTCATTTCTGTTTACATTAGTTGTTTATTGTATACTGAAGGTGCAGTTGAAACTGACCATTTAACATTTTCTATTATAACCTAAGGCACCAGATCAATACCAAGCATAAAAATAGATAGTTAAACTAACCTTGAACTAAAAGTTCCAACCACTCTCATGCAATAGTATGAACTTTAATCAAGTTTTGTAATCTAAACGCATCGTGATGCAGTGGCGCTGTCATCTCGAGCCAAAAGCATTGTGGGTGCAAACCTCCTGGTTTCTTCCTGTGTCTACAAGAAATGGTTAGATACTAAATTGGCTGTAAATGTGGATGCATGTGTGTGGTTGTCTGTCTGTCTCTCTTTGAATGAACTGTCAGCCTGTTAAGGGTTTACCCTGGCCCCACGTTCTGGAAGGGCTTTTCTTTTTTTAGTAAGTGAACTTTCTGTTATGATGATGTAGCTACAGGGGAGAGACTGCTCTACACAGGATGACAAATATTAACCTTTCTTAAGTACTGGGTTGCGTTGACCACAGCTGCACACGAATAGACATCCCTTAGTGTCCACAAATGATGCACTTGCTCTGTCTCCTTTGTGTGAGCCCCCACCTGCGTCCTGAATCACCTTTGACTGACAAATGACAGCAAAGAGTTTCCTGCTGCTTTGCCCAGTCCACACAAACCACTCATCCACACAAATTGCACAGAATATCACAAAGGGACAAGCTGACAAGTGCAGTTAACATCACCTTGCTTTCACCAACAGCTGTGCCCCACTTCACCTCTATAGCCTGAGAGACAGTCTGACTGACAAATGACAGCAAAGGTTTAATGCCTTCTTGTCACGGACCCAGTTCCAGGGATTCGGGGTCCGTGAGCAGTGTGGACTACTATTGTAGTTATTATTATTATTATTATTATTATTATTATTATTATCATTATTGTGGTTGTTGTTATTATGGTTGTGTCTGCTGTCCTGTTTTTCCGTGTTGGTGTACTGTCAGGTGTTTAGGGGTGTGTGCTTGTGTATGTGAGGGTGCGGTCGTGGCAGGCACTTTTAGGCCTGGTGGGTGTGGCCCTGCCAGCTGACCGGTCCCACCCAGGAATCCACACACACCTGGCGCCGATCAAGCCTCGTCAGAGGAGCTTCAAAACAGTGTGGCTGAGAGCTCCTCGACGCTGGATCGTTGAGTGACTTCCCGTCAGTCTTAAGTGTATTGTGCAAGGTTAGTGCAAGTCTACTGTTAGGTTTTGTACTCACGGCTGCCTTTGTGGCGACCAGGAGGCAGCACACGGAGAGTACACAGGGAACGGAGACAGAGCACGGAGCACGGGATAAAGGAGAAGACACGGAACGGGAGTTGGGATCGCACGGGGGGATTTATTGTTGTTCGGATTGTCACCACTGTAAATAAACACTGTTGCACTGTAGAGTCCTGCATTTTGGGTCCTCCTTTCCCCACATCCCCACGGTCTGCCAGCGAGACCGTGACACTTCTCACACTTGTGTTTGTCTACTTGCCCCACAGCTGTCACCCCACTCACTCTTGTTGTAAAAAAATAAAATAAATCTAAAGTGTTAGGTCAATGGGGAGAGAAAAGAAATAATCCTGCAAGGCTCAGTGGTTAGATGAATGCTTGCCACTCACAATTGGACAAATAATTCAAAAAAACTTGTCAGCGACTTTCAAGACATTGGAGCGCCGAAAACTCACATTACTGAAAGGACCCGTGTATTATTTTGAGGTTTAATGAGTGCAAGATCAATGTATATTTTTAGAAATTCATCATTTAACTTGTTTCAATACTTCAACAAGTCTCCATGTTTCTGTTATGCAATTCTGCCTAAACTTTGCATAGGTTATTTTAGTTTAAGAAAGATTAATGTTCATAGCACAGAACATCAATCATAACAGTCTTAACTCCACTATAATGGAATTAAGACTGTTATTGATAGAGCTATCCTCAGGGGTTAGAGTGGAATTTGGCAGGTGGGGAAAGCTTAGGTTCCAGTGTGGCAGTGCAGCGTAGAAAATCTGACTCAAATTGAAATCGAGTCACTTAATAATTTATTTTTAAAGCTCCAGCTTAATCAGCTACCTGTGCTACTAGTGCTCTGAGGTTTATTGCTCTTCATTGATTTAGCTGAATGCTTATTACAACACATAAGCAGATGTTACATGAAGCATTATTGCTTCTTTTCAACACCTCCAAGCCAAAATAGCAAAAACGGGGAATTAGGTATCATCAGTTTAAACTGATGACTCCTCTCAAAGTCCTTCCAGAACCAACTCCTATTAGTCTGCAAGTATATTAAAACACATTTAGGCATTTATTTGGGCAGTTATTTTAAAATAGTAAATGTAAATGAACTCCATTAAAACTCCTTCCAGTCAATGATTTATATATATCTGTTTCTGTCATATATAAATATGACAGAAACACTTCCTTTTTGCTTGGAAGTTATAGTTCTAGCACAATTTCACAGTTGCAAAATTCTACAATAGTTTCCATTTCTTCCCTTAAGCTACTTCAGTCTCTGACTGTAGAAGTCACTTGGATGAGAGGTGAAACGTTTCTCCCACTGAAAACGTTACGTCCAGTTGAATAGAATTGACTTTTTTGGGATTTCCTTCCCTAGATGATTGAGCATGCATCAAGACGTCCCTCACTGAAAACTGTACTGCTAATTACCTAGTTTAGCTTGCATTTACTCTCTGGTATAAATTTGAATAACATGAAGTTATTATCATTTAATTTGTTGCCAGGTGTGTTTCTCTCTGGATCTGTATAATGTCAACACATCCGACCCAGTGCCTGCTTAAAACAAAAACAAAAAAACCCAATCAAAAAAGAACAAAAAAACAACAACATAAATTAGGACCAAACTGTACATGTAAGCTTTAAATTTACAGTTGGGCTTGCTCAGCAATCCCTACCTTTAAAAACAATCTCTCCTCTCCACTGCTCTCTCACTTTTTTCCATCTTTTTCCATCATTTTTTCCCCTTTGGAAATAAAGTAACTGTATCTATTGCAGGCATTCAGTGCCGAACTGCACTAACATGTGCTGAGCTGTTTGAAATGATGCAATTTAAATTACCTGTAACTTAAAAAAAAGAAGTCACTCTGTTTCCTCCATTAAGTATAACTCGCTGAAAGCTGAAGTTCTGACAGTGAGTGGGAAGAGAAGGAAAAAAAGGACGTGTGCAAAAAGGACTATTAACTGTCTCTACCACATCAGCTCGAAGGACCACCGAGATGCAGTCCATGAAAAAGTATCTGGCGTGACAGTAGCCTTATCTGTAGTATTGCTCTCAACTACACATTAATTCAAGGTTTTACAATGCTGTTCCAGATTATTCCTTCTATTTTAACCTCTTCCTATTCCTCTATTCATCTTTCATTTTACTTTACTTGTTAATCCTTTACTCACTATAGTTGTACATAGCAGGTTTAGAACCTTAGACAAAAGAGAAATAATAATGTGCACTGTTCTTGTCAATAGCTCCTTCCTCTTAATTTAATAGTCAATAAATGCCAATGCAGTTGGGTAATTAAAATGTCATTATTATATTTGGACAACACCCAAGGTATTCTCAAGCATTTATAGTTACACATATGAAGCTAGAAATAACACAAAATGTGGTTTTATTTTTAAAAAATGCTTTAAAAATCACCTCCCACACGCATACAGACATTTAGCAAACAAGGTTTAGCTAAAGTTTATCTAAGGTAACAGCAGAATCCAAACAATTGAAAAAAGTATCTTGAATAGGAAGTAGTGGTGCAACGGATCAAAAATCTCACGGTTTGGATCGGATCACGGTTTTAAGTCACGGATCGGATCAATTTTCGGATCAGCAAAAATAGAAAAAAAAAGACAAAAATTCGACTCGTCATTTACTTATTTAAGTATTTTTTGCCTATTAAAAAACATTCAACTGAAGACTCATTCCACGCACTTATATAAAAACAAATTAAGGTGCAATATGGACATTATGGACCATGCTGGGCAGCCTCTACATCCTCTGCACATGGCCATAACCAACCAGAAGATTCTGTTCAGTGTGTATAGGAATTTCTTTGACTTATGTATTAATCACATTATTTTATTGTATGATGCCTTGGTGCCACTGGATTTTAACAAGTCTCACACTCATACATTAAGACAAATGGTGGGGGTCTAGTAAGGAAGTTGGGGGAAGCAGACAGCTCCACAGGAAGAGTCTTTTGTCTCTTTGAGGACTCTGGGAGGTAGCAAGGGAGTGTGAACCTTAAGATGTGAAACAGCTGTGTACTGCCTTTTGTTCCTGGAGAAGGTATTTAACTGAGAGCCATGCTAGGCTCAGGGAGACTCTGCTGACCGTCTGCCCCGCGGTCATGTAGGCTCTCCATAAGCTTGGTTTTCTGTTCTTTGTGTGTTTTGATTAAAGAATGTTAGCTACCGCTCACCGCTCGTCTGCAGGCTTTATTTAAATGGAAAACTTCCACAACAAGTGACAGGTTGCTTCTCCCAAAGTCAAGGACCATGCAGCAGACTTAAAAAGTCCTTTGTCCCACACGCCATTAAACTGTTTAACTCCTCGCTGGAGGGGAGAGGGAGGGGAAACAGGGACAAAGGAGGGGGGAACAAGTAGCTGTAGTGCCTTTTCACTGTGCAATAGTTTTTGTTAATATCCAACGGTGTAATAGACTCACACAGAGGTGTGGACTCGAGTCACATGACTTGGACTCGAGTCAGACTCGAGCCATTAATTTTATGACTTTTGACTTGACTTGAAAAAATGTTCTAAGACTTTTGACTTGACTTGGACTTTTACACCAATGACTTGGGACTTGAATTGGACTTGAACCGGTTTACTTGAAAAGACTTGATATTTTACCCCAAATATAAAATTTAACATGCATATTATATAGAGATTGAAAATGTGACGTCATTCACGGGTAGAACCGCAAAGGATTCTGGGAACTCGTGGCAAGCGGTACTAGTGCACGCAGGCTTTCAATTGAAATCAGTCACACAGCGATAAAAAGAAACACAAAAATGTCAAGAAGCTGTTGTATTATTAACTGCAATAGCCGGTCGCATGACAGCCACGGGAAGCCGACGGGTAAAGAGATCGGTTGTTATCGGATTACGTCGTTGAAGAGAAATTGTTCGAGCCATGTTTCCGAAGTAACAAAGAGGCGACTGGATTGCAGCCATTCAAAGACCAAATATAACGTCCCAGAACACTCCAGCTCACAGGTTAGTCTGCTCCAAGCATTTCCACAAAGGTCAGAGTTTTGTAGTAGTTAATACGTCATTTTCATAACATAATTGGTGATATAGGTTACAAGCAAGTCTGGCGCTGAACAGAAATTGTCGCGCTATGCTCCTTTATTTATTGTGCATAAACAGTGAATTGTCCTGACACAATATTGCGTTTCGCTTCTGTTATTATGGTACATTGACAAAAACATATACTTTTATTCACAGGATAAAACAGGTTTTTTGTATCACTAATTGCCCAGTACGATTACAGCATACAGTATTATTGTCACTGCTACATTTCTGTGATGCTACCAGAAATTATTTCCACTACTAATTAATTACCGTTGAGCTCAAAGGTCCTATTAATAAACGGTTAACGAATGTGTATTTATGAAGACAATTTGTGAGACTGGTAAACTTATGATAGGTACGATGGTCTTTACTTTCTACACGGTGCATTTCAAGGTCCTGCACCCATCCGTCGGTAAACTGTACCTGGGCTTGTTGCAGTGACCTGAAGTTACTAAACTTCATGAGTGTATGCACTCACTCCAAGAACCGTATGATTATAAATATGCATATAAATATGCTAAGATGAGATAGCTGACTTCATCTAACTAGCAAATGTTGTCCAGGCTACGTTGGTGATACAGTTTTTTTTAATGTGTATGATATTTTTGTCATGCGATTTTAAAGCTGGTCCTACAACCGCATCCAAAAATAACATGCAGCTTATCTCAGAACTGTCGGTGAAAATTATTCTTGGAGCTAAGTTTAATTGAGCTGCATTTTAAAGAGGTGCAATTTCACAATTTGTGTATATTTTCTAAGTTCACTATTTTGTCATGTGTTGAGAAAAACACAGATTTTAAAATTACATGGTCTAATATTTACATTTAGCATAACTGCAACATTATTTTTTCGTTTTTTTTTTTTTTTAAAGACTCGAAAGGACTTGAAATTCAAAGTTTCAGACTTGTGACTTGACTCGGACTTTTACACCAGTGACTTGAGACTCGACTCTGACTTGCCTGACATTACTTGAGACTTGACTTGAGACTTGAGGATAAAGACTTGAGACTTACTTGAGACTTGCAAAACAATGACTTGGTCCCACCTCTGGACTCACAATACTTGAAATGTGCCGTTCCCTTGTATTCTTATTCCTATTTATTCTATTTATCCCTTTTGTATTCTCTGTATTTATATATGTGTATATATGGTATATTTCTGCTCACATTCTGCAACTTCTGTCGGTGCTGTGCTGCTGGAAACTGAATTTCCCGGAGGAACCCACCCGAGGGATAAATAAAGTTTCATCTAATCTAATGTAATCTATAGGGCAGTACAGGGCTTTGTATCTACCACTCCGCTGTGATATAACGAGCAGTCACGGTCACGTGGCTTTCCGTTGCCCTGGAGGTCCACCCATTTGTAGTTAGGGCAACAGAAGATGCCTGGGACAGTTCAGCCATAACTTTAAACTTCTCCTGCTCATACATGCTTGGAACGATCTTGTCACACTGAAGTGGACGCGCAACGAGATATCATAGTGTGGCTCAAGCACGTTCATCACAGTTTAAACCCCTTGTTTTGCACAACGGAATACGGCCTCCCGTCTGCAGCTAAACACCCCAGTAGCTTTTGTAATAGCTTTAGCCCGGTCGGACTGGGCAGCAAAGGGCTGCTTAAATGCCGCAAACTCCTCTGCTCCTCCACTACTAGCGTTGGCCATAACTACCATCTTGACAGACCCACCACGCGCACCATACACATACTTTTTTTTTCTTTTTCGAATCTTCGGATCACGTGCGTGCCGAACCGTGGAGTGGGATCGGTTTGGATTTCGGATCAACCGTGATCCGTTGCACCACTAATAGGAAGTGTTATTTAACTTAATCGTATTGACAGTGAACAAATCTACTGCAGAAGTGGCCTGGCTCTGTTGCTTGCTGTTTTCACCAGTCCAAGAACTACTTCAGAGAACTCACACGCTTCTTTAACAATTTGAACTGGGTTTGTGTAAAGAACAAGCCCAATGTATTAGGCAGGGTACAAACTAACATAAAGCAAGATGAACAAATAAACCAACAACCAGAAAATGAAGACACATATGTACACGAAGGGAGCTAATATTGACCTGAATGCAGAAGGAAAAGCAATTATCAAAATTAAATTGGAAGTAACAATAGATAAGGGAACACTACAGACAGAAAGATGCCAAGGAGGAAACACAAGAGAAATGGGGAGGAAAGAAAGACAAATGAACTAAAACCAGAAAACAAAACTCAACAGATACTTTATAAAAACACAGCAGTCTGCATTAACAATAATGAAAAAATGTTTTAACTAGCTTCTCAGTTGTTAAACATGTATAATACATTCATTTATATTGTACAAGGTGCTAAAATTTCAGGCACCTTGAGGGTGTTTCCACAATCACTGGTAGCCCAGTATTGTTTTTATTTCAAAAGAGAAGCAAAACTAGTCGTGGGAAGACATACTGTCTGAATCTACAGCGACTTGGTTTCAAGGGTAAAGCCTACATCTTGAAAGCAACACACAAATCCCAACAGCGGTTCAGCCCCCACATTCATGTACTGCATTAGCTAAATAGTCTGAACAGGGACTATTTAAAGGTACCAAGTGAGAAGCACAGAAATGCTAATATTGACTTGCAGATATTCAGAACAACTGCCGTCATTTATTTGCCTTCATAACACAGAGATCATATTTAATCAATAGTGCATCCATGTTGTAGAAGACTGTAAGTCTTCTGCATCTCAGTGGTGTTGTGGGGTTATAATAAAATAATCTGGCCCAGGTAAAACAGAATCAGATTTACTGCAATTTTGATGCTAGCAGCAATCTCACGTTTCAGCATTTATGCAACATCTGCAGGAGTCTGTAGGAGTCATGTACTAGGTTGTTGGCAGTGCTTACAAATCATCTTCAAGAGATTAAGTATTTTCAACCTGAACAGACAGGAATCTCACTGAACCTGAAAAGAGAGTATTAGCCAAAGGACTCAATTTCGCCATTTCTCCACAACAGTTGCCCATAGTGGACCTCATCACAGCCACAGAATCTGCCATACGGATTAATAAATTATCACAGACAGAAGCAGAGCAAATCAGGATGAAAGTCTCAGCCACCCTCTCCAGTGCCAAAGTCCCTCCGTCCAACCTCACAATACAGGAAAAGAAGGCCGTCGCTTCCCTGAGCAAAGATCACAACATCACTGTTTTACCAGCTATAAGGGAAGATGCACCGTGGTCCTAAACACTACAGATTACCATACAAAGATCACTACTCTCCTCAGTGACAACAATACCTATGAAGCCTTAAAGCGAGACCCCACAAGCAGCTACAAAAAGAAAGTTATATCTTGCCTTCAAGACTCTGAAAAGGACAAAATCATTGACCGCCTTACATATCACCACTTTACCCGTGGGATGCCATACCCTGCATTTACGGACTTCCTAAAATCCACAAGGAAGCTGTCCCACTCAGACCCATAGTCAGTAGCATAAACTCAGCCACTTATAACATTGCAAAACACCTTGCTACCATCCTTGCTCCTCTCGTGGGGAACACCCCACACCACATCAAGAACTCCACCGACTTCACTGACAAGGTCCAGAAACTTACCCTGGATCCAGATGAAACCATGGTGTCCTTTGATGTAGTCTCTCTCTTCACTTGCATACCCACCACGGAGGCAGTAGAGACTGTCAGAAAACAACTACAAGAAGACAGCTCCTCTGCCTCACCACTACATATTTCAAATACAACGAAGGCTTTTACAGACAAAAACATGGCTGTGCCATGGGCTCCCCCGTGTCACCTATTGTAGCCAACCTTTACATGGAGGAAGTGGAAAGGAAGGCTCTTGGCTCTTTCAAAGGAAGAGTACCCAGCCACTGGTACAGATATGTAGACGACACCTGGGTCAAAATCAAGACACAAGAAGTGGAATCCTTCACTGCGCACATTAACGCTGTGGATAAAAACATCAAGTTCACCAGGGAAGACACAAAGGACAACTGTTTGCTTTTCCTGGACTGCGCTGTGCACATTGAAGAGAACGGCAACCTCAACATCGAAGTTTACCGGAAGCCCACACACACGGATCAGTACCTCCTCATTGACTCCCATCACCCTCTGGAACACAAACTTGGAGTAATTAGGACCCTACACCACCGGGCAGAACATGTTCCCTCTAAGCCTGAAGGAAAAAAGAAGGAACACACACATGTAAAGGAAGCACTCAAAACCTGCGGCTATCCTAAATGGGCGTTCTTAAAGTCAGCAAAGAGGCACAGAAAAGAAGACCAGACACCAGCGAGGGAGGATAAGAAGGACAGACACAACAACATTGTCATCCCCTGTGTAGCCGGTGTATCAGAAAAACTCAGGAGGGTTTTCTCCAAGCATGACATCCCAGTGTATTTCAGACCCAGCAACACGCTCAGACAAAAACTGGTTCACCCGAAAGACAAAACGCCAAAACACAGACTTAACAATGTGGTGTATGCGGTACAGTGCAGCGAGGAATGCCCAAACCCCTACATTGGAGAGACCAAACAGCCACTTCACAAGCGCATGGCACAACACAGAAGAGCCACCTCCACAGGACAAGACTCAGCAGTCCATCTGCATCTGAAGGATAAAGGACACTCTTTCGAGGATGCCAATGTTCACATTTTGGACAGAGGGGACAGATGGTTTGAAAGAGGAGTGAAAGAAGCCATCTATGTCCACTGTGAGCGACCATCTTTGAACAGAGGCGGTGGTTTACGACACCAACTCTCTGCCATCTATAATCCAGTTTTGAGATCCCTTCCCAGACGCCTTAATGCCCACTCACATCCTGGGCCATCTGATCTCAGGAATTCGCATGATAAGCTGGGGCCAGGTTTCACAATGAGCTCACCCGAAACTCTGGCTGATTGGGACCCACATCCAATTTCACACCTTGGCTCAGGCGATTAGAGGATCATCAGGGGGTCCTTTTGTCCCTCTGTGGGGGGATACTCCCACTAGGTTTATATCTGGGACTCTCCACCATTTGACCTTAGAACTGAAGAAGCTTCTCGGATGAGAGGTGAAACGTCTTCAAGTAACTTAAAGAAGTCCAGACGCTTTTCTTCGCAAGCTCCTTTGACTACGATGACCTGGATGACTGAGAACCTTCACAGACAACCTGAACAAACTCAGCAAAAGTCCCTCTTTCTTCCTTTTTTTCCTTTCTTTTTTTTTCTTTTTTAATGAAAAAACTGGATGTTAATCTTCTTATATTACTGCATTTCTAAACTTTGGTTAAGGGTGCAAACTTCAGTGAGAGGGCAATACAGGGCTGATGTCTGCTATTGAATCTGCTGGCATGACTTCAATCCTTCTCCCTGAATACCTGAAGAGAGTAATACTATTTTCAACAGAGTTTGCTCAAGAAAACATGCCTGAGGGCCAAAGTACTTTAGGGAATGCTAGTCAAAATCCCAAAATGAAAAACATAACCACAGCCCAGTAGAACTTGTGGTATGAGTATGTCAACTCACTCTTGAAAGGCTGCTTGACTTACATGAAGTGAAGCCTTATGTAAGTCTAGGGATAATAAATATCTCTATAGCCAGAGAAGCCACCACGTTTTATCTATAACATATATATAGTTTACACAGTAGTCCCTGTTATGTGATCCTAGTCTGATCTGAGCCGCTACATTCCATTTGCCATCCATGTCAACAGCCTTGTCCAGCATAAGTGTGCTAGCAGATGAAACGTTTTTATAGTTTTTTTTATAGAGTACACAAAATAATGGGCAATGTTAGCTGTAATTCTCATTAAGCCTAAATCAAGTCACTGGAAGCTGTTAATACATTTCTGTAATAACCATGCCATTCAATACAATTCCACAGCTGATTTAGCAGCAATTCACTACATTCTGAGTTTAAATTACACTTGATGCACATGTGATGTGATGTTGCATGGCATGGTTTATATCAGAAAAAAACTGAAACCTCATACATTGCCTGGAGTTGCAAAGACATACTCTACTGAAAGCCAACACTGTGTCATATTCAATCACATCTTTCACTCACTCACTTCAATGAAGGCAGAATTTGGAAGTAAAACCACTTTTGTGTGTCTATGTGACTCGAGTAATGCTTTTTAGCGTTCAAAACATGACAAGCATGACTAGAACACAACCACCACTGAAAGGATGAAAATGCAGAAAAAAAAATCATGCTGTGAAAAAGAACCTAAACCAAACTTTCCAAAAAATATTTTTCTCATTTTATTTTTTATTTTTTGTATTTGAGTAACAATGACATTACATCTGTATCGCCTTCTTTAAATTATTATTAGCAACTCATATGACATGATGTCTTGCTGCAGAGTCAGTGCGTCAGTCTATATTGCTTCACACCCTTCACTCGCAGACCAAAATAAACTAGGTGACCGGCATCCATCCTACCCTGGATACCACATATGTGACTGGTTTAATGGTTTGTGGGTGACAGATCATCATTGCTGGATCCTGTGGCCACTAGCTCCCCAGTCTGCCAATCATTTGCCTCCAAAGAGCACCCACACAGAGAGCATGTCTTCTTCCACTGTTGGGATTGTTTCTGAGTGACAAGCATAACAAAAATACATCTACTTTCATCCACAGAGTTTATATTGATCCATTGTTGGCAAACAGGCAGAAAATAAAGGGACAAAGTTCAGTATTTTACTGTCTGTGATGCATCTGATTTTTGAGTGACACAGTGAGTAACAAGTGACAAAATATGTCTGGTTTCATCCATCACCCATCCATTTCTGTCCTTCTTTTCTGCCCAATCTTTGTTTCTGCCATTTTTTTTCAACCCTGTCCGAGACATTTCTCTGTCCTCCACTGGTGGCATAACAAAATAAAGAGAAGAGGATAAGAAAACAGAATAATGTATAACGATGCATAAATTATTTGTGAGCAGGCATTTAGTAGTAATGGCTATGTAACTGCATAGCCAGTGTACTTTCAACATGTTACACATCTGTACTACAACATAACAAAAATAGTGCGTGACAGTGGCTATCTTGAATGACAAGTGACTGTTGATATGGCTGAAATCCCATGCCTACTACGTGGTCACTTGTCTGCCTGGAACTGATATGACCTGAATATCAAACAGAGTGGAAAATATTACTGGCTTCACTGCTGACAGACAAGTTATAGTAGATGCTTGTGTGCTGCTGTCCATGTTAATATCCGGATGCATTATTTGTCTCTGCACATGTCCTTCGTCTTGTGTTATGGGTAGATGAGAGCCCACCTAAACTGACAACAGTCTGTGTGTCCGGTTCACGTCTATGGTTACAATAATGGTATGGTACAATAATGTTATTTTAAATAAGAGCAGGTGGCAGTAAAAACAAATTAACATAAATCAGTTTATGCAGGTTAAACCTTAGTACAAAATTGTAAAAGTTGTTAGATTTTGTCTGTGTAAGTTTTTAGTCATTCAGGAAGGAGCCTGAAAAGAAAGCCACTGAACTTCTTTAAGTTTTTTGAAGATGTTTTACCTCTCATCTAAGAGGCCTCTTTGGGTCTAAAACCAAAATGTGGAGAGTCCCAGGTATTAATTGATGGTGCACATGATTAATAGTGGATCAATGACTCCTAAGGGACAACCCCCACTAGGCTTTAAATACCTGAGACTCTCCATCTTGTGGTTTTAGAACTAAATAAGCCTCTTGGATGAGAAGTGGAATATCTTCATAAACCTTTGAAAAGTCCAGTCGCTAGCTCAGCTGCTACATTTCTAATACACACCTGAAATATAACTTCTTTGTATCTGTAATAGTTTATGTGGGGATATAAAAACATCCTTTCTTGAGCACTGAGTGAAATTAGGCGCTGAGTTTATAGGATTTAAGTCTATTTATCATTAAACATGTATATAGCAGCCAACAGTGAAACTGTGTGCTTTTGCACATCTCAAGTGTTTAGTGTATGTCTAAGTATGCCTCTAGATGATACAACAGTGCAGCAGATTGCAGCAGTGTGATATATAAATATACTGATAGAGAAATGTGTGCATTTGTGTAAGGGCAGAACGCATAGCACTCACATTTGTCTATCCATTTTTCTTAAGCGTTTATACAACTTAGGGTCAAGAGGGGCCAATTTACAGTCCTGACATGTCTGTGAGAGTAAGCCAGAAAACCTAAACTAGATGAAACAGGCACAGGAAGAACATGCAAACTGCAAGTAGAAAGGCCCCAGATCAAGCGGTTCAAACCTTGACCTTTCTTGCAGTGAGGTGATAATGCTAACTACTGCATCACCTTGCTGCTTCAGCAATGATATGTATTACATTCAGTATGTGAATTTAAGTGTCAGTGAGCAGATGGATGTGTGCAAATTTCCTACATGACTTGTAAAATCTTCTTTGTAAGTGAGACTAAGTGAGTGTGCTTGGTTGTGTGTAGCCTTTAGCCCATAGCCAAAAACTCTTTGTTTGTATGCTGTCAGTCACTGCAGACTGCCACTGGGTAAACAATGCGCAAGAGATATAAATTGGGAGAGATGCAGAAACATGTGGCAGGAAGGAAGTAAAGATGAAAGGAAACAGGGAGATACACACATGGGAAAAAGAGGAAGAAAAACTGAGACACAAAGGAAGTTGGAGACAGAGAGAACTGGAGACAGAGAAAGACAGAGCGAAAGAAAGGGCATCAGTGGCAGAGAGTGCACTAGCAAAAGTGTCGAGAGAGAGACAGAAAAAGTGAGGAGGTTTTCTCAAGGGTGTGCACTCTGTAAATTATAAATGATGACTCATGTGCACTGAAGCCATACACACAGAGATGTATATAAATGTAGCATCACCTTGGTGATATAACATTCTTTCCCCAAGGTCTACTTGTCACTTTACAAGTAGTGTAAAGGTGCCACATACCCTGTAGAAGAAAGCACCGATAGAAAATCTAAAACGTAAATAATATAAACCAGATTAAATAAATCATTACAGATGGTATGAATATAAAGTCGTTTAAATCTATGATGATTTCAGAGAACTGATCTGATGTTCCTAATTGTTTTTTTGTCCTTCATAAAAAGTCAGAATTCACACAGAATTTATACCTGGATTAAAATAAAGTGAACAAGAAAAGGTGCAATATTAAAGAGTAGGAACGGCAATTTTAGGAAAAGCGTTCAGTGCAGTGTAGCCTTAGTATTTTTGTGAGAATAAATCCAATGAAACTGATAGTAGGACTCCCTAAGCGCTCCCTATGTCTTACTGATTTGTCTATTAAGTTAGAAGACCTTTCCATGAATCACTACCAGTTCCATAGGTGCAGTTGGAAAAAAGGTTGTGACATAAATTCATTTCCACCGGGGAAAGTAAACTGTAATCTTATCATAAGACTCTAAAAAAAATTAGAGAGGCAATTCTTGAAATAGCTTAAGCCCAGCTTCAGCTGGATTCACTGGTCTTTATGACTCGATTTTATGCTTTGTACATTCAGATTTTATTTTATACCAGTGCAATAAAAAGGAATATATGTGTAAAGACCAATCCCTTGTTGACAACAAATATCAGATGACAATTAAACAAATTCAGCAGAATGAGTAAATCTCCTGTAACACTGTCTTAGTGGATGTTGAGAAGACATCCAGCCATTGGATGGTGGTGGTGGTGGTGGTGGTGGGGTCTCTCTCAGTGTGATTGTAAAATAAAATTGTGCCAACATGCAATTTTAGTCTTACAGGCAGTGGGTGGTTCAATCCAGCCTGCAGTCAGTTCATGACAATGAAGTAACAAAACAACCAGAAAGACCTTTGTAGCAATAATGAGGATGGTTTTCGCAGAAGTGACAAGAGAGGACATGTCTTCTTTTTCATCCTTTGTCATTGTATTTCTCTCATTTACAGACTTGCACAAGTTCACATAAACATGCTGACTGACTGATGGCTCTTATCAACATACCTTAGCCAGAAGTTCGAGCTACGCCTAACCTTTACATGTTCAATTAACCTACAGTAATTTGTACTGTCTATGTCTGTGTGTACATACAAAACAAAACAAAAATGTTCCCTTTGATTTAATGGGGGAAATACACAACTATAAACCTGTCAGTACCCATCATATTCACAATAACTTGCTGGGTTGAATGGTAATTAGTTTACAGAGAAACAGTCCCACTAAGTTCAAGGATTTCCCTTGTTTCTTCATAGAAAAGTACTTATTGTCACATCCCATCTGTCATCTCTGAAAACACAGTGGTTCCAAATTCTTTTAACTCCATCAATCTGTCTGCAGTTTGTCATATAATATCTAACATTAAAACCTTCAGCTGTTCCCTCAATATAATTAAAACTAAATTCCTATTTTGGCATTACTGGAATTGTGCAAATCATCGAAACCTCATGGTAGCTGGCTGTGTTCCAGAATCATTCAAAAATGCAGTTGTCCAAACACTTGGACGACAGATCCTTCACTGTTGAATACAGATCAATCTCTAAATCCCATTTTCCTTCTAAACTCCTGAAGAAGAAAGAGGTCCTGTTCTCAGCTGCTTTTCATCATGGTTAAAGCTGGTTTCAAAGCTCTTCACAGTGCAGAGTGTGCATTACAGGGAGTAAGTAATGACCTCCTACTAGCTGTTGACTTAGGCAATTGCTCTGTCTTCTTATTCTTAAATACATGTGCAGACCACTTTACTGTAGATTCAATCTTAGGTTAAATCAGGGTAGGGGTTTCCAGTTCTACCGCAGCTTGGTGTTCCACATTTGTCAAACAGGTAATTTGGTAATTTGTCCTTATCTTCAACAGCAATTTTCTTGGCTCCTTTACACCTTAATACAGTTAAAACAGTCGTCCTGTTTTGTATATATATGCGTTCATTATTTGATATAATTTAAAAGCACATTGTTTCTTTTAACTGCTCTGTGGAAAACTTCTCTGATGCACATAAAACTCAGTAGGAGATCAAATACTTATTCTCCCATCTTGATTTTTTTTTTTGCTACCATGTTTGAAAATTCTGTCTGACAATTGAAAAAAAAAAGATTTATTTTAATATTCGTACAACTTTCTGATTAGTGTGATTGCTGCAAACACTGTACAAGAAATTATAACAGAAATACTGAATTAATGTGCAGTAAAAGCTTAAAATGGGTGCTGAGTAAAAATATTCAGCCTTGCAGGGTTAGCTGAATGTTTTGCCAGATTGAGCAGGATTGCATTTTTTTTCTTTTTTAGCTCAGAAGTCCTGTGACTTCCCTAAAAGGCACATAATACAGATTGATGACAGCAAAGTTTATAGAGCAGGTCACGTTTCTGCAGCGTAACATCCCTCTTTTCCTGTCACTCTTCGCTGGCTACTGAAGAATGGCTGAGAAAATAAAACGATACCAAGAAAATTCATATTCAAATGCCCTACAAAGAACTATGTGGCCAACAGAGTTATCTATTTGCTACTCCTATGTGCCAAAAATCAATCATTCATTAGATTTACTGCCAAATTTATCTTAATTCGTATCTTACATTGTTTATTGTTTTTAGAGTTCTTCTCACATACTGATAGTATTCAATTGTGACACTGTCTGTAATTATAATAAACAGGTGTTTGACATGTACAAACTAAACAGAAGGTGTAGTCCAGATTGTTGGAGCATAAACATCTGCAAATGGAGACTGAATTTGGCAGGATGCTGTATTAGGACAAACGAACGTTTCCCAGCTCATGCAGAACCACTGTTACTTTGCTGATCTTTTGCTAAACTTAATATTTAAAATATCGTATAAGAAATCAAGGGGTTTCTCAGGCTATTCAACCATATGCCGAGGAGATTTGAAGGAACATTAAATCCCCTTAAGGATTACAGGGCTGTTATATACAGTTTACTTGAGCATACTTGAGTCAGTTCCAGTAGGAACTCTAGTGATAAGTGTTAGAGTGTTCAATAAGTAACAGCTGAAAAAAAAATTGCCTATGTGGAAATGCAAGAAACTGCAGTTCCTCTAATGTCTGGACTGACTCCAAAAGAGATTCAGTTCCCATAAACTGTAAAAATTCCCAGATTAAGCGATGAAATTCAGGTGGTGAAAATCAATCTAATGCCTGAATCAATCAAGGAGATTTTGTTTTAATTAATGTGAATTAGAACTAATTATTAAGTATATCTGTGTCTATTGGTTGCACCCATACTAAGCGCTGCTTTCTATTGTTCAAAAATAGTCATTTCTGGCTAAAAAAACAACAACATGGTGACTGGCCTTTGCAATATTTCTAAAGCTGCTACTTTTTTTTGTTAGTTTATGTCAGTCTTCTTTTTTGGTTTTTATTTTTTTTTCTGTTATGCTTCTTCAATCAGAAAATTACTTTACCCCTGTCCCTCTCTATCTGACATAAAAGAAACAAATATGATGGCAGTAAATGTCAGAAAGATTCTCCTTCCTTTCTCTAAGGGGAAAGAAATGGTAAGTTTCTCCCAGTTGGATGTCAGAGGGATGTCTTTTTATCATCTTTATCTGTCAAATGAGAATTTCTGGTGTCTAAGCTGACTTCAAAATGGCACAGAATGTACTCTTTGACACATTTTGTCTTGTTTCGCAACAAAGTCAAAGTGGCACAGGCCATTTAGGAGTTGAACCTTGCTGTTAACTTTGCTGTTTCAAAGAGGCTCGACTGTGTATACATCACTAGCTGGTCAGGATGTACAATCCCATTGCAACATTACCTTGTGTGGATTGTTCCTCTAGAACCTAGCAATCCAAGCTAATAAGTACTAAACAATAAATCAAACCTAAAGTATTTAAAATTCAGCTGAAACAGGGTACAACAAGTACACATACAATTCAGCAACAAGTTTCAACAAAGCACTACATATTCCGCTTCAACAAATAAACGGAATAAATGACTTTGGCTTGATTTTCAACCAGCAGTGTATGCTTAAGGTCAAAATTACCTAGGAGCAGGTTTATTCAGTGTAAACTAACTGGATAATGGACTTAAAATGGCTTTTGTATTTGAAAATTCCCCCAAACATGGCTACTTCAATCTTATGAGAGGAACCTGTAATTTGTATATGTATAGTTACAGTATATCAAATAGAATTTTATATAATTTATTACTTTAAGAGATGGAGGAAATTATACCTTATTATCAGCCAAGAGTAACATTTCCTGGAACACCGCTCACATATTTATGGGCAACATAAAGAAATTAGGCTGCATCACAAGCTCTTTGAAATGGTCTGAGGAAATGTCCAACAAGCAATTTTTTTTTTTGCCATAAAATTATATCACCACCACTGCTGCTCAAGTTGACCCTTATCCTTCTTTTTGTTGTACATCATCCTTAACTTTGATTTTCATGACAAAATTTTATGACGTAGTTAGGCTACTGTAGCGTTGATGTAATATGGTTCATTTTTTTCTGTTACAACTGATTGCCACGCTATTGGAGAGAAAACTTTTGAGCAGCATGAGGACTGCATACATGTTTATTGTTCTGTCAGCTATTTGTGTGATATTATTAATATTACAAAGCACTTTGACTAATTTTCTACACCACTACACAGAAATTCTTCTTCCACTGAGGTGAAATTTTGAGCTCTTCCAACTAGCCTTGCTTCAGTAGTATAATTAGCAGCTTGAGGCAATTGTTGTTGTGATTTGGCACTATATGATAAAAATAATTAATTGAATTACTAATCATGTTTATGTTGATCATGAGAGCGCGTGGCTAGTTTTAGCCATCTCTGATGACTGAGTACAGCTGTTATAACTCATTCTTGTGCTCTCTTTTTGAAGTACTAAACTTTTTGAAGTACTAAACAAATCAGATTATCTTAACCAGGCTAATAAAAACCTTAGATTCATTGAGTAATTTTGGAGAATAGGCCTTTGGCGAAAGGTGTCACTTAAGGAGGATTAACAACTGTTCCACCATCGGATTAAACTGGACTCCTTGTTATCTTGTTTCGTGACAAGATGAAAGAAACTAACTCTGTTTCCATGAGGTAGCAGTGGGGAGCTGAAAACACTAGAACAGACTGTTCCATCCATCCATCCATCCATTCGATTATCCTTTTCAGGGTTGCGGGGGGCGCTGGAGCCTATCCCAGCTGTTATAGGGCGAGAGGTGGGGTACACCCTGGACAGGTCGCCAGTCTGTCGCAGGGCCAACACACAGGGACAGACAACCATTCACACTCACATTCACTCGCACATTCACACCTAGAGGTAATTTGGATTAACAGACTGTTCCCCAGTGAGATATTAAAAATAAATGAATAAATAAAGACTATTTAATAAGTTTGATTATATGTCCCATTAAACTTTAAATAAGTCCTTTTAGCCCCTAATAACTTTTTTGTTTTAATGTCTTTACATTGCTTTGTAACCTTTTGTCTTGCATTAATATTGTTAGAGCAACTTAAAAAAAAAAAAGTTCAAGTGTCTGTAACAATATGAAACTAAAATCAGCCATAACAGAAAATGAATGAGAGATGAATGTGCTCTTGTGTTTTCATTGGATTTGCCTTCATGACTATGGATAAACTCTGAATAGGGGTATAATGCAGAGAATTCTCAGCAGAGAGTTATTCAGTAACCAATATATTGTTCGTAACAAGGACAAAGCAATAGTGATTCCCTTGTTAAAAACACGAGCAGCTCCGACGTAAACAGTTCTTTTTAACTCGATCTCATGCATCCAGTATCATATAAAACAATTTGTAAAGGCATATTTAACTTCGTAATATAGTGTAGACAGTTTTATCCAAGCAGGTGGCAAGTTTGTCCCAAGAACTAATCATTCATAGTTTGCTGTGTTTCATTAAGTGCAATACCATCCGGCCATACAAACTCCGTCCCAAACTCCACCAACTGGGACTTAACTCTTCTCTGTGCAACTGGATTGTGGACTTCCTCACTAACCGTAGACAGAGTGTCAGAGTGGGTAAGAACACCTCTTCCACCCTTGTGGTCAACACCGGTGCCCCTCAGGGGTGTGTTCTGAGCCCTCTGCTATACACTCTCTTCACCCATGACTGTATTTCCTCCTGCGCGTCCAATCTCATTGTTAAGTTTGCAGATGACACTACAGTGCTCGGACTTATATCCAACAATGATGAGACAAACTATAGGACAGAGGTGCAACAACTAGAGTCATGGTGCCACGACAATAACTTGGTCTTAAACACCAAAAAGACCAAGGAGATCATTGTAGATTTCCGGAAGAGGGGTCATAACAACCATCTGCCTCTCTTCATTGGCAGTGAGGCGGTGGAGAGGGTGAGCAGTTTTAAATTCTTGGGGGTAACTGTGACCGAGGACCTGTCCTGGGGCAACCATATCACCTCAGTTGTACGGAAGGCCCAACAGCGCCTCTACTACCTGAGGAGACTGCGGAGCGCACACATTCCCAGATCTCTGATGTTGAACTTCTACAACTGTGCCATCAGCAGCGTTCTGACGTATGGATTTCTAGTGTGGTTCCTCAGCTGCACCAAGGCCGATCAGCAAGCACTCCAGCGGGTGGTGAAAGAAGCTGGCAGAATTATTGGAACAAGTCTGCCAGAGATCAGTAATATCTTCCCCACTCGCTGTCTGAGGAGGGTGCACAGTATCCTGCGGGACCAACATCACCCTGCGCACCACCTTTTCCATCTGCTGCCCTCAGGGAGAAGGTACAGGTCTATACAGGCCAGAACATCCAGACTGGCCAACAGCCTGTATCCACAGGCTGTGAGGCTCCTGAACTCTCTGCCCCCCTCTCACGGACAATAACCATATCCAACTTCTTAATAGCAATGAACTGGTCTGCATTGGTGCATCATATCTTTATTCTCTTCCCCCTCCTGCCCCCCCCCCCCTCTTTCTTAAATAGATAACTATCATATCTGATATCATATCTCACAGTACAATAATATTGAATGGGTTGCATTGTTGTATTTTGTCATGTTTCTCAGGTCTTTGTCTGAATTTCTACGAACATTATTGCTAAGGATTGTCTTATTGCATTGGAGTCACACTGGGTTAAATATGTACACTTGGGTTTTAAGGGGTATTTATTATTTTCTTCTTTTTTTTGGGGTTGTATGGAAGCCCCAAACGCAATTTCATTGTTCTTGACAATGACAATAAATAAATAAATACTAAATACTATGCCCTTCAGTGGTTAATCATGTTTTGAAATGTATTTTTTTTTATAATAATTACTTACCAGACATTATAGGTGGCATCCCATCAACAAATTCCGGTTATATAATGCCAATGGCATTGTTGCAATAGCTCACACTGAGCAATATCATTACATGAGAATAATTCTCTCTTGCAGCCAGGCAGGGCCTTCTGCGATTCTTACCCTGTATGGGTGTGTCCTGCCTTAGGTGCCACTTTTTCCAGTACAGCTGACTCTACATAGCAATTAACCAGAGAACTTAAGGCCAGAGAAAGGAGAATCCAGTGCCAGAAAGCCTTTTTGGTTTTCAGCTAGTGAGCTGTGTGTTATGGCTGCTTACTCTTGGTCTGTGGAGATGTGTGTTTGTTTCGGTTACCTATACTTTTTGACTTACTTTTCAGTTTAGTGACCAGCTCCTGGGTTTTGGGTTTTGTTTCTTTTTTCATAAAGGTGATAGTGGCCTGCTCATCTCTTTCAGTTTAATTAATAATAAAAATATTAATAAACCATTTTCTTAAATCTGTGATGAATATGACCTATAACATCTTAAAAACTGTAGTCATATAAAAAAGAAAAAAAAACATAAGTTTGATTGTATGCAGTGTTGAGAAAAAATAAGTGGACCACATGCAGCCTGTAAGATCACCTTTAACAGAAATAACTTGAAGTAATCATTTTTTGTATGACTTTTTTTCTTGCTTTACTTCAGTTCATTGAAATCTGTGGGAATTTGTTCATGTACATCTCTCTTAAGGTCCCTTCAAAGCAATTGAGCTGGGTTAAAGTCCCGACTTTGACAGAGCCATTGCAACGCCTTGATCACTTTTGATCACCCCTTAATCACTTAGATGTAGATTTCCTGGTGTGCTTTGGATCATTGTCCTGTTGCAGGACCCAGTTTCTGCCAAGCTTAAGGTGTTGAACAGATGGCTTCACATTTGACTAGAATTCTTTGGGACAAAGAGGAGTTCATGGAAGATTCAGTGAGTGCAACATGCTCAGATTCCATGGCTGTAACAACATAGCCATGTGATCATCACTCCACCACTGTACTCGACAACTCTTTGGAGGTGTTTTTGCTGAAGTGATTTTTTCCCCAAACATGGCACTGTGCATTATAGCCAAAAATAATCGAATCCACTTTTATAAAGGTGGTAACTAGGGCAGGGGACTGAACCAAATCACAACAACAGTTGTCTCAAGCTGCTTTATATTGTAAGGTAAAGAACCTACAATAATACAAGGAAAACAGAGAAACCACAACAATCATATGCCCCCCTATGAGCAAGCGCTTTGGAGACAATGAGAAAGAAAAACTCCCTTTTAACAGGAAGAAACCTCCAGCAGAACTGGGCTCAGGGAGGGACAGCCATCTGCCACGACTGGTTGGGGTGAGTGGATGAAGACAGGACAAAGACATGCTGCGGACAAAGACATGCTGTAGAGAGGAAGAGATTAATAATGACTAATAATTACATGTGGAGATGTTACGCGTTACTGCCCATCTATGGTCACCAGTGATGATGATGAAACTTAAAAGATTGTTCACATCTAGTTGGATAAGTTGTCCATGGGCAAAACAGGGCTTTTAAACGCTAGCATTATTAACACTGGCTTCTTTATTTTGCTGTTTACAGTCAACAAAAATGTAATATGGGATAGCATATCCAAAACCATAGTATGTAACTAGAGTTAATAATAGTCTAACATTAGTATTCGATACTGCAGTATATCACAGTGACAAGGATGTCAACATCATGTACATTGTCAGATAATGACTGGGGCAGCTCAGTGTGATGTAAAACTGTTAAACAAATAACAACATGTTTCAAATGAGAAGTCAGCATACTGTTGCCATGTTTAAGGGTGGAACAAGATCGTAAATATTTTACTCTATATGATACCGTGAATCTACTCCTGGGTGTTACGAGAGAGAGGGTTTAGCCATTCAAAGAAAAGAGCACTTACAAAGTCAAACGTATGCTAATTGATAATGATCTGCTATCCCCTAGCTACTAAATAGGCATTAATATTTCAACTGCTGCAACAAAGGAAATTTCTGTATATCGAATATGGAATTTTAAAATGTATTTAAATTATCATCTTATTATTTTATTTGATTATTTAGAAGCAAAACATTATCAATCACAGACATGGTGAATATTGAGAAGCTTTGATTAAAAATATTTTTTTAACCCAACAGTGTTTAAGTAGAAGACATCTGAACTTCTTTCTGACTGAACTACTAGGATGCTTCCTCGGTTCTAACTGGCTCGAAGTTAGTAAATTTCTTTCAAGAATAAAACTAATTCAAAGCTTGTTACTATCCAACACTTTAATGATTCAAAGTGTAAATGGTGATGAAAAAATGTGTTGTTAACAGTCAGATGTCTGGCTGAGACATTCTTTTCTTTGACATGCTTGGCTTCTTTCTCTCTCCTTTGTCCAAAATGTCCACACTGCTGCCCTCGGAGGAGTTCCCCTTATCTTTTAGATGCAGGTGGGCTTCTGAGTAGTAAACTGAAGAGCACAATCTCCTGTGTTGTACCATGCACTTGTAGTTATTTAGACTCCCTATAGGTCTATCTAACTCCCCTTGCATTGGACTGTATACACAACATTGTGTTTGGGCTTTCTATCCTTGAAGTGTTGTTGGGTCTGAAGTGAAGCAGGATGTTGTGTTGGGAACAAATCTTTTGGCACTCAAGCCTGGTATACCTCAAAAGTATTTTTTGTTCTTTTTTTTATTGAGGGGGTGGTGTCTTTCTTTCACTTTTCTAATTCTATGCACATAATGAAGGCTCTGTTGGGAGAACCACATTAATACCTGTGCGTACTGCTTTTGTTTCCTTCTGCAGGGGCAGGGAAATGCCTTGATTTTCTAAGGTTTTGATAACCCCCAGCTCATGTTGAAGTAGTTGGAAGGCATCGAAAGCAGGTTGGTCCGAGTGTGCAGTTCAGTAAACCCTAATCATGAGTCTTCTGTTTTCACTAGCACAGATAAGAAAACTGAGATTGTTTTTCTTTACTTTAATGTATTTCATATATTTGCTGATATTTTTTATGTTGTGTACATGTTAGCTGGTATGCAAATTAAAGGAAAGGTGGGACACACAAACTACTCTACGGTTCTGTTAGGAAAATGTTGTAATAAATAAAGACTACTCAAGAGAACCACATAATCACAATAATCAAACATTTGGTGGAGACTATTGTTTGTAGTGTTTAATACTTTGTTTCTACTGTGGACAACATTGTCATGTTAAAGGCCGTGTGTCTGTCTATTTATTTGATTTACACAGTAGCCAATACGATACTACTTCCCCAGTAAAAATTAATTTCCCACAGTGTGAAAACACAATAATGGCAATAATTTGCTAGTCATCAGCAATGATCTATCAAGGGTGCTGCATTTGCGTGTGTGTATTTCTGTGTGAGCAAGACAAAAGGAACACAGAGGAAATTGACTACAGAACCAGTTCAAATCAAATGCTTTGAAATCTTCGCACCGGGTTTGTTCCGCTGATACAATAGATGCAATCAGATCACTTTTATAACTTTTCCTCTTCCCCTCATCATTTCCTCTTATAATGTAACTTCATCTACTTTTCTCTCCTCAACCACCAATTATCATTTGTTCTTTTCACTTGCCCGTTCTGTATTTTTTGATATCATCTTCTGGTTCCCTGTGTCCTCATTTTCATTCCTCACTTTCCCTTTTCAACAATTTTGATTTATTTTTATTGTGTTTTAAACATAAACCCTCGTTGCATATTTTCTTCTTCCACTTTTGTCTTCTACCAGAAGAGGGCATCTCACAAAGAATATAAAACACTCTCCAATCATCTTCTTTGTAGAGGTGGAAAAAAAGGAGGAGGACTGAAAAAAAATCACTGATCTATTTTGATCCCCGCTGTTTTCAGGCAGGAAGTCTGGCAATCTGTCCTATATAGACACACACACACACACAGACACTGACAGATTTCCCACAAAGACCGTAGACTTTTGAGCTTCCAAAGACAATAACGTAAATGGAGAGAAAGGCAGCCAGGGATATGGATAAAAGACAAGTAAAGATTAAGCATGAAAGAAAAAGATGGGAATCAGGAGCCCCGGAAAAAAGGAGGGAGGAAAGGAGTAGCGGGAGGGGTGTTTGCAATGAGTTACGGCTGAGTAAGGTATTTCGGGCAAGAGGAGAAATGACGAAATAACAGACAGCGAAAGTACATAAACATTATGACCACAGGTGATAACTGTTTTTTAATTCGCACAGCTTTAACCTATTATAAAATGGTTTTCTATTTACACATATAAATGAAATGATGGCAGTGTACTATTGACATTAAAGATCACCATTTTATGATGAGTGCTTAGTGACACCCTGGTCAGATATTATTTTATAAGTCAGTGTATAATATGTTTGCCAAGTGTGAAAAATGTGAGACCTAGAGCAAGTATAAGCACCCATGAAATGCACCAGAATATGAGTTTGGGTGTTCATTTTCCTTATGGTAAGCATCTCATGTCATTTTTTTGTGCTAATGAGTTGAGGTTCAGCCTCGCTTAATGGACTATATACATGATTTATGGTTAACAGTGATGTTAACTGCGATGATTTTTGAACAGGTTACTGGTCAAAATTGTATTTGTATTAATATTCTTAACTTTACACGCTTCATTGTTGCAATAATTTTCTTTTTTTAACCTACACATTTTATGTTCTTAGTTACTATGTGTAATCTCTGCAGTATAAATTTTAGATGATGAGAAGAAATGATATAAATGGATAGGCAAATCACAATCATTATGATTGGTGGCCAATGAGAACTGGTTTAATTTAATTTGAGATGTAAGATTTTAATGTAAAGGAATAGTTTCACTTTGGTTTATAAATAAATTGATAACACCTTAATAAACTTCAGCAGATGTGATATAAATTTGGTCTAACTAGCTTGACATTTCAGGCACATTTTAGGTCATTCAACACTCCGAAATGACTGAATGGTTAGGGTAAGAGTCATGGACAGAGGGTCCTTAGTTGGCACTACATGCAGTGAGATGCTTAACAAAACCAAAAAATCTCCCTGGAGAACCTCTGCCAGGTCTTTACTGTAGCAGCCTTCAGTTGCTGCTTGTTTATGAGTCTCTCTGCATTCAGTTTTGTATTTAATAATTGAAAGGCATGCTCTGTTGCGCAAACTTCAGGTTACTGACTTATCCATTAAGGAATATCTCATTTCTTTACCATGGGAAACTCTTGGGTTGCTTCTACAGTAGGATTTGGTCATTATCCATTTGCACTGTGAAGTGTTGTCTGATTAGGTCTGAACCCTGTACAACTCAGAATTCATACTGCTACTTCTATCAGCACTCACATCATCATAAACACTAGTAACCTGGTTCGACTGGCACCTATACAAGTCCATGCCATAACAATGCCTCCAACATGTTTGACAAATAATATGGTATACTTGAGATCATGCTCAATTTTTCCCTTTTACATATTTTCTTTTCTTCTCATGATTCTGGTACATGTTAATCTTGGTTTCATCTGAGCAAAGAAAAACATATTTAGAACAGCCTCTTTTAAAAGTTTTCTGGATAAGTCTAAGCTAGTCTTCCTGTTCTTGAGGGCGAACAGTTTTTCACCTTGCTGTAAAGCTTCTGCATTTATATTCCTGGAGGCTTTTCGTCGCAGACCTTGACAATGATACATCAACCTACTCAGAAGTGTTCTTGACTTGCTTAGATGTTGTTGTTTTTTTCAACTTGAATATAATTCTGTCACCATGTGCTTCACCAAACAAACAAAGTACCATGACTGAAAAGAAGCTCACATCCTAGTTCCCTTAGAAAAAGAAAAGAAGAAAGGGAAAAAGAAAGTTAAAAAAGATTACTAATCATTTAAACTTGCCAGAAAGTCTAACCTTTTTTTTCAAAGATCATTCTAAGTCACCTTATTGCGCAAGAACAAAGAGAGAAATCAAAGGACATCATGAATAAGAAATCATACAGGGTGAGAGATGAAAGAAATATCAAAATACAGAATGAGAACGTGTGTTAACTTGTGCATTGATTTTAGTAATCCAAAGTCCACACTTTGATCCTCCACCAGCGCCACTGAGAGTACAAATGCAGAAAAGGTTCATATCAACTAAGGAATAAAATAGTACATTTGAAAGTACAAACTTTGTTGTCCAGACTTTGATCACTGGAGAACAAATATGGTAGATGATAGTGATGACCATGCACTTTAAAATACTATATTGTTTTTAGGATTAACAATGAACATGAAGATCTTAAAAAAAACAAAAACAAAAAAAAACCCCAAAAACAAATACAAGCTTGGAAACCTAGATCATAAAATCCTCTTTTCCCTGGTGTACTCTGGTAATCAGTTCTGACCATGTTTGATCGACGCATATATTAGTGCCCAATATTAGTGAGAATATTCAGTGCTGGAGATGTTTTGACAGACACACACACTACCAGTCAAAAGTTTGGATACACCATTTCATTTAATGTTTTTTCTTTAGTTTCATGACTATTTTAATTTTTTACAATTTTACTAAATTGTAGATTCTCACTGAAGGCACCAAAACTATGAATGACCACATATGGGATTGTCTAGTGAACAAAAACATGTTAAATAACTCAAAACATGTATTATATTTTAGATTCTGCAAAATAGCCATCCTTTGCTTTGATTACTGCTTTGCACACTCTTGGCATTCCCTCGATGAGCTTCATGAGGCAGTCACCTGAAATGGTTTTCCCAGAGATGCTGAGCACTTGTTGTCTCTTTTGCCTTCACTCTGCGGTCCATCTCATCCCAAAGCATCTCAGTTGGGTTTAGATCAGGTGACTGTGGAGGTCTGGGCCAAATAGCCCTTACACAGACTGGAGGTGTGTTTTGGGACATTGTCCTGTTGAAAAATAAATGATGGTCCAACTAAATGCAAAGCTGAGGGGACGACACGTCACTGCAGGATGCTGCGGTAGGCCTGCTGGTTCAGTGTGCCTTAAATTTTAGATAAATCCCCAACAGTGTCACGAGAGAAGCACCCCCACATCATCACACCCCCTCCTCCATGCTTCACAGTGGGAGCCATGCATGTAAAGACCATCCGTTCACCTTTTCTGTTTCACACAAAGACACTACAAGTGGAACCAAAGATCTCAGATTGTGACTCTGACCAAAGCACAGATTTCCACTGGTCTAATGTCCATTCCTTCTATTTCTTGGCCCACACAACTCTCATCTGCTTGTTGCTTTTGTGGTTTCTTAGCAGCTAAATGACCATAAAGACCTGATTGAACAGTTAATGTAAAGACACATCTGCTACTGCAACTGTGGCATTCATCTGGGATTTAATCTGAGGTGCTGTTAACTTGTGATTTCTGAAGCTGGCGGACCTCTGCACAACACAACTGATTGTCCCAACCCCATTAAGAAGGCAAGAAATTCCACGTATGAACCCTGAAAAGGCCCTGTGACGTGCAAAACATTTCAGGTGACTACATCATGAAGCTCTCCGAGAGAAGGCCAAAGCGAAGGGTGACTTTGCTACATAATTCCATATAACTTGCTTGCATAAATTCCCCTCTTGGCCCTGCAGGCTGTCTATCCTTCAAGCTCGGGTTGTCTGCCAGAGGCCTGGGAGCTTAAGGGTCTTGTGCAGTATCTTTCCTGCTCCTAGTACTGTGCTCTTCTGGACAGAGATCTCAGATATTGTTGCTGGGATCTACTGTAGCCACTCACCTAACTTGGAAGTCACTCCACCTAGTCCTCCATATTGTGTGTGTGTGTGTGTGTGTGTGTGTGTGTGTGTGTGTGTGTGTGTGTGTGTGTGTGTGTGTGTGTGTGTGAGAGAGAGAGAGAGAGAGAGAGAGAGAGACTTTTTTTGGTTTTATGGTAGGAGATTTTGGTTACACCATAACTCATACAGCATTATTATACCTGCTGAATATGCTGACACACTGTATTTATCTGCTTTCTTATACTTGAAATCTTGTAATTGGCTCTATTCTTATTTATAACCCTATTTTTCCTTCTCATTTGCCGCTGCAATGATCCAATTTCCCCTTGGGGATTTTCAAAGTTTCATCTCCTCTAGAAATCATTTAATGCACAATGGAACAGAGAATGCATCTGTTCAGTCTATGTGGAATACATCTGACACCAATTCATGATAGCTCTCGCTACAAGGCCATACCGGTTATATCACATCTGTATATTTTCTACTAATGGATAAATAAGACATATGATGGTTCAACTAAGGAATTTAATGCAAAGTGTCAGCTGAAGTTTAGCTCCCTTCCAGGTACACTCAGTCTTAGTACATTTACTTCATATGGTCATCTGTTTCTCTTTAAATAAATATTATTTTCATTGAAAGTAGAGATCTCTCTGTCTATTTATATATATATTTTATATCAAGTTTAAGATATTTTTCCCAGTCATAAGGCATTGCAAAACATGATACATATTTCAACTGTTGTTTCTCTGTTTGTTTTTTAACTTTTCTGCTTTTACTCAGATGGGAATTTTAAATCTGGGAGCAGAATCAGAGTAACAGCTGTACGACAGCAGTGCCACAGTCACAGTGAGTGCCTGTTTGAAAGTGAGTGTTGGTTAGCATCTTTACAGAACGTCAGTTTGGAGACCAATACAACATGCCCAGGCATGCCTATGCATTTTCTGCAATAATTATCAACACAATGTAAAAGAAAAAATTTTAAATGTTCTCAGCCATTTTATCCTTTTATATTTGACTGCTGCCTGTTTGCAATGCCAAATTTAAAAATACTCTTTCATCTCTCAATAATCAAGGTAAGGTAATGTTCACAATAAATGTAGGGATTGTAGTTTATTTTTAAACTTTCCATGTGATGTTAAAAATACAAACATCTAAGCAAACAACCTAGGACGTCAGCATAAACGTTAACAGCAAACCTCTATTTCCCTGAAGATGCATACACACAAACAAATGTGCCATTTCAGAGTATCTCCATCGAACACACACACAAACGCGCACACGCAAACAAAGTCCATTAACATGAGTGTGTGTTCATTATTTATCATTGTTTATATCTTTGGTTGAATGCCAGCTAAGATAACAAGGCTAAAACTGCTGACTGTTGGGTAATTTGCTTTCACACACTTACACACTAAATTGAACAATCCGGTTTCTTTGTTCAAGCACTCACGTACTGAATTTACAGAGCTGGACAGAAAACAAAGAAGTCTCCTGTGATTATGTCTGCATATTCGTTGTTGGTTTTTTTTTTATTATTATTTTAAATATTGCTACTGGAAATACCAGGACTAAACTGCTGACTGATTCACATTTATACATTACATAAAGATGCAGAAACTCCATGGTTGTCTTACAGAGCCAAAAATACTCTTGGGTCTATGCATAAAAATACACATCACAGTGATTCAATGTTATATTTCTTGTCTCTCTCTAAGTTTAAACTTAAAATGTTGCTGACTCTATAAAAAGATGTCTTTGTTCTGTCCAAAGTGGTAATCAAGGAGATTCTCCTTCTTTTCCTCCCCCTCTCCCTGGTGCTGTGCATTCTTTGTTGGAGTGGTTTTCTCAGAAAATTGTCTGTCAAACTGTGTGGCGACAGTGCTTCGATGAGCTTGATGAGCTTCAGTATTCTGTGTTCACAGTGGCTCACAGTGCTCATGGAATCTCACCACTTGTATTATAAGCTTCATTTATCAGTGCAACATTGGAATATTAAAACCACCTGTCTAATATTGTGCAGCCCCCCCGATTATTGCAAATGAAGTGGTATTTACATAATGTCTGGCACCAGGATGTTAGGAGGTGATCACTGAGGTCATGTAGGTTGCAGGGATCGGGCCACGGTGGACTGGTCTTGATCTGTTGTACCTTGGGAATACTCGATCAAATTAGGATCTGGCAAGTTTTTGTATATTGCATGAGGTGACACTGACCTGCTGAGGCAGACATTTTGCAACATTGTGTTGTACCTTAAATTGGACATTTCAACCATTTTGTTTATTAAATGGCTAGAAATGACAGAAAATGTACAGTATCCTTCGAAGTAAGTTATCTGTGAGAGTAAATCACATTTATGTTAGTCTTCCAAATCTTCCAAAAGGCCTACTTTGAGCAAAAGAAACAATATAACTTGTTTAGCTCTCTCTTCTCTCTTTACCACACTAATCACTTTTTTACAGTAATTTATATTGACATAAAATTTACTTCAAATGGGAAAAATATCAAACCTTACTTATATTTCTTTCATGTAAGAATGTGCACAGTATGTGAGTTTGGGTGTTTACTGGCCATTCGAGAGATTAACATCAGATATGTCAGCAGTCTGATGGATATGTCACATTAACTCTAGTTTTTGTTTGTGTGTGTGGGTGTTTGTGACACCAGAAGACAAGGTATTTCATGCTAGACTCTTCCATTACCTGAGCTCAGCACTGTTACTGACAAAGTGAGAAAAATGTGTGCATGCATGTGTGTCTGTATGTGTGTGAGCAATAAACTGCACAGTGCAGGTGTGAAGAGCCACGGTGACAGTGGCTGGTCTAAACCAGGAGCTGAGTACAGCTGGTCTGGGGTCATGGGAGTTCACTCTAACCTCCCGCACACAGGAGGGTCCTAACAACCTAAAGCCTTTACCATTCACGGGCAACTGTTTGGGCATGTCCAGACAGGTGCATACCTAGCTGCTATTTTTAGATCTCTCTGTGTACTGTGATTGCAGAAAAGAAGCAACTTCTGGTTCCTACTAAGTCGACTTTTTGTGTGGAAGTTACATTCAAATAGTTTTAAGCAGTTTTCTCTTATAGAGTCCACAGTTTCCAAAGCTAAAGGCAGTGCCTCAGGTGAGGAGTGAGACCAGGAGAGTGCTCATTATATTCTTCACCATTTGCTGGGTTGTGCATCATGAAGTGGTCTCCAAGGGTGAGACTAGACTTAGGGAAAACATTCAGTGTAAACGATATTAACTGTGGTGCATGCCAGCATACCATCTTGAGCTACCTGAGAGAACATTAAAAATACAGGAGGTTTTTGGTCATAAAAACATTCTTCACCCATCATATGTCTCCTAGTGAATTCATCCTCTGTCCCAAAAAAAGTAACTCAAGTTGAGGGACCATGATTTTGTCAAAATGGAGGTGGTCCAGTACCCAGACACAAGTCTTATGGGCAGAAACGGCCCTAACCAATCTGGCGCCCTAGGCAAGATTTTAGGTGGCGCCCCCCTACATCAGCAGTGTAGTGTAATGTTGTAACAAATAATATTTCTATTAAATGAGCTTTACTTTGCATTTTAATTAACGTGGGATTATTTTTTGTATTTAGAAATAATAGTACCAACTTTTTTTTTTTTTCAACATTTGTGGCACTGGCGATACAAAAAAATGTTCAAGCATTTTTAATTTGTCATTTATTAAAATTATAAATATATATTTTAACTCAAAAGTACAGTTTTTAAATTTAACCCTAACCCTTGTGCGTGTTTTTTATTTTGACAGCGAATGCGCACCTGCGGACCACTTATGTGCAGCCCTGGTTATTTAGCTCGTCATATTGCAGCCACAGAAATTATTTTGTCCATGAAACCATAAAGCTGCACTTTCTTTTTGCCTTATAGTCTGATTTGTCATAACTTCTCCGTTTTGTGGTAAGCTTTTCTTTGGCTGTCACTTCTTCACCCTGACCTGTCTTATTTGGCTCAGCAGAACTGAAATGCTTTCACACACGCACTCACATAAGCTCAGCGATTCTCTGCGCGATCAACCTCTCACATGTTTAAGCTTGCTGCGGGAGATTTCACTTGTCATGTTTCCATAGTAAGCTAACGATTAATAAGACGATGTCAGAGGAATTGGTGCACAAATTATCATGACTCACAGATCAGTGCTGTCGCTCTCTATACACAGTTCGCACGATTGCAAAGTGAAAGCAAAAAAACAAGCGCAAATTCAAACGCGACTTCAATATGTCACATATTGACAGTGGCTCACCGATGCCAATGACATAATTACCCAGATACATTTCTGAAAGAATGCAAAAGCATTGACATATATTTTTCCTACAATAGCCCGACGGGCAGGGAAGAGATAGAATTTTGGTAGCCCGTCTGAAAAAAATCGCTAGCTCCGGGACGTCGGGCTAGCGATATTGCAAGCCCTGTATCTGATTAAGGAATCACTCATCTTTGGAAAAGAGAGTTTATTACAGAGAAATGGCTCTTTCCAAAATAAAAGCTATACTATCCGCTTCTTCTGGGCTATATTCTCAGCAGCATGAGGAGAATCATGTGCTAACAGCTGTCTAAATGACTCGGCTAAAGTTAGTAGCATGCTTGCTTTTTTTTGTCTGCTTCCCCTTGTCTTTGCACTAGGATGATGTCGGCGTAAATGTGCAGTCATATTCGTTGTGTTCCCACTAGTGCTTTCAGGTTAATCTCGTTGAAATGACCTTAACGCCACAACACGGCAAATCTCCGTTAACGAGCTACCGCCGATCGCCCCGTGCATGGGGCTAGACGGCCAACACGTTAACGAGCTAACTGCGCTAACACACTAGTTCACACCAATGTAATTGAGCATTGCATGGCACATCCAACATACTGTTTTACTTTAGTCCATGACTCGCTTACCTTCAGGGTCATACGTCACATGAAAACCAAAATAATTCCAAACGCCAGATCTGAATGAGAGTGGGGGAGGTCCATGTTAAAAGGAGAGCTTAACTTCTGTCTCGCTAGCTTGCCCTGCGCTCTTCCTTCTGACGATGCTGTCTGTGTTGAGCGCTCAGTGGATCTGCGCTGGACAGTGCAGCCTAGGCGGAGTAGTCGAACACAGATTCACTGAGCGCCCAACACAGACAGCATCGTCAGAAGGAAAATTGATAAAATAAATTACAAATGTTGTATTGTTCGATACATATGCGTACCGAACCGAAAGCACTGTATCGAACGGTTCAATATCGATACGAATATCGTTGCACCCCTAATATATATATATATATATATATATATATATATATATATATATATATGCTATATATATATATATATATATATATATATATATATATTAAAAAAAACACCCAGCACGCCCCTGCGGGCGGTTTATCCTTCAAGCTCGGGTCCTCTACCAGAGGCCTGGGAGCTTGAGGGTCCTGCGCAGTATCTTAGCTGTTCCCAGGACTGCGCTCTTCTGGACAGAGATCTCCGCTGTTGTTCCCGGGATCTGCTGGAGCCACTCGCCTAGCTTGGGAGTCACCGCAGCTAGTGCTCCGATTACCACGGGGACCACCGTTACCTTCACCCTCCACATTCTCTCGAGCTCTTCTCTGAGCCCTTGGGATTTCTCCAGCTTCTCGTGTTCCTTCTTCCTGATATTGCTGTCATTCGGAACCGCTACATCGATCACTACGGCCGTCTTCTTCTGTTTGTCTACCACCACTATGTCCGGTTGGTTACCCACCACCATTTTGTCCGTCTGTATCTGGAAGTCCCACGGGATCTTAGCTCGGTCATTCTCCTATATATATATATATATATATATATATATATATATATATATATATATATATATATATATATATATATATATATATATACATTTGTAATTTATTTTATCAACTTTCCTTCTGACGATGCTGTCTGTGTTGAGCGCTCAGTGAATCTGCGTTCGACTACTCCGCCTAGGCTGCACTGTCGAGCGCAGATCCACTGAGCGCTCCACACAGACAGCATAGTCAGAAGGAAGAGCGCAGGGCAAGCTAGCGAGGCAGAAGTTAAGCTCTCCTTGCAACATGGCAAACTGAACCTCCCCCACCCTCATTCAGATCTGGCGTTTGGAATTATTTTGGTTTTCATGTGACGTATGACCCTGAAGGTAAGCGCTCATGGACTAAAGTAAAACAGTATGTTGGATGTGCTATGCAATGCTCAATTACATTGGTGGGAGCTAGCGTGTTAGCGCAGTTAGCTCGTTAACGTGTTGGCTGTCTAGCCCCATGCTGTCTAGCCCCCCCAAATAATTTCTGTGGCTGCGATATGATGAGCTAAATAACCAGGGGTGCACATATGTGGTCCGCAGGTGCGCATTCGCTGTCAAAATAAAAAACACGCACAAGGGTTAGGGTTAAATTAAAAAAATGTACTTTTGAGTTAAAATATATATTTATAATTTTAATAAATGACAAATTAAAAAGGCATGAACATTTTATTTTGTATCGAAAAAATATCGAACCGTGATACCAAAGTATCGAACCGAACCGTGAATTTTGTGTATCGTTGCACCCCTAATATATATATATATATATATATATATATATATATATATATATATATATATATATATATATATATATATATATGCCACACTTTAACAGCCACACATCAAGCTTCACACACTTGTCTTTGTCAGCCCATCATCCGCTCCCTTCCATTTCATGAGATGGTGAAATACACACCTCTCCAAGTCCCAAAGGACCCCAGAGTCTGCCAATAGGAGAGAGAGGCTGAGAATGGATGATGGGACGATATTTAAACGACACGAACACATACTTCCTCCTTTCACTCCCTCTCCTTCCTTTTCCCGTCTTCTTCGATACATCACTCACCATCTCCTCTGCTTGCCTCTCTCACTCAAACCTCCCTTTGTTTCCATCGCTCGTCTCTCTTTACCACACTAATCACTCAGATTAGTTTTTTTTCCTTTGGTAAAGAAATTAAGCTTTCAATATCAAGTCTAGTATGAAACACACATACACACACACGCACATCTGATCAACATAAACTGCAATGCAGCTGTGACAGCAAAGACCAATCCATCCACTAATTGAGATCATGTGCCTATTGCTCTGTTTGCCTGAAGGAAATGACAAACATTCTGCTAAACAGCACTGACTAAAAGCTTCAGACAGAGAATGCTTTCCACTCTTTCTCGTCCCTTTAATCTAATTTGGCATAGAACAACACATCTTTATTTACATATAAGCACTGGTACCTCATTTTCAATGAGGTAAGTCTAATTTTCCTTTAGTTGAAGTAATTGAAGTAAACATTTTGAAATAATTTGCCAATAATAAAGATTTTTTAGACAAAAAATGAAGGCATAAACATTTAAAGGACCCAATGCTTACTGCACATCAGATCTTCTGAAACTGTCTTGCATCTCAGTAACTCATTGTGGAGATGTGAGCATCAAACATGATTGGTTAAACATTTTTCTTGGTAGGCAGCTAGTATACGTATCTTGAAAATGAAAGCAATCTCAAGTCAATGAAGATGCTTGCTCAAATGTTTACTCTGGAATTCATGCTGAAACAGTGTACAGCGCACATTCATGAAAGGGTGACGTTAAGGCCCAAAATCTCAACTTAGTTTTGTAGTGAGTATTCACATACAAAGAAAAGATGGAATGCAGATAAAATACTGAAGTCAGGGCTCATAAACAGGAAAATGTGCATCAACATTTAATTATATCGCATCATATGAGACTTTATAAACTAATGTTCCAAGTCTGACTATGTTAGATCCACTTCAAAGAAAGTTTCAGTAACACCCATGAACAGTCGTCAACTCTGGCAAAAACGGCAGCACTTACTGAAAACTCACGATATCCTCAACAACTCAACTCAGTATCACCATCATCAAAGAGTAAATAAACATTTACACTCTGCACTGTGCATGGTAATAATAAAGGTAAGCAGAGGAGTAATTAATTCAGATGAATGCCACCCAGAGCATTTGTGGTGACTAGGAGGTAAAAATATAAATTACTGCAAAATATCTTATTGACACAGGCCCATTTTTAAATTCCTGATTCATTGCTAAGTATTGATATTCAAGTATGTTAAAATATAGTATGTACAAAAATGCTTTTATCCAAAAGACAGTATTAGAAACTTTCAGTCACAGGCCTTTAAGGAGAAATGTGGAGTGCCTGGCTGGGATCTTGGTGGGTTTCAGGGGGTTAAAGTAAATTGGCTGAGTTTACAGCAAAATTAAGCCATTAACGGGAGTCACGTCAGCCCAGAATACGACAATCAAAGCTGATGACCCTGACCTGTAGTCATTGCTGTCTTTGTCTGTCTGTTCCCTTAGTTTTATGAGATACATGAGCTAGAATTGTTTTGGCCTCTTTTATACCCTGTCGTATTTTTTTGTTTCAAACTATTTATGTAGCTATAACCACATTGCTAATTAATGATGGCGATTTTTATAGATTTTCCAATTGTTGTTTTAAAACCTTTTGTGACACTGATCTGAGAAGTACCACAAGAATACGATTTTATTTTATGACCCCACTGATTGGCAGCCAATCAGGACTTAAAAACAATAAAAGCCCACTGCACTCACTGCCAGTAAAATTTTTATCAGCATAAAAGCTGTGTGTGTGTGTGTGTGTGTGTGTGTGTGTGTGTGTGTGTGTGTGTGTGTGTGTGTGTGTGTGTGTGTGTGAATGCTGAAACACACTGCAGACCTCTGACAGTTTTATAGTTATTCATAGACTATTTATCGCTTCGGTGTGGTGAATTAATAAAGCTTCTGCACAAAGTTACACATAAATGTTTCAACTCAGGAGTTTCAACCACACTATAAAAACGAATTCTGCTGTTTTAACATACACACTTAGCAAAACTGGACAATGGTTTTGTAAGGCCAAAGTTGAAATGCAATTCTCAGTGTTGTAAAATCGCATCTGGTTTATGGCTTAATGTTGTAGCAGAAGTATTTTAATAATTTACGCACATATTAAAAGAGGTCATTATGGAAGCACACAAGGCAGCACATTACAAATTACATTATGCTTAGCCAAAAAGAATAAGCAGGTAAAAAAGAAAACACTCACTCTACACAGTGCACACTCTAAGACACACACATGCACACAAACACACCACGCTCAAGTCCAGACAGGAATTAGGCAGGCTGATTGGTGAGTGACAACTGAAATTGAATTTCTCTGCTGTGAAGGCCCAAAGGACTCAGGGGAGAACATAAACACAATCACATGTGAGTATCGGTACACACAGGCATGAAAAGGCACACACACGTCAGACATATACACACGTCAGCATGAACAATTGCTGAATAATTGCTGGCACACACACAAATACACGCACATATTCTTTCTCCCTCAGCTTCGCTTTCTCTCTTGTTCTCTTTCTCTTGAACAAATACAAATACAAACACACACACACATATAAACTTATATCCCCACCAGTCCCTGCTCTCCAATTTACTGCCAAAGCTGTCTCTTCAAAAGCAAATCTCTTTTTTTTTTCTCTTCCCAAAACATCACAATGGCAATCACATCTGGCAGCTCCAAACAAAACAAGTTTGAGAAAGGCCATCATTATACTGTGGCCAGCTAGATGTGATTTGAATTGTGATGATGAAAATGACAATCACTGGGCCACACATGATGCCAACTCCCACTAGCCAAATTTGGAAGAGAAATTTAGGAATTATGAAGGGAAATTTAGTTGTGCATTGGTGTTTCTGAGCTTGTAAGTTAAAGAGTTTCTATTCTTATGGCATATGCCTTATAAAATAATAGCAGATAACTGTGCTTGCAAAATCAGTCAACATAATACACCCCAGAGAATCTTCTGCTAACATCCACTGACAGATACCACAAAATACCTGCAGAGCCCCTTTGTGACCTTTGTCACATAGGTCCCCTTTGTCACAAAGGGGACCTATGTAAGAATAAACCAGTGATTTCAAAGTTGTGGCTGAATGGTATATATTAGCTACCTCTGAACTTACTTTGCTGTGATTACAATGATACAGTACAGGCACATTATTTACATGATGAAAATAGTGTTGTTTTTTTACTTCTTTAGCAAAGTTTCAATAATTTATCGCAAACATCTGATTTTAATGGAATTTGTAAAGCCATTGTATTTGAATTGCTCACTAATACAGTAACTGCACTACATGCAGCTTTTTTTTGGAATACAATGGAGGCTCCCTGGTAAGCAGAGCATGAACACTTTTTAAAGTACACTTTGTGCCAGATTGCAGCTAAATTACTAAAAACTCATATTGCCAAATTTCTCTGCTGGCAGACTTAATTTGTCACACAGCTGTGCTCCAGTAAATATAAATACACATCTTCAAATAAGCAAAGAACTATGATGGAGAATTGCATCACTTATAAATTCAGTCTTTTCCATTTAGCTATTCGCACCATGATTTGAGGTCTAAATCATGCACTGCGCATTTTAAGCAATATACTTGATGGTTGCATTTTTCTGTAAACAAGTTATAGTCATCAAGAAAAAGGGTGCTGCGTGACCATGTTGCTGCTTATTTTTTCAATTATTCATTGATTTCATAAACTAACAAACTACTCCTCTCAGATAAGTCGATCCATATCTCTGAACCAGCTGAAGACTCAGAGCTGGCTGTTAGAAGGGAAATTAGTAAATCATAAGAAATTCCAAAAAAATATTCAGATTTCTCCAGTGAGCAACAATCCTCTCCTGGAATTTTTAGAAGGCGAAATTCTACACTGTTCACTCTTTTATGCACTATAATGTTTTTTTTTTTTTGGAGGAAATTAGTAAGCGCCCGAGGTCTTCTGCTTCAAAACTGCAGTCAATACTAATACTTCACAGTCTAAACTATAACTTTGCTCTGCTCCAACTGTGATCTCATCTGTTGATCTCTATCTCTAAACCAACTGAAGAAACAGGCTTAAAGCTGGCAGGGAAATCATGCAGCTATTACACTGGCACTTCATAGTCTAAATTGCTAATTGTAACTTTCCTCTGCTCCAGTTGCTACCACCCTTTTTTTTCTGAGTAAATTCCCACCATTGCTTGCTTTCTCTTTCTCCATAGGTCAATCACAAACTCACTAAACTTACTTTTCTGTGAAAGAAACGTGCAGCAGCCAGCAGTGGGTTAACAAGTAACACGTTAATATGTCTTCTTTCTGACATGAGATTCATGTTTACTGTGACAGTTTTAAAAAGATAAAATAATATAATACTGTGTATAAGGTGTGTTGCTCCATCTCCTGTTATTTATTTAAACAGATCCTAATGTGGTATACAGTCACTATGTTTTAGTCTGGATGCTAGATAAACCCATGTCTGATTTATTTATCTATCACAGATATAAGTAACTCCTTTCCAATATTACGTCTGTGTCTTCTTGACTTAGCATTTCGCTTATTGCTTTTTGCTAAAATCTGACCTGAACTACTTTCAGGCTGGAATGTGTTAGTGTATACTTTGGTAACAAGTTTTTGCACCAGTGACTGAATGTCAGACTATATGTCAGCTCATCCACCACCCACCTCCCTCCATGAGACACTGAAATAGCCATGCTTCCAGGCCCTGTCCATTTAAAATAGAAAAATTAATTATTGTCTTTCTGCAGCAGCAAAAACAACATCATGTGTATCATATGCATCATTCATAGACATAGCTGATAATTGGTGCCACATATAAACAATACATAACATAGATGGCTTTTAGTACAATTAACCACCTGAGTCGAGTTTACTGAATAGCTTCCTTAGCACCCACCTATCACATAACACCAGTCACACCTCTAACAGGCAGTTTGAACGAACTACTTTTTTACAAGACTATAAATGTATTTATTTTGATATATAGAATTCTTTGAGGATTGTCTGTGAAAAATATTTGTATCTGCCTCTGTTATTTTCACACAAACGGCATGGCCTATGCCATATCTTCATCTCTTTTATACTTCTTGCTTGCTGTGTCTTCCCTGAGGCATTTACCCATCCACCTCTCGGACCCTTTTTCTCCCATCTTAATATTCTGAAGTTGCTTACTGAAACATAAGGCATTATGTGGAAAGACTTTACTAGAGGTTTACAGGGGTCAAATTCTGCCTCATTCACATTCTACTATCACAGTGTAGGTTCTTAGGCCCCGGGGCAATAATGGATATTGCATGTGTGTATGATGTAAGCCTTAGAAAGTGTTTACAAAGCAGGACATGAGCCTTGGTGTGTATATATTAACAGGATTAATAAAACACACAAAAAATAAGGACATAGTTAAAATTACAGTGATGATGGAACAGAGGAGCAAAGTCTAATACCACCTATACTGAATACACAATGAAGAAAAACAGGTTTGGGGATGAGCCTTCAATGTCTTTGTTGATTCTCCTGGATTACTTTATTGTGTCCTCCCACAGTGAACATGAATCTAGAGTTTATAGTTTCAATGTCAGCCACTATGCAGGTATTTGCTTAGGTCCAAGAGATGTGGACAAAGATATGAACAATGTGTTCATGTGAACGACAATGAAGTGGAATCAGTAACCGTAATAATATATGTTTGACTAAACAAACTTCATATAGAGTGAAGACAACTGATTAAGATTTAATTTGAAGAAAGAACCCTCCCCCCAAACACACACACACACACACACACACACACACACACACACACACACACACACACACACACACACACATAAATTATCATCACTCCCATGTTCCATTACATTACAGAAGCCCTTTTAAATGCACTCTCTCAGATTTTTCACATAAACCCCCACATAAACACAAGCCCATATAACATTCTGGCACTTTAATGATATAAACACACACACGCGCTTCTTACCGGAGTGAAGTTCATGACTTTGAGAATCCAGATGGTCAGTGCCAGGTTGACAATCATGGTGACGAGGAGGAGGAGGATGAAAAAGTACAAGCATCTCTTTCTCCAGCCATAGATTCCCACTGCTGGATAAACCTGCGCACCACAAACTGAAGCCCCTCTCTGGTGGAGGGGGTTGGGCTGTGCTGCAAGGATATACTGCTCCTGGGTCATCTGAGGGAGACACAAATATAATGTTACATGTAAGATGTAACATTTTTTTTGAGAAATTTCTCTCATTCTTCAATTTTATTTGAAGAATATCTATATACTGACATTTTTTTTAAGAAATGGAAATGCAGAGGGTTTATTATCCCTGTTTGTCAGCTGTAGATGCCCTAGTAAAATACTGAACATATGTTGTCTATTATTGTGAATGTTTGTATTCATTTAGTTATACAAGGATGATAAACAAATGTGGAGAAATGTTATGACTGTGAAGAAACAAATTCAAAAACAAGCAATTAATGGAATCTTATTTCTCCCTTTCAGTCAGTGTTGTGGCCATTTTAAGGCATAGGTAAGCCTGTACCAGATGCCTCCAGTTGGAGGAACACTGTTAATGTACAATCGGTATTAGCTATTACACCATATAACTGTGATTTGTCTTTTATTTGCAGGTGTGTACTAAAATACAGTCAGATCTAGCCAACGCATAAGATAAATGGTCTCTACATTTTGCATCCAAAATAAGAGTTTTTGGAGCTGATCCACAGGCGCTAGATCCGGGCCAATCTCATACTGATTATAACTGCAGCTCATTAAAAAGAAAACTAGAAATAAGTTACCCTGAGATGTGGATACATCAAAAAAAAAACAAAAAAAACTCCAGCATTAGACCTTATCATAATAAAACTCAATGATAACTTGGAAATGACTAAAAGAAAGTCTTAGTCGTTATTAGGAAGTGTTACATTAAAAAGTTGTGTAGGGCATCAAATTGTTCAGAAATGTCTCTGTATGCAGCATAAGCAACAACAGGAAGAGGAGAGGCTAAACTTTCAGCATTTTGGAGGAAGGAAGAACAGAAAATACAAAAAACATAAGATAGCAAAAAAGAGGAAGAATGGAAGCATTTTAGAGTTTTGAGAGTGAGATAACAGGAGAGAGAAAGAGTAAGACCAAAGCATGATAAAAATGAGATAGAGGTGGAGCTGTAAAGTGGAAAGATAGCACAGCATTGAGTACTGAGAGATAGGAAGGGAGGCTGGAGAAAGAGAGAGAGGGCAGATAAGATGGTAGAGGAGGACAGAGTCCATTAGTTGTGGTGCAGCAATTGGAGTCATTGGTGGCAAGAGATATGGACACTGGCTGCAAGGCACTATTATCTCTGTCCATCTGACTCCCTAACTCTCTTTCACTCTTTTACCCCACTCGCTATACCTCAGATTCCCTCTTGGTTCCTTCATGCTTTCTCCCTAATTCACCTCCTATCTCACTTTTGCACATCTCTCTCTCTCTTCCTCTTTATCAGTCTCTCTCTTTACGTACACACGACACAAACACACACATACACACACAAACACACATTAAGTCTTTATTTGCTGAGACTGCATGACCTTAACACCTCAGTGACTGTTGATTTTTCTTCCCCCCTGCAATGCCTTTTCTCTATATAGTCTCACATGATGATACCCAACAAGCCTTGATGATAAACAAAAAATGCTGACTTTTGCCTTAGCCTGCAGAAAAAAAAGAAATGCAGGCTTTGCTTGTCTAAGTTTTATTGTTTCATTTTGGGGAGAGGAGCGTCTAAAACAACTATCAGCTTGTGATTGGTGTCTCCACAGGGGTCCTGTTTCTTATACGTAAGAGGCAAACCCCAAGGTCTGCTTGAGTTATTCATGCCATGACAGTGTATAAAAAATAATAATTTCCCCCAGGGATCAATAAAGTATTCTGATTCTGATTCTGATTCTGAAACACCATGGAAGTCTAAAAAAAACATTAACAAGCTTTTAAAGCTAACAGCTTAACCTTGAGGAGGATTGATAGTGGGGCCTCAGCTCCTCTGTCTCCTTAAGGCTAGGGCTGTCTGACCCATGAGTTTTAGCACTGAAAATAATGTAATAATGTAAAAAATGACTCTTTAATATTTATGAGTCAGAATAACAACATGTTGTGGCTGAAGATTTACTTTGATGTCTTGGGAAACAGCACTGTTTTCTTCCTCTTTCCATTAAGGATTAAACTCCAGTTCTTAGATGGTCTTGCCCCTCAAACTGATGAAGATTACTAAGTATAAGATGAGGCATAAGATAAATTTTAATTTAAATTATTCATTACATAGTATTTTTTATTGGATTCAGTTAAATCCAGTGTATCCAGTGTACCAAGCAGCAAATACAAAGAGGACACAGGAAAAATATCTTCAGAATGTTTTTTTTTAACCCCAAAAAGTTTAAAAAGATAAAATTCTAAATATAATAATCGGGCCCATAAAAGAGGTCAACTAAATATAACGCTACTCAAAAGTAACTTCCAGAAACCTAATCACACAAAGTAGACACGACCTAACTTACAAACTGACCTAAACACAAAGACACAGGAGGGTAACCTTTATAGTGGTTTGACCAAACCATTTACACACAATAGACATTATCAAGACATCACATATTTGGAAAAGTGCTCCGACGTTTTCGGAGAGCTGGCGAGGACACCGGACTCCCAGCACATCGTTTTCAGACTGTCTTTTGCTAATCAGATGAAACATGATATATAAGTCACTTAGATAACTTAAAAATGTTATTGTTTGGCTTTTTTCAGTGTTTTATTTGTTCCTGAGTAAATCGGTGTGGCTGAGATTAAAGTTATAGTTTTCACACAGTTGTACAGACGTCAAAAAGAAAACAGATTGAACAGAAGTGTGGGATGGTAGGGAATTTACTCCAGTGTCCAGTTATACTTTACATAGCAAGGAGCAGACGGCTGAGTTTATTAAATTCCACCGAGACTGCTTGTGACGCAAATCTGAAGGCTAGACCATCCCATTTCACAGCTTTGCACTTCCAGCCTTCTCGGTCTTCGGAGGACCCGGCCTTCGCAGTCTACATGGGCCGGGATGCGGAAGGATGCAGCCCCTGAACTCATACACAGCTATTGTGTTTCCAAAGTCCTCAGCCCTTGGCCAGAATTTTAGGATATCAGTAGAACTTTTTAACCAAACCAATATTAACTAATCTAATCCAAAATCTTACTCTAATTAACTATAATCTAATAGCGTCATCACACGGCAGTATTACTGTGCTTTCCTTTACATGGCAGGAACCCTTTTCCAACTAAATTAACAAAAATACTGGATGAATAAACTGTGACAAGAGAAAGCAGAAGTACATCAATATGAGGCAGAATTGTGCCCAAGACTGAGTCAAGAGCAGATCAACATTACCATTAGCATCTGTAGCAATCATGTCAGTTTTAAGGCCAATATTTGTTTAAATGGAGGAAGAAAAAAACACTTTTGAATACCAGATTTAAATGAGGTGATGAAAGGATGTGATAGATATTGCAATCTGCTTTTTTTTGGCAAAAGAAAAGCTGAGGCTACTTTAGATGTGCATAAAAAAACAAGCATTCAACCTTCTATCAAAATGTAACCCAATTGATTTATATCCAAGCGTAATTTGGGTATGCAACACATATTAATGCCAAGTGCAATGAGGGCTTAATATCTGTCAAATGGGCTAATGGATTACAATATTTTTTGCCTTTTCACAGTGAAAAGAAATCTCCTGCAACAGACACAGCAGTTTCAGCTATTTCTCTTTTTGGGTGCATCTGTTCAGTGTGTGCAGACACAATGCATATGAATCAATAGCACAGCATCGCTGTAGAATAGGACAGAGAAATGGGCTGCTGATGATTTTATCTCTGAATTCAGAGTCCACACTTAATCGATAGCACACCGTGTGTAGCTCTGTGCTGATATGTGTGTACTGAACTTTAATGAAGTCTGTACTGACCAAGAGTGCTTATCGTTTTTCTCCATGCATGCATCAAGAATGGGAATCAATAGATATTCTTGTTCGTCGATGTGTATATATCATCTTTGCATGTTTCACTGGGGCCACACTGTCACTTGGTAAAATGAACGTCAGATGTGTTTTTGTTTTTTCTTAAATTCCACAGGTGGCAGTCAGATGCATAATGTCACTGCTTAATTGCGTGTGGTCAGTTTTGTGACTGTGCCATTTGTCACTGTGTATTTTCCTGTGAACACCCCACATTACACTCTTTCACTGACACACTCATTGTCTTGCAAGTGTATTTATGTCTCATTTCACTCAGAGATATCCAAGGTTATCAGTCTAACTCGGCAGTCTGACAAAATATTGTCTGTCCGCCCACTAGGCCCTTTGCTACAGAAAAGCCAAAAGAAAAACAAATTGTTGCTTAATCTTTTCTTTTTTTTATTATTCTCCTGTTCACCTCTCCTTCACTTATCTCTTTCAGTTATCCTTGCTAACGCACATTTCCTTTCTTATCAAGTAACATAAATTGAGCAAAATAACATAAAATAAGCTTGTGCTATATATAAAACTATTTTTTATTTTCCTTTTTAGCAGATTATTTTAAATTTTCCTTCTTTTCTTCCTCACTGCATTTTTTCTTCTATTTTCGTTGTTGCTAATCAATCAATTTTGTTCTCCCCTTTCTCCCCCTCACATCTTCTGCCCTACACTCGTCCCTTCTTCTCTTCTAATGCATTTTGTAGATTGAACTGACAAGAGAGCCATCAATCAATCCTATAGTGTACCACAGCCTAGAGGCCTTGCACTGTGAGACCTAACTTTATTAATATCATAATGCCATGACAGCTGTAAAAACAAGAGGCACTATAGCTATATTGCAAGTGATACCATTATAGCTCACTATCAGCTCCATAACAGTGATTTCTTTCAATTCAGTTAGTCTGCTTCATTTTCTCTGTTGTATGTGTTGTAGAGGTGCGTAAACAACACTTTGACTTTTACAATTGACAAATATTCAAAAATATAAGTTCAACTATAGAAATTAGAGGTTGCACACTTATGAACAAAACTGCCAGCATGATGAGGTTGGTGTGGATGTGGTGTATATGACAAACCTAAGTACATACTACGATAGCGCCATCATATTATCTATCTTTTTAAGCAAGAGAAGACAAAATACGAGAAAAAGCTGATAGGAGATGACACGTGGATATGAACAGTGGGGAGAAGAGACGACAAATGAGAAAAATGAACAGGAGAAAAATATGATTGTGATCCATCCATGTGACATCTCCACCCCCACAACCTCCCAGAAGAAGCAGCCCAAAATGAACAACATTAGTTTACAAAAAGCTAATAATGAGAATTATAGGACAGGAGATAGTACTAGAAAAAAATCTTTCCATTATATTGTAGTTCATCTTTCAAGCAGTGACATTTTGCATAAAAAGAGACATTCAAAATCCATTATGACATGAGAAATCGCAAATTTGTCTTCATATGGAGGTCTTGTGGGTTCCTTGCAGATACCAGATTATAGTTCAGTACAGACTGAAAGCAATGTCATAGAAAATATTATTTTAATAATGGCAAAAATAGCCTTCAGTAAAGTTGTGTTTTATAGTCCCAATAATTAATATTTTTTTCTACTTTGAAAACAAAAAATCTAAATGAATTGAAATGTTTTATTTGTACAATATCAGTTGCACACAGAGGTGTTTCACAGATGACAATACTGTCACAGTATCTGTCTCTCTGTGGTCAACACTTGACCTCTAACAAAAGATCATAGTAACAAAAAACAACATCAAGCAACAATTGACGAGACAAAACAAAACAACCGAAATTAAAAAGGTGTTCTTTTGTGCTTATTACATATGAAATTGTAAAGTAAAAAGTGTGATGCCTGCTAGAGCAGAGCGATATGACCAAAAATATTTATCACGATATACATTTGAAAATTTGCGATAACGATATAACCGACGATATAATTGACACTAGACAAAATACTTTACAACTCCACAACTTTATTGATGCAAAAAAAAAAAAAAATCAACGTATTTTCACTTAAACACTTATGTGCATTAAAGTTATATAAAAATGTAACAGTGCAAATGCAAATTCCTTGCTGACAAGTTTAACCAAAAGGCATTTCCAGTGGAAATTGGCCAACATATCCTCAGCATAACCATGCTTAAAAAGAGGTTATACACACAATATACGGTAATATTATGTTGAAGCACAATATGTATCACTCCGCGAGGCTCCTGCCTACGATAGCCGTAATGCTCCAACAATCCATCAAGTGATGCGGCTTCGTAGCTTAGCAAAGTCGTACTAAAACATTTGACAGATTTTCGAGCGCCGTGTACGACAAAATCGTTTCGAGGTCAGTAAACACAACCAGAATTCATACATAAGGCACACAGGATTATAAGGGGCACTGTCGATTTTCAGAAAAATCAAAGGATTGATTTTAAGTGTGCCGTATTTTCCAAACAACACGGTAATAACGACGGCCTGCTAGCATGCGCTACCAAAAATAGTGCTTTGTTGTGTATCTGACGGACGAAAGCTAAACCAGTTCCACACCACTGAAGTTGCAGCATTTTTACAAACCAATTCTGGTTCATCTGTTTCATTCACCGATCCGCTTTCGCCCTTCTCGTTCTCTGTTGCCGCCATGCTTTTTCCGCCATGTGCGTATGAAAACAAAGGTACGCATGCGCGTTTTACCCATATTCTATCGCGATATTTCATTTTCTTATCGTTGCCCGACATTATACCGGTATTACCGTGAACGGTATGATATGGCCCAGCCCTAATGCCTGCAAATGACAGAAACAGAAGTCCAGATAGTGTCTATAAAAACAGTCACAGGTATCATAGCTGGTTTATTTAGCGTTTTCTTTGGTGCGTGGTTAGACGTTGACATGTGGAGTTTAAAATAGTCTTAATTGTGCAGTGGATGACTTTTCAGCTAGTGGAATAAATTCGTGGTACTGCTACCTTTTGCAGCAATAGTTTTACGGCATGTTTTGCAAATTACCGCATTTTGTTCGACATCCTCCTTGTGAAATCGAAACGACAGCGAGTCTCATTCCCTTCCTCGTCTGCAACTCACACTGTCGCCATATTTTTCTGGCAGCGTATGAACACGCATTCTCACTGCAGTGTGCCAGGTAGAACGTTTTCCAGTGGGGTGGGGTGGTGCAAGGGTGGATAATAAATAGAAGAGTGAATGGACTTGCCAAAAGAAAATCAGGAAACTTGGGAATTTTGGTTCACAGCTGAAATCCAGATCAAAGCGTAATTTAACATGCATGCATAGCTGATTGGTACTGCTGCTGTGGAATTTCAAGTGCTGTGGGCATGCCACTGTATCTGTCAGAGAGCAATGAATGAAACAGGCAGGACAGGGCCATGTTTACCATTACATTTTAGAGTTCTGAGGAGACAAAGTTTTCAGGCCCCTCTTCTGTGGAACCAGCTTCCAGTTTGGATTCAGGAGACAGACACTATCTCTAATTTTAAGATTAGCCTTAAAACTTTCCTTTTTGCTAAAGCATATAGTTAGGGCTGGACCAGGTGACCCTGAATCCTCCCTTAGTTATGCTGCAATAGACATAGGCTGCCGGGGGATTCCCATGATGCATTGAGTTTTTCCTTTCCAGTCACCTTTCTCGCTCACTATGTATTAACAGACCTCTCTGCATTGAATCATATCTGTTATTAACCTCTGTCTCTCTTCCACAGCATGTCTTTTATCCTGTCTTCCTTCTCTCACCCCAACCGGTCGCAGCAGATGGCCGCCCCTCCCTGAGCCTGGTTCTGCCGGAGGTTTCTTCCTGTTAAAAGGGAGTTTTTCCTTCCCACTGTTGCCAAAGTGCTTGCTCATAGGGGGTCATATGATTGTTGGGTTTTTCTCTGTATCTATGAAGCGCCTTGAGGCGACTTATGTTGTGATTTGGCGCTATATAAATAAAATTGAATTGAATTGAATTGAACAAATTGTTTTATCATTAAAGCAAAATGTATTACTAATTACCAAGGTTTTCAAATTTTGTGGTCTTAAAAAATGGAAGATGCAACAATTATTCCAACAAATGTAGAAAGGTTAGCTAAGCACACAAAGTCTTTAATTATAGAAACATGTGAAAACAATATGGTTTGGCATTGTGCTTCTACTACATGTGATAAACCACTTGCACTTGTGTACCATGATGGATGCTGGTTTTTGAAACGGTCATTCATACTAAGTTGAACTTTACATTATCACTTTACCCTGAAAAGGAGAGTGTCCATGGTTTCAAAAAAAAAAGGAATTTCTAAATGGGATCAACCATTCAATCTGGAATTCATCGATTTCTCTTGCAAACAAAGATTTGACCAGATTCTCCGAAGAAATGATATGTTACTGTACATAATAAAAGGCACAGTGAACCCAGGGTTTGTTTGTTTTTTTTGCTTTTTTAATTTATTTTTATTTTGTTTTGTTTTTTTAAACCCTCTTCCATTTTATAAAAGTTAGCCCAGGTAAAATTTAACTTTAAAGCATGTATACATTTCTTCACTCTATCAAAGTCTGTTTTGATTTCATACCCAAAGCAACCAGTTTTCTCACCATCCATTATCGTTTCATTATTCACTATGATAGCTAAAAAATATCAGACTTATTTGCCTTTTAGGAAGACCATTCTCCTTGTTAACTAAGGATACACAAACAAAATCAGTAGCAGCACTGTAGGCATCAGTTGTTATGATGTGTGCTGGTCATTATAACAGGGGATTGAACGCTTACGCATGCAAAATACTATTGATGTCGCAATGCTACATTTGTTTTTTGTTTTTGTTTTCATGTGTTTGTGTGAGTGTGTTTGCACTAGTGTGATAAAACACTAAGCCAACTGAATTGGGAGCACTCGCTGTTGGCTGTTGGTTGTTGGTTTGGACAGCCTGCCATTCCTCTCTGTCACTGTGGGCATTCAGGTGTTCAGCCACTGGAATGGACAACACACACACACACACCACCTCTACCACACACACACACATGTATACACCAAAAAATAAATAAATAAATCCACACAAACAAGTAAACACAATCACAAAATCACACTGCAGCTACATGCACCAGCAAACACACAGTGATGTATTCAAATATAAACAATGTGTTCACACCTAAATATATTCAGACACACAAACGGGGCTCCTTTGCAGTGAGCCGTTCAGTATTCCAACAGATTCAAGAGGTTCTGCTGTAGGCCGAGTGTAAAAAGGGAAGACTAAAAAGGACAGGTCTTGTTCTCCTGGTCAAACACATTCTTAAGTAAAAGCACAAACAGGTGTCCTCATCTACCCTTCTTATGATGGACAGAGAAACAAGACAACATGATAGCACTATCACTGAGAAGTCCAGCTCCTAAATAATGGCATCTACTCACTGGTTAAGATCAGAGCTCAAAGTAAATGGTTAACACACGTATCAACCCACCACATTACCATACTTGTTCAACTTCACCACTTGGCACCAAATTAAAACATTCAAGCCATAGTTTATAACAATGTTGGATTGTCAGCAAACTATAAAGAAACAAGCCTTTTCTTTTCTACCCTCCTTCATTTTTGTTTATCCTGTTGTTCTGATGTTTATGCTTTTTGAAACCCTGCTTTGGAGCTAAAGGGATGTTTTACAGTCATCTCTATTTATAGAAACGAAACTGTCTCTAGACAGAGATTTGTCTCTGTCTAGATTTATCTACCTCGAATGAGGTCTTTCGTTTGTTCGGGGCCCACGAGACTAATTAGTGGGTGATTAAAATGGAGAAGGAAAATGGGAAAAACCAGAAAAAAAATTCAATTTTGAAAAAGAGCTAAAAAAAAACAGCAGGCAGAGAATTAAAAAAAGAAATCTGCATTGTGTTCTGATTGGCAAGTTTACTCCCCCCACTGGGATGTTTCCCCACTATGGAGCAGGTGTCCTCTCATGCTATTATATAATCATGTGCTGCTAGCAGGTAGATGATTGAAGAAGGTCTTTTTACACTGCTTGGCTACTCAAAATTGTTAAATAATGGTTAGAAAAATGTTATCTTTTTGCCACACACTCACAGCAGACCTGAACTGCATGCTTACACCAAAAAGACACTGTACTGTTTCAGAATCAATTTTAGTTTCATTTTAGAGGTAGCGCTAAGACAGGCAACATTACATGAGGCTTGAGTTATAATGTTCTTGCCCACCAACTTATCATCTATATTAAGAAGACATATTCTCACTTAAATATTTGAATGGATACAACACTTTTTTTTCTGCATTGTGCAAACAGCGATACCCTTATATTTAAAGTCTTACAAACTGACTTAATGCTTTCTGTTCTACAGTATCTGCTCAAACCTCCAGTATCTGTAAATTATTAAGGGATGACAGCTTTGTAATAATAATAGGAGTAAAATATGATTGATAGCTGGTTAGACAGTAGCTATGAGCTGTAGTTTAGAGGCTCAACAATCATCGCTCATCTCACTTACTCACTGACAGCTGGCAAAGATTCCCACACACTGATTCATGACACCCCATGACTTTTCAGATGTTCAATATTCAAGTTGAACAATTTTTATTATTACAGTATATCTTTCTTAACTCTGAACAAAACACCCCACACAGAATTCTGTAGAGTTTGTCCATTAGTATTTCAAAGGCTTGAGCAGCTCTGTCACGAAGATGTCACCGACGTCCTGAAATAGAATCTACTTTTCTAATAATATGATGATTTGGTTTTAACATACAGCTCCGTTTATGTAGTTATTTAGAAGCTGAATGCTGTACTGAGACAGATATAACACCGAGACAGAATCCACATAGTCCCATATGCAAAATGTGTAAATGCAGTGCTCTCCAAAGAGTAATGTTATTTTGGTTGTCATTATGTGTGCATCTTTGTGAGTAAGATCTGTAAAGCACATTGCGGTTTCCCTTTTGTTTCTTTCTCTGTCATTATGTTTGCCTCTCTCTCCGCTTAAATTGTCTTCCAGCCCCCTTCTTGCTCTTCCAATATTGTTGATTTCTTTTTTCCCTTCCTCCCTCTCTTCCCTTCCCGCTGAGTCAGTATCTGTCAATCAAGAAGCCGACACTGTTAAACACCGCCAACACCAACAGCAGACTTAAAATCCTCTCTCTCTCTCTCTCTTGTGCTCTCTCATCACGAGGAGATAGATGGAAAGCCTCATGGAAAGAGACTTTGCTGGCAATGTGGCCTCTTTTTTTAAAACTCTTTGAAAACCACCAAAAAAGATGGTGAGAGACTAAACTGTTTTCTGGGATGCTTTTTAGCTCGGTAGCACAGTACACAACATAAGGAAATCATTATGATTGGCTGTGATTTGCCAAATATATATTTCAGTGTTTAACCCTAACCCTGTCATTTGTTTTTTGTGAGCAATAAGTTGCATAAAAATGTTGCATTTTTTATGAGGGTAGAAGTAGAAAATACCACCAGTATTAACATAGTTGACATTTATTATTAACATTTATTTCTTGATCAAACATAAATAAATGAAGAAAAAAAATAGCAAGTAGTCATCCGTCCTGCAAGCTAGTTTACCACCACAGAAACAAGTCAACTCACATTATCACTGTCACACAGTCATGATCTCATATTTATATACGTCAATGACAAAACGCTAAACGAGTCCCTTCTACCATGTAAGGAAACCTAGTGATGGTGTGTCAGTGTCCATTGGCTGGTGTCTGTGTGTGTGTCTGTGTGTGGCATTACAGTCGAGAAGATAATCGCTGTGACTTTGAGAAAGGGACTAAAAAAAACCAAAAAACTGTTTCTGTTTCCCACTGTGTTATTACTAAGAGGGGGTATAACAATGGTGTAGACCACTCTGTGTGATTGAGATAGCGACACTTAGAGAATAAAAATACAACGAGGAATAACAAGAGGGAGAGAAAGACAATTTCCAAGGGGAGTCATACTCTGAGAGATGTGATGGACGCCTTCTGTAAGTACATCACATGCTTGTGTGTGTGTGTGTGTGTGTGTGTGTGTGTGTGTGTGTGTGTGTGTGTGTGTGTGTGAGTGTAAATCTTCTGGTGACAGAATCAGCACACAGGCTTTATGACCCCGTTCAGGGCCTCCTCTATCATTACCCCACCACCCACCCCCACTACACATTAGCACATACTCACACACACGTCCCTCATATTGCCCAGCCGTCATGCTTTTGGAACTTTCAGCAAGCTTTCGCCCCAGCTTTTACGTTAAGAATGTTCCTTTTAAAAGAGCACAATAATTCAATGATTTTTGTCAATTTCATCATGCCTTTGATAGAAAAGCAAAATAAATACAGGCCAAAACAGCAAAGAGGCATATAAACAATAAAAAAGGGAACAACACAAAATGCATCTGATTATTCTTTATGATGCATGCAAGGGTCACTGATGACATCATTTTTTTAAACTACTATGTCCTAGTAGCTACTTTTTATTCTATCATTTCATTTCATTGGATTTTGTTTTGTTTTTTGGATTTTTGCCCGTTTCCAAAAAACTTTCAAATTAGTAACTCAAAAAAAATAATAATTGATGAGTTTGATTTGAAACTGCCATAAATTATAAGGCAAGGGCATTGTTGCATTACAGTGTTAATGTCTTTGAACTCACAACTTTAAACTGTACAAATTTATCCCTTGCATGTTACCTACAGTAGTAGTTAGACCATAAAATGTAAAAGTACTAGACATGTTTAGTATTAGCATGAAGCATAATTCACTCCATCTTGTTCTTCTACGCTGGTCGCACCATCACTTAAACCTCATTCTTCTTTGAACACCAGCTGCAATAACCCCCCACAAACACACACCACACACACACACACACACATCTCCGTTCACTGTATTACAGTACTTGCATTTCTTTATGCCTTCTATCTTAATTGAGTTGTGTGTTGTCAGCCAAGCAGCTCCACTCAAAGCTCCCTTTGATGCTTTTGACCAAAGAGTGTATGTGTGACTGATGTATGTGATGAATGTCCAGCAGTCTCTCATGTCCAAGTCCCTCTATGGAGCACTCATACATCAACCTCTGAGCCCCTGCACCATATAATGGAATGAGGACAGACTGGCTTACAAAGTGGGGATGAAAAGGAGAATGAGAAAAGAGTTTGGTGATATGGAATTTAGTGAGAGGGAGACAGGCAATTGACTGTACGATTCCTTCTCTTTCATTTCTTTATCTTTTGTTTTATTGTCTAAAAAAAACATCTTTAGACACTGTTCAAGTACTTTACACAGCACTTTCAACTCTTTCATTTCTAAAGGGCTAAATGCTGTTAGTCATTTTCTTTTCCCAAGTTTTTAATCTTTATTGGATTACCCGGTCTAGTCTCCATCAACTTAATAGCCTTTTTTTCAGGCAGCACGGTAACATGGTGGTTAGCACTGCACAAATCTGGATGTGATTTCCCATTTCGCCAGGGCCTTTTTGCGTGGAATATGTGTGTTCTTCACACGACTGCAGGCGTAGTCGGCTTCCTCCAACAGTCTAAACACGTGCAGTTAGTGGGCTTAAGTTAATTGGTGATTCTACATTGGGAGCAGGTGTGAATTTAGATGTGAATGGTGGTCTGTCACTCTGTGTTAGCTCTGCGACAGAGTGGCAATCTGTCCAGGGAGTACCTTGCCTCTCACCCTATGGTGGCTGAAGTAGCTCTAGTGCCCCTGCCACCCTGAATTGCATAAGTGGAAGAAAATCATGTTACTCTTTCTCACTCCCCTCTTTTCAGAGAAAATCACAAGACATATTAATTAAAAATTCATTCTTGAACAGGTACATACTTTTCTCTGGTATTTTTTGACACAAAGTCAGACTTTGTTGCTTTCTGATGCTTTGACAGCGTGTGAACATCAAATCCCTGTTTACCCTTTCAATCTCGTACTGACTTGTCTTTGAAAAGGTCTCTCCTTCTGCTTCTGAAACTGTATGAAAATGTATTATTTTTGTGAGTTTTCAATGGATTTAATGGTAATTTAAATAAAACTTATGACCACTTTAACTCAATAATTAAGTCAATACTCTTCACACATACAGTAGTGTACAAAAGTGCATACATACATAAACCACACAGGAATAAGAAATAAAAAAGAAATAAGAACAGAGCTAAACCCCTGAGCACTTTGTTAAGATGTGTTACTTTGCCATAAATCTCCAGTACTTTATAAAAGTTTGGAACCATGCCTCATTTCTTTATAATTTGCTTCTAAGGAGCCAGAAAGAGGCCTTGAGCAACAGTTCTCCAGGCTTTCTGAAGGTCTTTCAAAGTTTTTCAAAGGACATTGGCTGTTTTTTCCACTCATTTTCAGTCCAGTACAAGAACATTTTCAGTTCAGTTTGTTGTTTAATATTGACCTATGAATCAGTGAATCATGAAAAAGACACCAAACTCAAGAGCAGCTTCGTGGGTAACTTAGCAAAGAAGCTGTTCATGTTAGGAACTAGAAACTGTGTGACCTGGGGTAGGAAGAGACTGAGTAAGTTCCCCCTGGTTGCCTCTACAACATAGCAAAGAAAGGTTAAAATGTCTTAATATCAAGTTTTATGTGAGTAAAACTGACCAGAGTGCTAAAACAGAGCTTTACTATATTATCTAATAATAAAGCATTTTTATTCTTAATCAAAGAAAAATAAAAATATAAGTTTCATCAATATATAAATGAGAAAAGTACTTTGAGTAGTGAAACGTGTGGTGCAGGATGGGCATGAAAGTGACACACTGGAGCCACTAACTGCAGAGAATGTTTGACCTACACAATGTATGATTTAATACAAGTTTCATAAAATGCAAAAATAAATATATACATTTATATATCTATAAAATATATAAATAAATAAATGATGACTGACAAACACAAAGTTTAAAAAAAATAAAAGTATTCCTCAGTATTTGAATTGCAAAGGGATTATGTTATAATAAATGTTGATGTAAAAATGTCCAAAATGTGAAGATGTGACATCCAGTGAAGGAAGGGGAAGAATGGGTGAGCAGGTATAAAGTGGGGTATAAAAGAGATTTGGGATTCTTCCCTTTTATCCTCTGCAAGATGAGTGTTTCAGAAGATTGGATCTAAGAGGTTCACAGCTGAAAATTCCAGCAGAGACGCTAGAGGGGGAACAGAAGTCCAACCTGTAAATTGAGTTTGGAATTTATTGCTTTCATCTGCTCATTTTATGCCGTGTTAGATGGTTAATTCAGAAGGATTTTGATTTACATCATACTTCCACTGGATGCCCAGCTGCTTTCGTGTTCGGTGATTATCATCAACTCGGAACACAGGGATAAGTGCATCTTTGGATCCAGATATGCTCATCCTTTCTCAAACCTTTTCTGACTAAAGACAAGAACAAACTCAGCATTAGCTCAAAGTAAGTTCATTAGATGAGTATCGTTTAAGTGATTTGATGATTGTTTTGTGATTTTTATAATTTCCTTGTGCTTTTTTGCCCAGATGATTTCTAGGTGGTTAGTACTGAAGGAGTCCCCTCACCCACATTGGCTCACACTGACCGTGCCTATTGGGTAAGATTAACAGGATTGGGATTAGGACTTTTTTTTTTTTATCAACTTCCTGTATTGGGGTCAAAAACTTATCACTAAAATATGCATCAGTAAGGTGATTCCTAAGATGTTAATAGCCAAAATCTTGACATATTTTTGCATGGTGGGACGTATGTCCTTAAAAACTTTTAGGAAACTGGAGAAGTGGAGGAAAAAATCTGCCAACAGTCGATGAACTGTATCTGAAAGTTATGTTATTAAGAAATAGGGGAACATTTTTCCAGCAAAGACCTGACACAAGACCTGAGAGATGCATCTGGCCTGGATACTTTGATTTGCAGTAGCTTCATCAGTAATGATCTCAGTGGAAGGGTTGCTGTCAAGAAGCCATTGTTAAAGAATGGAAACAGGGTATAAAGGGTGAGGTAGACCTATGTCAAATTAGACAAGAACTGGACTGAAAATCAGTGGCAGACTGTGACAGAGATTTTTGGATCAAATCATCATCAGTATAAGGAGAGAGGTAAAACAGTGAGCATCTACAGCCACTGATTTAAAAGCAGTGAAGGCTCTGTCGTGGTTTGGGACTTCATTTCAGCCAGTGATGCCATGGATCTTGTCAAAATTGAAAGAATTACAAATGCAGAAAAGTATGGTCAGATTTTGATCCACCATGTAAAGCTTATTTTCAATTTTCCTAGAAAAATATTAATGAGAGGTGGCTCAAGACTTTTGCAGAATAGTGTATATTAAATGAAAATAATATAATAAATATTGTTGCCTAATCTTATTATATCATTGTTTTACACACCCATTCCCCAAATAAAGTGTTATACCACTTTATTTAATTAGATAAAGATCTCATTAAGTTGTTCAGACCTAGTTTTGTAAGATGGTCATCGGTCCTTCTACAGTAAAAGTTAATGTTATACAGTAGTTTTGTTTGGGACATACATGAATTTAATTAACATGAACCATTTAAATAAGAACCTTTCCATAATGACATACAGTTAAATCCTAATTCAGTGGAAGCTTGGATAAAAATTATTTACACATCACAGTACAAAAATAAAGTCCACAGCAGTGCAAGTACAGCGCTGTAAGCATGAATGTATGAAATCTCAATCTGTGTTAATACTAACCATCTTTTGTAAGATAAAAATAGTCAGACATGATTGAAATAGTGCATGAAAATGTGATTACTGGACGAAGTGAAAATATTTAGCTACAGTGGGGCAAAAAAGTATTTAGTCAGCCACCGATTGTGCAAGTTCCCCCACTTAAAATGATGACAGAGGTCAGTAATTTGCACCAGAGGTACACTTCAACTGTGAGAGACAGAATGTGAAAAAAAAATCCATGAATTCACATGGTAGGATTTGTAAAGAATTTATTCGTAAATCAGGGTGGAAAATAAGTATTTGGTCACCTCAAACAAGGAAAATCTCTAGCTCTCACAGACCTGTAAGGTCTTCTGTAAGAAGCTTTTCTGTCCCCCACTCGTTACCTGTATGAATGGCACCTGTTTGAACTCATCATCTGTATAAAAGACACCTGTCCACAGCCTCAAACAGTCAGACTCCAAACTCCGCCATGGCCAAGACCAAAGAGCTTTCGAAGGACACCAGGAAAAGTATTGTAGACCTGCACCAGACTGGGAAGAGTGAATAGAATAGAATAGAATAGAATAGAATTCAACTTTATTGTCATTGCACATGCACAGGTACAGGGCAACGAAATGCAGTTTGCATCCATCCAGAAGTGCTTTAGTGATATAGATATATTACAATATATATTAGCAATAATATAGATATGTGAGTATATTACAGAAATGGGTCTATTATGGTATGTTATAATGTACACGGTATGAAGTATGTTGTGAATATTCTATAACTATAAGTATGTACAGGCTGTAGTGAGTACAAGCTATGTACAGGATATGAACAGGATATAAATATGAAAAACTATACAGAATATGAAATAAATAACTTTACAGAATCTGGGATATACAGCTATACAGAAATGGGAACTATGCAAGTTGTAAACAGTTGTAGGATTAAAGATTATCGAATGTACAGAATGATTATTTACACAGAGCTATACAGTAGTGCAGTTAAGATAAGTGAGGGTGTAGATAGTTTCTACAGAGGCTATATAAAGTGCTAGTGGTTGTGAGTGGTGGTTCAGTCCATGTTATTATTGTGTTTGAGGGTACAGTTGTCCATTGTGGGTGTGTGTATGTTCAGTCCATGAGTTTAACGTGGGTCAGATGTCAGGAGGCAGAGTTCAGGAGTCTGACAGCTGTGGGGAAGAAGCTGTTCCGGTACCTGGTGGTCTTAGTCCGGAGGCTCCTGTGGCGCCTCCCAGAGGGCAGGAGGGTGAAGAGTCCATGTGATGGGTGACTGGGGTCTTTGATGATTTTCCCAGCCCTTTTCAGACACCGCTTCCTGTAGATGTCTTTTATGGCAGGAAGTGGTGCTCCGGCGATGCGCTGGGCAGTTTTCACGACCCTCTGCAACGCCTTCCGGTCCGAGGCAGAGCAGTTCCCGTACCAGACTGTTATACAGTTGGTCAGGATGCTCTCGATGGTGCAGCGATAGAAGTTCACCAGGATGTCTGAGGACAGGTGGTTCTTCCTCAGAGTCCTCAAGAAGAAGAGGCGCTGGTGAGCCTTCTTGACCAGCTTGGAGCAGTTGGTCGTCCAGGTGAGATCCTCGGAGATGTGGACTCCCAGGAACTTGAAGCTGCTCTACAATAGGCAAGCAGCTTGGTGTGAAAAAATCAACTGTGGGAGCAATCATCGGAAAATGGAAGACATACAAGACCACTGATAATCTCCCTCGATCTGGGGCTCCACGCAAGATCTCATCCCGTGGGGTCAAAATGATCATGAGAACGGTGAGCAAAGATCCCAGAACCACACGGGGGAACCTGGTGAATGACCTGCAGAGAGCTGGGACCAAAGTAACAAAGGTCACCATCAGTAACACACTACAACGGCAGGGAATCAAATCCCGCAGTGCCAGACGTGTTCCGCTGCTGAAGCCAGTGCATGTCCAGGCCCGTCTGAAGTTTGCCAGAGAGCACATGGATGATACAGCAGAGGATTGGGAGAATGTCATGTGGTCAGATGAAACCAAAGTAGAACTTTTTGGTATAAACTCAACTCGTCGTGTTTGGAGGAAGAAGAATACTGAGTTGCATCCCAAGAACACCATACCTACTGTGAAGCATGGGGGTGGAAACATCATGCTATGGGGCTGTTTTTCTGCCAAGGGGACAGGACGACTGATCCGTGTTAAGGACAGAATGAATGGGGCCATGTATCGTGAGATTTTGAGCCAAAACCTCCTTCCATCAGTGAGAACTTTGAAGATGAAACGAGGCTGGGTCTTCCAACATGACAATGATCCAAAACACACCGCCCGGGCAACAAAGGAGTGGCTCCGTAAGAAGCATTTGAAAGTCCTGGAGTGGCCTAGCCAGTCTCCAGACCTCAACCCCATAGAAAATCTGTGGCGGGAGTTGAAAGTCCGTGTTGCTCGGCGACAACCCCAAAACATCACTGCTCTCGAGAAGATCTGCATGGAGGAATGGGCCAAAATACCAGCTACTGTGTGTGCAAACCTGGTAAAGACCTATAGTAAACGTTTGACCTCTGTTATTGCCAACAAAGGTTATGTTACAAAGTATTGAGTTGTATTTTTGTTATTGACCAAATACTTATTTTCCACCCTGATTTACGAATAAATTCTTTACAAATCCTACCATGTGAATTCATGGATTTTTTTTTTCACATTCTGTCTCTCACAGTTGAAGTGTACCTCTGGTGCAAATTACTGACCTCTGTCATCATTTTAAGTGGGGGAACTTGCACAATCGGTGGCTGACTAAATACTTTTTTGCCCCACTGTAACTAATTAATTCATTAATCAATGCATAGACATATGGCATTATATCTACATTTAATCTGCACCTATATCAACTAAAATAAAATAAAAATAAAGTTTTCTTAGCGACACAAATAGGAACACACACACACACACACACACACACACACACACACACACACACACACACACACACACACACACACACACACACACACTTGTTTCTAAAAGCAGCAAACAGATGCCTCTTTCCCAGGATGCATTGACCTGTGGCTGCTGTTACCGTGGTGATATGATTTATTAATTAGAGTACTGTTTGATTGGCTTGTTAAAGGACAAATCTAATGAGGTGCTTGTAAATGAGAGAGGTGGAAGTGATTTATCGCTGATGCCAATCACCTTCACACAAAAACACACAGTTGAGATAATCTTTGCTCACAGACATGAACACGGACACAAAAAATCGCACACACGACACTTAAAGAGTGTTAACCTTGTACTCCGGCAAGGTGTTCTTGTTTGCGTCTGGGTTCACTGCGCATGAACCAGGTTCCCGTCTACTACAGCAGGATCTCGCATCCAGAGCACAGCAGTTTAAATAGAACTAAACAGTGAAGTGTGGCGGAGAAAAGCAGTGAGTTGTGATTAACTGCAGGAGAAGAAAAATTAGAAGAACTGTTAAATCTCCAAATGTAACATCGCTGTTTTTTTGTTTTGTTTTTTGTCAGAGCAGAGTTACACATTGGTGCAGTGGCCACACAGCAAGAAGGTTACTATTTTGAAGTTCCTGGTTGTCTGGGCTCTGTCTGTGTTTGCATGTTCTCCTTGTGCCTCCAGGCTCTCTGCTGCTTGTTAGGATAATTGGTGATTAAATTGGTCATAGGTGTGAATGTAAGCGTCTGTGGTTGTCTGTCTCACTGTGTTAGTCCTGTGATGGCCTGTCAACATATCTATAGGGACTACTGTGGCTCTCACTGCCTGTCAGTAGCTGGGACAGGCTCCAGCCAGTTGCCACTGTATTGGATAGGAAGAAAATGGATGAATGAAAGTTTAATAAGTTTAATAATACATGGCAAGCTGGCACATGCTTTTTTTCTTAATTAATAATATACTAATAATGTGTGTGATTAATTCATAAATGGCCATGCTTATTGAGTGGCATCTTAAAGCTGAACCAATACACCAATTCATTTCAGACCATATTTGAAATGACAAATCCACAAAAAATTCCTAAAGAGCTTAATAATATATGAAATATGTAAATGAATTAAGTTGCATTGCCAAAAGTAAAAAAAAAGCTCACACTCATGTGACCTATTTGCAACAAGCAGTAAACTGTAGATGCCTACTCTTTACATGAAATGTGCAATTATATAAATGCTTGACTTATATTACAGATGAAAAGTGTTTAAAAACATTTCACCTTTTAGTGAATTTGGATAGGAAGGGGCAGGTAAAGGTCGGAGTAAATCAGAACTATCTTGAAAAGAAGACTTTTTTTTGCTGCTTGTATACAGTATATACAGAAACATACACACAATGATACCAAGACACATGTGCAAAAATCATTGAATCATATCTCAGTAAGTATCATTGTACTTGAGTGAGTATCAAAAATACTAGACAATGTTAAGCATCAGAGAGATGTCCCAGGATTGGCATAAAATAAACCTTCTGACATTTTATTTTTTCCCTTCGGCAATCTATTGTGGAAAAACATGTAGGTGGTATGAATATACTTAGGATAATCTAAAAGCATCAGGGTAAGTAAAAAAGAGGAGAATGTAAAGGAGGAACATACAAAGATGCTGTGAAAAAAGAAAAATCTCCCTTTCACATCCTGGGGTAGTATGTGTGCAGTCTGGGAGTTTGGTCCTGCACAGTATCTTAGGTGTTCTAAGGACTGCACTCTTCTTGGCATAGAGCTCTGATGTTGTACCTAAAATCTGCTAAAGCCACTCTTCCAGTTTTAAGGTTACTACTCCTAATGCTCCTATTACCACTGGGACCACTTTGGACTTCACCTTTCACATCTACTCAATTGTTCCTTCAGCCCCCGGCACTTTTTTTTGTGCTCCTTCTACCTGATGTTGATGTCCTCTGGGATCACCTCAACTATCACAACTGCAATTTTCTGCCCCTTCTTAACCACCACAGTGTCTGGTTTTCAGTGGGCCATATTCTTGATGTATATGTGGATACTTGAAGTCTCAATCTGGATTGTGGTTTTGCCACTTGTTAATTCTTACCCTCTCTCTTTCTGTTTCTCAGGATGCTGGTAGGTGATGACTTGTGTGCATTTTGAAGAGTTTTCATGTCTTAATATAAGTGGCATACATCTCTTCTTGTTGTTCACATTGGCCTGTGGGATATCCAGGTACTTGTAGCTGTCCTGCATATCTGCTATTCTGCCTTTTGGCAACTCCATCCCTTCAATCTGGATCACCTTCCCTCTGTTCTGCAACAATTCAGCCATACTTTTCCAGTCTGGACGACATCCCGATATCTTCACTGTAGATCCTGGTCGATCAGTGAGTTCATGACAAACTCATGCCTGGCATACAGCTTGATGTCATCCACATATATGAGCTGTATCACTTCTAAATCTGCTCTTAGAATATATATATATATATATATATATATATATATATATATATATATATATATATATATATTTATTTATTTATTTATTTATTTATTTATTTATTTATTTAACTAAACTGCATACAGAATATGGGGAAAATAAAAATATAAAAAACAAAAAAAGTAGTGAGTATTGCAACGTGAAAGATAACTCTTCAGCTCTACTGCAGCGCTGTCATGGCAGAAAATGCACATGGCTGTTTTTGTGTGTGTGTGTGTGTATATGTCAGCCATGTGATCTAAGGTCTTCAGTGTCACTACACTGCCGTTTCTGTGATAGCAACCCATTCATCATCTGAGCATCTGGTGCCCTTGCAATAACACACACACACACATACACACATGTAATCACACGCATGCAAGCACAGGGAAAAACAGCCACACAAACTACTTCCTAAATTTCTTCTCTTTGCCGCTTTGTGCCATTTATCCCCTATGCTCTCTTTGTTGATCTTTTTTTTTTTTGGTATTTCTTGCTTTTCTCTCCGTTACTTTTCTTTCCTTCGTTTTTAATGTCCTCCTGTGACTTTTTTTTCCTCCATCCTCCTCAATCCATCCAAAATATCCCTTCCAGCTTTCCTGTTCATCTTACCTGCCTGCTTTTCTCCATTTTTTCATCAATAATCTTCTGACAGAGCACAACATGCATTACCACATAAATAAATTCAGTTGAAAAAGTTGACAACACATGCTCTTGGCAGGTGGATATCTGAAAAAGGAAATGAAAAATGATCATTTCAGAATAATAAAACCAAGAGTTATTAATATATTTAAGGTAAAATAATTAAATAAATAAATAAAAATACCCTGCAGATTTTTTTTGAAAACCTATTATATCCTACCAGTTTCTAATAGTATTTTTTAAATGATTAGCTCTGTCTGTTTTTGGAAGAACTTGTGCATGTATTGTGCCTAAAGGACACATAATCCTAACAGGATAAACACTGAATGTCAAATAATGTATAAGACATAGAAGAAACAAGAAAGTTTGTCGCTGATCAATATGTAAGGAATTCACATAACTAACTGAAACCAGTGCTAATATAAGACAATACAAAAAAAAAAATACACCTCTACTCTATACCTCTATGAGTTTATTCCTATGGCAATGAGTTAAGGAGTATTTTAACATTACTGTCTACTCAAACTCTTGTTATATATGTAATAATTAGTGGAGATTTTGAAGGACTTTATATTCAGGTGCCATCTAGCTAAATGTTTAATACTGTCACAATGTCCCCTGTTGCCAAAATATAGCACTAAATAAGTGTTTTTGCAGAATATTATCGTGTCAATATGAAGCTGACCATCAACCCTTTGGATGTAAAATGTCATAAATTAATTATTTGGGGTGATTTTTTTAAGCATTAGGATATGAATTTTTGAGTTATGGCCCAAATTTCCTTTGTGATGCTACGGGGATGCCTGCAAAACCACTTTTTTTCACACCCCTAAATATCAGCATGTGTCAAATTGATAAGTTTAACTTTTGGTAATTGAAAATGTATTTGACACACTGAAATGAAGGAGTCAAAATTCAAAATTTGCCACAAAAGAGCTGCTTGATCCAGACACTAAAAGTTCAAACTGTAATTATAACAAAGAAGTTATTTGGTGTGTGCCATTAATTAACCTATAGGTGAATTTGTCATTTTCCTAGCTGTGGGATCAGCTATCTAGAAACCAAGCGAAAAAAGAACATCTGCTTGTACACCACTTGATGATACTAATAGAGGATGGAGCAGCTTACATGTTTGTTACTGTTACTGTGTTTTTTTCTAACCCAGGTGTCAAAACAGTGTCAGTCACTGGTGATTTAGGAAGAAAATGCCACTCTTACATCCACAATACGTGAATGAACCTAATGAGATAACCGTATACATTGTTTCTCATTTGTATTTTTTTAGTGATAAAATGAGATTAACATTTGAAATGTGTTTGGCCCTGGGTGATTAGGTATGCAGCATCTTACAATTTTTAATATTACCAGTGGTTACATAAAGGTCACGAGATGCAAGGATGGGGCAATTTCATGTTTACATAGTGATATGGTGATAACGATGGCATTCTTGTACCCTTGTTCTAATTAGTTAGAGAAAAAAGAGAATTGAACAAAAACCTGGCTACTTTGTTACATGTATGATGTGTAAGTAAACAATTTCATGAGTCCTTTTTGAGATGAACGAAATTGTCCAGTCATTGTCCAGTCTTCCTTTATCCATCCAGGAATATGTTTAAAAATGTACACTGTGGCAATTCAAAAGCAATGAATCTGAAACTATGAACTAAATACACAAACCGAGTCTAACTGTGTTTCATATGAAGATCTTTAAGTTTCAAGTCATTTTAATGAAAACAAATATGGTGCTGTTCATGTGAATTCAAGACCTAGAAGCATTTCAAGCATTTTCACATGCTTGTGTGAGTCGTTTAAAGTACGTATATAATGGAAACAATTAGGTATGTATGAAAACATGAAAAAATTAAAAGCTAGCGAGAGCTAGTAATCATGCATAAGAGCATAAAGTCACACACATTTACACAACATTGGTTTATTGCTAAGAGGCTACCAGTAAAATAGACGGGCACAAGAGAAGAACATTTACATCCAATTTTCAAACACACACATGAAATGTATACAAAACAAAAGCCACACACAGAAATAAAAACAGCACCAGGCTGTTGTGGAAAATAGCACAAAAATCAAAAACTGGAAGACAGCAAAGATATAGGTTGACCACATTGTTAAGCTTTACTGGATCTAATTATATGAAAAAACCGAAGTGACAAAACCTTCTGAAGGGTTCAAGCAAGTATACATTTTTTGACTGACAACTAAGCCGGCAGAGTCATGGAGATACAACATAAAGACACTCGCTCTATTAGTTGGTGCTTTACAAGACAAGGAATAGACCATGTAATGTCAGCAAGACTATTTTAAACACCCCACCACTTTACATTTAAACTGGCCCATCTTGACACTTCCAGGCAAGTTAAGCTCTTCACTGCTGCAGTCTATCTGACAAAGCTAACGGGCAAAATTGCATTAAGTCAGTACACTTTCCCCTGGTGGACATTTCCGTGTCTGCCCATTAAACATGACGAGACAGAATATGTGTCCATGCCTTATGCTTTCAGCAAAAAAATGTGTGTAGCAGCTAACACTCTGTGGCTTTTTATGTCTGTGTGTAGTTTGCTGTTAGTTAGGACTTTTTTCTAAAAGGCATTTTTATATGAGTCATGAGTATTTTCACCAATGAATATGAAAGCAGTGTGATGAACATTACTGTCAGTTCACTTACACACAAGAAGAAGGCAACCGTATCCCTTCATTTATTAGCAAAATTAATATTGAATGTCGGACAGTGGCTATGACCCTTTGTTACATCTGTTACAATTACTAATTTATGTAATGATTAGGTATGTTCATCAAACATGTTGGCTCAGCAGCATGCTGCCACATGGCTATAATCATCCAAGTTATTGGCCTAATTAGCATTGGTGAGATGACTGTAATGAAAATCATTCTCTCTGCCAGTTCTGGAGATCACTGAAGTACCAAACTAATTCTGAGGAGTGTCTGAGCATGTGAGGACCTACGAAACATTTGCTTTCTTGTAGGAATATCCACATCCGTCACTGTCATCAGAGCACTGATTTATATTTTTCATGCCTGGGAAAACAGGTCTTCATCCCAATATTTATAAATATGCTCCTATTAAATAGGTATTGCTATAACAAACTATACCCAGTTTTCTCTAAATTTGAGCAAATTTAGCAGTGCATTAGAATTACACCACTAAATTACAAACAACAAATATGAACAATGAAATACTAAGTTGTTTTGCTGCTGCGATAAATAAGCTCTACTTTGAAATGCTTGGCTAAACAGAAACACCTTCATATAATTATGTAATACAAAGTATAAAGAATTAAAAAACAGTCCTACTATTAGTGAGGCTAAATGTGGAAATACATTTTGAGGAAATATTGCTGTTCGGCAAGCAAAATAGCGTCCTGTTATTTTGTTCATACTGATCTCTTTATTTGTCAGACACAACTAATCGAAGCAGGGATGGAAAAAATGTAGTACTCATATATGTTTTTTATATATGTTTGTTTTTATTTAAGCAACAATGCTGAAAGAATAAAATTTGACTAAAATTATGAACACACAAATATTTTAGCTTTAATTTCCTAATGGAATAGACAGTGCATTAACTCCATTTTTGTTTGTCTTTTTTCATTTCTTGCATATATTGGAAGCATGAAGGAGATATGTGTAAACTGCAAGGGAGAGGAAAAAACAGCATATGAAAGAAGAGGGCATAAAAAAGCTGGCAGAAAGGAGATGACAACAGGGCTAGATGAGGACAGAGATATAGCGCACATGGCACAAACTCAAACACACCCACCCACACACACAAACACACACAGAGTACCCCAATGTTCCAGCTCATTTCAGTACATTCTGACAACAGACATGCTCCAGAAGCATGTGGTCTCACACTGGTTTCACATCCATGGGAAACAAAATCAAAAAGCCAATTCACTTGCAACACTGGCCAAATATAAACTTTCCTATGTGCGAAAGAACCAAACAATATAATATATATAATATATAATATAATACTTATAATTTAAGTAATGATCTTTTCAGGTTAGAGAAGCCATGCATGGTCCTTTAGCTCTAATTTCCTTGCAATGTTCATTATAACTGAAAGTAGTTCCTTTACTTCACCTGTATTGCTTCTTATCCTGCAAAAAAGAAAAAAGAAGTAAAAACGTATTTCTTGCCTTTCTTTTACATCAGCACTTTTTATTATTAATACGATCTTGTTTATATGGCCTTTGATTTTTTTTTAGTTTAACAGGATTGTATGTTGAGTGAGAAGATGATGTGTAGCAAAAGCTGCTGATTTTGACGTTATGGATCAGTTTACAGAGGTTTTACTGTGTATGAAAGAGGTGTGTAACCTCACTGAGAGCACAAATACAACCATCAGTAGGAATCAAATGGATGAGTTAACACTTCTTTTCGGGGCTGTTTGTTCTTTGAAACATAGCAGAAACGTGAAACTGGCTTACACTCCTTGCGAAAGACATGATAGTGACATGATGATTAAAGACCGATGAATGTGTATAAAGAAGCATTTTTCAGTTTTGAAAACTATAACTGTATCATCTAAAATATATTAAAAAAAACATGTTTTGGTGAAAATAAATATTTTTGAGGTACTAATATATAACTGCTTAAAGTACTGTTCAAAACTCTTGAGCCACCCCTTACTTCTACATGATTTGATTTCAGTGATCCAGACTTTATGATATTTTTAATTGGTTTTGAAGAATCATGCGCCAACCTTTGTAGAGGTCCAGTCTTACCTCAGTACCTGAGCATTTTTAAAGAAACTAATTCAATTTTTTAAATTTTTGTTAAGGTTTGTTAAGCCTATTAACACTGACCTATAAATCATTCAAGTATAAAAAGTTATCTAAACATAACAAGCTACTTTTCAAAGAACAAATTTTAAATTGTATCTTTAGGCACTTTGTTACTAGCAGCCACTGAAACGCATAACTCTTTCACATTTCTTTAATTGAATCTACAAAAAAATGCCAAAGATAACACAGTTTGACAGGCATAAAATTGTACTTTTACCACATTAATGTAATTCCTAAAGAGCTATTAGCTGAAATCTTGGCATATCTCAGCTTGGTGCGCAGTCTGTACATAAAAAACCTAAGGCAACTGGAAAAGCAGAACAAAAGAAGGAATGGCCGGTCTGAAAACTATTTGCAGCAGATAAAGAGTATCTGAAATTCATGCCTTTAAGGAAGGGGGAAAAACTCAGCAAAAATCTGACACTGAACCTGAGAGATGCATCTATTGTTCACTGGAGCCTCATCAGAAATGGTGTCAGTGGAAGAGTGGCTGTCAAGAAGACATTCTTAAGGGAGAGACGCAAGGAGAACATGCTGAGGTTTGCCAAATTAGGCCAAAAATGAGTGGCAATCAGTGGCGGCATGTCTTATGGAGAATAAATCCAAATTTGAAATTCTCATTAAAGAACACAGAAGTGGTCAGTAGAGAGGTGCAACAGTGAGTGACTACAGTGAACTGTAAAACACAGCAGAGGTTCTGTCATGGTTTGGGGATGCATTTTACCCAGTGGCATTAGGGACCCTATCAAAACAGATGGAATAATGATGAACGCAGCAAATAACCATCCAATTTAATCCACTGTGCAATTCCATCTCTAAAGCATTCCATTGGTATCAGTTTCACTTTTCAGCATGACAAAGATCCTAAACACTGGCAATGCAGAAAAGAAGATAAAATAACACATAGTGGAAGAGCCCAGATCTCAACATTATTGAAGCAGTGTAGGACTGTGTTGAAAGAGACAAGAAGCCTGGAGAACTATTCCTGAAGACTGCTTAAAGAAATTACAAGAAAGCTTGCCCAAGATAGTTCAGACTGTCCTAAAGAATAAAGCTGGTCAAACTAAACACTGACTTTCAATCTCTTTACTGTTTCACTTTGCCGTACATAATATGTTTCCATTACCATTTGCATATGTTTTTTTTAAAGCGCTACATCTATGACGTACACAATTCCCTAATTCTATGTTTCTCTTTCTCTTTGTTTCCTCTTTGTTTTGTCCTTAAAAAAAAGTTTGTCCCTCAATGTATCAAAAAGAACATAATATTGGTAGGAAAGAAGAGCATGTATATGTGCATCCTACCATAGAAGTTGGGAAATTACAGTTAAAACAGTCAAACAAATAAACAAATTATCATGAAATTATCAATCCAAAGAGTCTCAATTTCCCTATTGCTTGGTTCAGAGTGATAACATAGAATGTGACAAGTATCTGTCACCAAATGGATGTTTGATTTTTAATTAATTCGCCTCCTCTCTGTTTTTAGTCCCCCCCCCCTCCCTGTCTTTCCATCCTGCATTAAAAAATAGCAAAAGCTTGGCAGATAGGAGATAAGGTAGGGCTGCAGGGCTTGCAGCTGGTACCCTGGATGAGGGCCTGGCGCAAGACAAAAAAAAAGAGCAGATAGAGAGAGAAAGGACATTGAGAAAGAATGGAAATTGGAGATGGACAGATGGAGGGAAAAATGAAATAGTGGCTAAAGGGAGAGAGAGATAATGATGATGAGACTTCAGCTGGGCAGCATAGAGCTACTGGCTGGATAGAAGTGAAACTGATTGGGTTGAGAGAGTTATGGAGGGTGAAAAGAGGAAGAGAAAGCGAGACAGAGAGGTTGGGCAGCAGATGGGTACACCCTAATACTCTCAGCTGACCACTTGGTTTTCATTAAAGAGATTTTTGGGCACAAAAGAGAGGCACAGAGATGGACAAAATAAAGAAGCAAGAAGTGAGAATTGTGGCTGTACTTTTGTTATTCCCTTGGTACATTTTGATTTTGTTGGAAATATTACGAAAAGCTTGTCTCCACCCATCTGTCTACATTCCTGGTCTGCCTCACTCACTATTCCTGAGTGCTAAGGGCTTATTAATCAGCTACTTACTATTCAAACAATGCAGTAACACTTTGAAGGATCTTTCCAGGTTAACACCTGTGTCCTCATCATGGCTTAGACCTAAATCAACTAATTAGTTTATCAGTAGTTGCTCATTACACCTCCAGCAGACAAATAGTTGCAGAATCAAATCATAATTTCAAACAAACATCTAACTTTCACTTTCGGACATTCCACCCCATCCAAACCCATACACCTCTTCCTCAAACCCACCACCAAAAGCTGTAAGAGCCACACACTGTCATATTGGCTGTATGTGTTTGGCTGTCATCCTGGACGTCTGTCTTTCTGTGGTCAAAATGTGCCAGACTGGACTGGATTCACCCAATTCCAGGGTCAGCAACATACAATACATCACAGACCTCTCGCTATCTCTCTCTCTGTGCTTCTTCAGGCTGTACTCTCCCCTTCATCTATCTTGTACAGCGGCTGTCTCCTCCTTTCACTATCTCTGACTACAAATGCAGCCCAGCTCAGGGGGAACTTCATGCTCTACATTGCCTCCTTTCCTCTCTGCCTCCATGACTCACTTTTCTTACGCCTTAGCCTCTGCTCTTAATTTTTCTTGTTTTGCACCATCATCTCTTTCGGTTTACCATGTGTTTCTTGCCCTCTTGTTCTTTTCCTCACTCAACCTGTATTGGCTTCCCTCCCACCTTCTCTTGCTTTACTCCATCTTTCTCTCACCTTCTCCTTCTGTTTTCTGTCTACTTGCCAGCAGAGCCCCGGGGTTAAAACATGCTGTCATCCACTGGATTGGTAGTTGTGTGCAAGTGTGAGTGTGTGCCTGTGCATATGCATGTTTTTTGCATGCATTTGTGTTTTGGATAAAATTAGTGCGTTATTACAGAGTCAACATCTCTAGTGTCCTGTATGCTACTTCTGCATCCATTTTATATAAAGCTTCATAAACCGTGTAAGAGGTACCAGTATGTGTGTGTGTGTGTGTGTGTGTGTGTGTGTGTGTGTGTGTGTGTGTGTGTGTGTGTGTGTGTGTGTGTGTGTGTGTGTTTACCAGTCTAAAATTTTGTGTGTTGTTTCTCTATGCACAATATCATGTAAACATACTTCAAAGGTGTCATTTGGGGTGTTCGTTTAATCTTTTAATATATGGTATATAAGTGTTGTAATCATTAGGTGACATGACACGCAGTCCTGCCAATAGCATTTCAGTATTTAATAGTTGGAGGAAGTAGGATGCCAAGAAATTTGGTTATGCCCTAATAGAAGCAAAGGAAGTGACTTTTAACATGTTTTGTTAGCTTCATTGTTAGAACTTTTAAAAGCGTGATTGCCACTTAAACAGCACATGCTAGCTCACTGACTTGCTCTTAATAACGTCACTGTATGTTAGGCAGGTGCTTTCCGTTGCTTCCTTATTTCCAAGAGGTCACCACAGTGGATGGATTCATATTTTTATTTGGCAAAGATTTTATGTTGGTTGCCCTCCCTGCCTCCCATTTATTCTAGTCTGTCATCACCCTCAGGCGGTAACAATGTATAAATAACTACAACGACCAGTGTCACAGTGTTCGTAACTATTCAGAGAAGGATAAAAAAAACTCCAAAATGCTAATTTATTAGTGTTCTTGGAATCATCAGTCCATCAAGTTTGACTGATGTGACAACCAAAGGAGCATTTTATAGGTTAATTTCACACATAGCCATCTAATAGCACCCTCATTTTTTTGACTCACTACAACAAAGGTTAAAGAACCCTCTTTTTTAGTGAAAAGGGATTTTTTTTTAAGTTTTAAATGACAACATTAAACTCGGTCTTGACACATAAACATAAGTTTAATCACAATCTGTACCCAGGTAGACACACATTTTCCATCAGCACACATCCTAAAATGCTTCAGGCGCACACTCAGTCACACACACAAACGCACAGATGCCCCCCCAACACACACACACACACACACACACACACACACCATGATTAAAGACCAAGGCCATCTGGCGCTGTAAAACAGAGCGAAGGGAAAGCACCCTCATGGATGCTGATGCAAGCCTTGAGACATGTCCTTTGTATCCTCTCCTTCCTTCCTTAGTTCTTTGCTTCCTCTTTTTCTCCCTGTATCTTCCTTCCTTTGCTCATCCTTCCCTGATTAAACACCATCTTTAAAACAAATTATTCATATTTTCTCATGTTTTGGAACGGATGTCAGAGATAACCTATGTACCCACCAGGTATCACTTTTCAGCCAGCAGCACTAAACAGATGCTCAGCGAGATTGCTGGTACTAGCTTCTGCTGTTGCTATGAGACTAATGAAAATGTGTGAAGCACTCAGCCTTTCACTAAAAGTTAGAATATTATTCATACTAAAACACTAACACTGTTGAGATTTTGCATTTAAAACAACAGAAAGATGAAGATGAAAACCCAAAGTTCCCACGAGGAAGCAGTTCAACGGGTATGTGGAAATCAGATGTTTTAAATGAGCTACTCAAGCTTTCAATTTACGGGATGATTTATGCTCCTACCTTCACATATGGCCACGAGCTGTGGCTAGTGACTGAAAGAGAAAGATAACGGAGACAGGATGGGCAAATCGGTCTTTGAGGAGTGTGTCAAAGCCGTTGGTGTTCTGCATCAAAAGGAGCAATCCTGTTGTTCAGGCATTTGACTGGGATGCCACCTGGATACCTCCTACATGATAAGTTTTGGGAGGATGCTTTTGGGACAAGACATGCTGCTAAGATCATGTCTCTGGGAAGGCTTAGGAGGACTTCGGCCTGTGCTGGAAAAAGTGGAAGCAGTGAAATGCAGTTACTGCTGCTTCTGTGACATAGACCTGGATGAACAGCAGAAAATGGACTGATGCATGCACCAAGCTCAGGTGCAATGCACTTATAACAATGATTATCGAGATATAATTTTTTGTTTTGTTTAGCCTTTGTGTGTTTATTTTGCATTTCATTGCAGCTGAAAAAAACAAACAAATAAAAATATATCTGTTCCACTTTGGACTTTTTGTTTTCCCTAAAGAAAATCATTTGAATGTGGCAACAACAAGGGCCACGGTTCGTTGAGATAATAATTTTTGTTAGTATGATGAAAGGCAGAGAGAGTCGGTACTCAGCATGGTTCCAGAAGACTAAAACACTAACAAAAAAAAAAGGAATTATTGACAGTTAAAAGAGGATCAGCTGCACTTATTTATTTCAAAGTTGAATAATAACAGCAAAAGTTATCACAAGTAAAAAGCATAATTTAAGAAAAGCAAATCCAAATGATCACAAACGGTAAAAACATACTATTTTCAAGTCACACTTAAAAAGCTTAGATGTCTGTCACTTGGGTCATAACAGCTTTGAGCAGTTCTGACTGACATGTTTGCCATAGCTTTCAGTCTCTTATCAAAAGTATTTTAAAGCATTACCATATGATTGTTATTTGACTCATTCATTAGTTAAGGTCTGTGCAATGTACAGCCGGGGTCAGGCATTTTTCGTACACTCATCAGGTATGTCATGGCAAGCTCTGAACTGTTGTTTTTCCAGGGTGAAATGATTGTACAACATATGTCTTTACTGACTTTTACAAAAACAAGAATTGAGTGCACAAGTTTGCATTTGTTTTGGATATATCATTGGAGTGTTTCTGGCATAACTTGACAATCTTCTTTAGTGTGAATTGTAAAATAAATAGAAAAATAAGTGCATACTATATTACCAATAATAATTTATATATAATAAATTAAAATAACAAGTGGTGGAGATTTTTTTCAAACCATTCCTTTAGGTAAAGAAATAATAAAACACTATGAACAGCTCACTACACATAACAATTTATTAACGGAAAATTATGCATAAAATATCAAAAGTAAAATGAATAATTCTTCAGAAAAATGTAATTCATCAGTGTTAAATAGATTAATATCACTGCTGCATGTATTTAAGACAAAGCCCATTTTAAATAATTTATTTTTTAGTGTTTAAGGTTCAGCATCATACTCTATAAATCACGTTTGTGGTGACGGTTCTGTGAGGGATACGTATCTCTGAAAAAAAAAACAAAACACAGTTATTCATGCACTTAGAAACACAGGTCTACAACTTGATTTTTTAAGCATATTAAAAGCAAATATTAATAACAAAGAATTCAGCTGGATTAAAATGGTTGATCCATGTGTGACATGGTTAACTGTCAATTTTCACAGGGGAATTAAAATATGAATAGAAATGTTGGCAAACCAGCTGATTAAACTTATTACATGCTAATCTGAAAGTGCTGCTTAGCCTGCACCTGGTCAACCTGCCTATTTTATTAGACTGGACGTGTTCAGAGTTACTTTTCCCTCCCATCATGGTCAGAGCTTTCCTTGTTAATATCCTAGAGTAGGTATTAACAACTCCACCTTGTTCCGGGCTTAAACCTTGGGGGTTCCTGGGTTTTCCTAAATGTCCGAACCAGTTTCCTCTAATCTGAGGGTGACAGTTTAGGTCTTTTTCCAGACCTTGGTAACACATCCAAATACATTGCACCGATGTAAAGTTGTTTGCAATAGTTTAGTGATGTCAGAGAGAAATTACCAGTTGTTCTCAATCATGATCACTAAGAAGAAGCTAATAGGCCTCGTCCTTGTCAAGTTAAAATACACTGTGGAAACTTCAGTGCCACTTACTAAAAAATTTAAGTGAATGTGTGTATACTTCTGACCCTCTGCAGATTATCTGATTACAAACGTTTCCACCTAATTCACATTTTTTTTTGTTATGTTTTGCTTTTTTATTTTTAAATCTTCACAAAGTGCGGATTGCAATGAAAGCAGAGCCATCAACAGCTTCCCTCTCACACTGGTCTTCCTGTTAGTTTACAATGAAACATGAGAGGTTTATCCACAATGTGCAAACCACCAGAAAAAAGCTGCTAGCCTCTCAGGTTACTCAGCCCAAGGCATTGTTGATGGGAAATAGACACGCCCATGAAATGGAGAAAGCAACAGCTTCTTATGGGCACGAAACAAGCTGAGATTTCAGTGACAATTGTGAACTGCAACCAATAAAAGGAAGGAATATAAAGAATGGATGTAAACAGGAAAGGAGCTTTCTGACACCACTGTCTGAGATTAAAAGTTAAACAGAGAGACCACTTTGTTTTAATTTACGTTTAATTAAATTTATGTTTTATTATATATATATATATATTTTATATCAAGAACAAAATATAGTCTTTCTGCATTTAAAGGAACTGCTTTAGTACAATAGCCACTTGTTTTTCTCCTGACCACTGTGCTCTCGGAAGAAAATTATGTGTTCTATATGACCACACTGCTTTGCATTGTATACAGATGGTTCTCTCATACACATTTTAACCTCCTGTTGATAATCCCACTAGTGATACTTTTTCTTCCTAAAAAAAAAAAACCACACACTGCAGAACCTATGCGTCTCTAATTTAGGGTACATTGCATTTTAATATGCCAAGCTATATGCTAATCACGAGGAATGTGATAGTGAACATCTACTTAAATGCAAACATAGGACCCCCCATCTGTCCCTGAGGCAAAAGAGGAGGAGGTAATTTGCATGATTAATTACCTATACCTAACAAGCATTGGCAATGTTCGTGGCACCTCAAATAGCGTGCTGAAATTTGTGTCTATGTGTTTGCAAGCATTTTCCAGACTTTATAGTCTAGTCAGGCATGGATCAAAATGCAACTATGTAGTCATATTTTATTGTCTGTAAGAAAAAGAAACTGAAAAAGTTCGTTTTAATTCAGTTTCAACATTTTCAACAATGATCACTGCATGGAAGTTTTGACTCAGTTTGAATACCATGGCCAAAAACATCTGAATAATAAGGCATATCACATAACTCTTATAACTGCTGACTCTCATTTAAACTAAAATGCTCTATAACCATAGAATCTGTAAAATGATCATAGATGAAACAGTATCCAGTGTTGTAATCCACTTATAGGAGTGGAGCATTTTAAGAAATGTAGAAACTGCTCGAGGATCCCAAAAATAAAAAGGTCCTAAAAGTTACAAAAGTAATGATTAGTCCACTTATGTGTACAGTATTATGAACATCGGGTTTTCATGTTTGTGTGTTTTTTGGAAAATTACATAAAGATTTTTTTTTAATTCAACAGATTTATGTAATTATCTGACATTCTTTCATTACTGTCATTTTCTTCTTATTTAATCTGTCTGTTGAATGAACGATATCCGAATGATACTGCAATTTTCAACTGGCATGCCTAAATAAAGCATATCTATTACCCTAAAGCTGAAATGCATATTTATGAAGCTTAGGAACCTCCACTGCTTCAGTTAACATGTAATGGAATAACGTTGTGTAAATATATATTTTATTATTATAGAAAAGCCTAAACAATATCTTAAATGCTTGAAGTTGCTTAAGAGTGTGTCCACCATTAACTGCATCTAGCTCTGGTAGGGTTGCACCAATTAAAAAAGAAAGTACTGTACTTGAAGATGATATTCTTTAGCTTTGAATGCAAGTGTCAACACAAGAAGTGATTCACAGTAAAGTGCTTATTAGAAACCTTTAATTGGAGATTATGTATTGGAATTTCGGAGCAGGACCACGCCTCCAAAAATGCTCCTTCTGGTTATCATCTATATAGGTTCCCCCAGTTCTGCAAGCTGTTCATTCTCGTTTATGTGCCCCACCGTCGCTCCCTCCTTGTTCTCAATTCTTTAATTTCTTCACTCCTATGTAGTACACGGGAATCTGCCAGGCCCGTGAGCTGTCGTCAGTCCCCTTCGAGGCCTTCCCCAAACTGCAGCTCAATTCATGTCCAAGTGTTCACCTTTACCTACTAAAATGCTGTCAAACCTAAAATGAGGATGTGGGCCCAGCTAGTGAAAGTCAATATTATTCAGTGACTAGGTCCTCAGTTAAACTTTTCATACTTCAAAGCAACCAGTTGATAAGCTAGTGTTAAGTACATTAGAAAGTAACTAGAAAGTAACAAACCATCTTGCTTCTAAGCAACACATGATGATTGAATGATTGAACTTTTTAAAGTTTAAAGTCAGACAGAGCAACCATGATTAGAAATGCGATGCACAGAAGCGATAAAAGGGAGAAATATGGGTTTAAAACAGAACAAAAAAAGTTAGTGATACCAGCAGCAATCTACCCTCTCACTCACTTTGAAACTGACTAGGAGCATATGGGCTTCTTCATTACCTGTAATATGACATAATAGCAACTTCCACAAGGGGTGCGCAAATGTGTCTGTGTGTAAGTGCATGCAGCTGTGTATAAGTGCTAGCCAAAATGACTAACCATGTGTGCATAATATTGTGTTAGGTTTCTTCTATAAATGACTGTTTACATACACACTGCTTCTATATGCACAGGTGTGTGTGTGTGTGTTATAGTAATGGACTGCACCACGATGCCACTGTTGTGATTAGGCAGCAATCAGAGCAGAATAAGCCATAGATATGAGCTATCAAAAGGCACACCATGGAGAGGACATTGTCATACACTCTCACTGAGATATAATGGCTTTCATGTACATAAGCCGCGGATTCAATTTCATTTATGCCTGTTTATTAACACTCACACATGCTGACATAAACACATGAGTGCATGCAGTGAATAAGTGGCATACATATTGTCAGTAAATGTCAAAACTATGACAGAAAGACTGGGAAAATATTGTAATGTGTTTTACAGAAAATCAATTCTAAATAATTTATCCACTGCTGTCTTTTGGGAAATTAGTAAGGAAAACTGCACAGATCCATATTTAGCTTGAAGCTTTGTTGTAGGATCAATGACAATTTGGAGATTTCTTACAAAAATACCCAGACAGGCCACCTTAAAGTGACATTATGCTTTCACAGATAAAATGTATAAAGTGAAACATGACAGAAAATAAAAACAATCGCTTTTATGGTGTAGTTTGAATTAAGTGCCTGAGTTAAAGAAGACATAATTTAGTGAGATGTCTCTGATGAAATCCTAGTCTGCAACTTGTGATGAGCAGTAGTGAGTGTGTGTCTACATTGTAAGTTATAACTGTGTGACTGATCCTGAAAGTTTGCTTAATGTGACAGATGGAGTCTGAAAAGTTTATCGTAGACCTTTAGGGGTGGAATGTGTAAAACATCTTTATCTTTCAGAGATCTATGTTGTTTTATGCCAGGGTATGCATACCCTGATTTTTAGTAAATTTTTTGATTATGTTGTACTTTCTACAGTGCATAGATATCAAGTTGTCCAGTATAGGACAGCCTTCATGCTGTGTGTTAACTTTATTGCAGTTACAAGAACTATACACACCTTTACACCCTACAACACTGATCTTATTGATTCCCACACCTCATTTAGTTTAGTTAAATGCACTTCATAAATGCCGAAGAGTGCACCCCCCCCCACCTCCCACCCCTTCTGTCATTGTCTTACAAGCGAGGCAGAAGTAATAAATAGCACCATAGTTAATTCTTCAAAAAAAGATTCTATGAGAAGACTCTTTATAATTTTAGTATCATTTTGAATGATGAATAAACTCTTTTTAAAATTGCAATCTTACAAATTGTAGCTATCAATTAATTTGGCCTATTTATAACACAGTAGATCACTGCCCATTTAAAACACTTAATGGACTCTCACTTAAACATTCTCAACACTCTGGATACTTCAAAATAATTTGAAGTAAAATGAATCCTTTGAGTTGCCCATACACTTAAGACTTATGAAGCAGCCTATTGCATTAGAACTAAGACTGAGGATGACGTTAATATATATTTTATACTACTAACAACTTAAAGAGAAGTCAGAAATGGCATCTGAACAGACATTTATTACAAAACATATGAAGCTAAACATAGGAAAGTTACGAAATAAAACCTCTCATTAGTTAAAGGTCATACTTTTTACTTATTCTCTTAATCTAACATCCAGTATAATAGTCACGCAGCAGCAAAAACAATCTACTGTTGTCCAGCCACCTTTACAGCTCCATGCATGCTTATTTTCTCTATGAATCATAGTTGACTGATACTGTAATCAAGTCATCTCTCATTGTTTCACTACAGTAAAAAGACAGACAGAGAGAGAGAGAGAGAGAGAGAGAGAGAGAGTGAGAGAGAATAAATAGGGGTCTTGAGTTGCTGCGTGGGAGTGTGTGGGAAGAGATTGGGCCCATACATCATAGAAAATGCACAGGTAAGACAAACCTAATGCTCTCCCATCCCATAAGGAGTTTTATAGTCATTCTCTGTTGTCCCACTCAAACAGAATATACACACTGGACAAACAAAAGTCTAGCCTGGATGTAAGAATATGTAAAATTAAAAGTATGAATATGTAAAGGACACATGTTTGGTAATATAAGACAAATGTACCAACATTTACTTATAAAATACATATAGTGTAGTCAGTCCCCAAAGTCCTTAAAAAGAATCAGAGATACAACCCTTGTGAGGCAGCAGCATGTTTATTTAAATTGTGCGGCCATTACTGTGGGAAATTACAGGCATATTGGTTAATATTCCCAAGCAGACATTAGTGCAACAAAAGGTGCATCCAAATGTGCGGGTATGTGTGTTCCTTAAGAGCACAGTGAGTGTTCGGTACAGATTCTCCAACTGTTAAACCTTGTCTTTCTGCCAGTACCTGCTGTCATCTCCACCTGTGCCATGAAAAGGCACACACAGACACACAGCTTTGCAGCTGTCTCACAACAGTGCACACACTGAAGGAAAGGACAAATTTCAAGAGATGAGACTTAAAAAAATAGTAATAATAATAATAATAATAATAATAATACAAAGTAATAGTAAAAAAAACCCAAAAACTCTCAAACTGCAGTTTGATGTATGTTTGAATTGTTACCATTAGGACTTTCAGAAAGACAAAGGAAACTTTTAGATTAAGGTCTTTGAAGTTACTTCTCTAAAAAAATAACTTTGACCTCTCTTATCTCTCATTCTCCTGGATTCCGACTTTGTCATCATCTGCCTTGGACTATTTCTCTTTTCCTGTAAGAGGCACAGATATGCAGATATGTTCCAGAACAGTGAAACATTATCTCTCCCGCCACTGACTTTGTCTCATTCACTGCTACTATATTTTTCTTGCACACAAAGACACTTTCAAAAAAACCAAGTTGAGCATGCTTAACCTGGCACCTAACATAGATAGATTAGACTAAATGTACTGAAACAAGGTGTATCCAAAGAGCCATGGTCTTTGTACAGCGTACAGTAATTACTGAATAAATCATTTGTACATTATTCTATAGTATTGACAATATAACACATGGGCCTGGTGTCCTGCTCAGTAAAATTAAGCCAAAACATGAATGACTAAAACCTTGGAGTCTACCAGATACCAAATCTGTGGTTGCAAAAATTATTTTGGTCCTACAGAAGTCTATGAGAAAATGGCTTTCTGCCTTGACTTACGTAAACACTTTCATTGTGAATTTATGGGCTCACTCACTTGTTATGAGACACATTGAATGCAAAAAAAAGTTAAATATATTTTTCAAATCTTGGTCAGTATTATGAACCCACACACTTACTAGCTAAAGAGCTGTCAGTCATTAGCCAATAAGAATGTGGTTTCACAATCAGACCTGCCCTTCCTTCTCACATCTGTTTTTTGGCAACCAAGATGGCAACAGTGGAAAGGCTTATAGACCCTCAAGGCTCCAAAAGAAGACTTCAGAAATCAGTTGGTGATGTCATGACAGCTGCATCCAGCTTCTAAACTGATTATACATTTCATCTGTCAAGTCTGTGTGACACAGTTGTAGTTTATCTACTTGCTTTTCTACCAGGCCTAAAAAACTAGTAGTACCATTTGCATGTGGTGGACTTGTGGAATCCATTACTTCAAATAATATTTGTTTCTTAAGGAGATGTGGCAGCTGAGCCAGCAGAACCACCTCAGTTGTGTTTCCCCTAATCTTAACCCGGGGGTTCTCAATTTAATTTTTTCTTACTTAAGAACCTGGAAACAAGTTTATGGCCACAATCTATCTCGTGATCAATTAAAAATAAACCAAGTTGAATTTTAATTAAATGAGGGTCAGCACATGCTATCAGCAAATGCTTGTTTTTCTCAGTGGTAAAGCCACATATGAGACGGTGGAGCACACAAAACTGAAAACACTGACGTAAGACACAGACCTTCAAAGTAAAACAGGAAGCTCAACACACATGCAGAGACAGACTCAAAACTGACTGAACAGGAACAGAGGGAGTACAGAACCAAAACCTAACAAATAGCAAATCTAAACAAAAGACATAACCAGAATAAACAAGAACATAAGATAATATAAACAAACACAAAACACTGAGTCATCAGACTCAGGACCATGACATCCATGACAGTATCCTGGAAATAGTTAGTCAGGATGGCTAACGCAGCTGCACTGTCGTGGTACAATACGGTTCAATAAGAAGAGAAAGAACAGATGCTGATAAAAGTGTACAAAACAGACCAAATCTCGGCCAGAAGGAACTTACCACAAAATTACTTCCTTTTAGTTTAGGTTTTTGATCAGTAAATCAGATTTTGTACACTGTGCATTCTGTTACTGTTATTTTGTTTCATAAAATTACTCTCAGAAATATACAGTTGGGATATATGATTATAGAACAGCATTACTTGTGAGGTTAGGTTAGGTGTTTTTTTGCTTATAGCACTTGCATTACTATTCACCCCACACTAAAATAAAGGAATTCTATCACAAAAGGATTAGATCCATTAGAAATAAATTCTTAAACCCCAGCAATGTTATTTCACATTATTCTTATGCTGTGGAGAGCAACCAAGCTTCATTCATCCAATGTTTTAAAACCATAGATATAAGAAAAAATGTGCTTTGAAAGAGGGAAAGTAAAAGAGGGAGTCAAACTTAATGTCACCTTTCTACTAGAATCAGCATGAACTTTTTCTGCAATTTTTTCTGCACACATGATCCTGTTGCTGGTTCACTAACTATTCTGCTGTTTTGATAGATACCGACCACTGAGAACGAAAGAGCTGCAGTTTTGGAGATGCTCTGATCCAGTCCAGTTGTGAAGCCATCACAGTTTCGCCCATGTCAAACTATATGTCACCCACCAACAGCTGCCATGACTGAGAAATAATTACTGTTTATATATATATATATATATATATATATATATATATATATATATATATATATATATATATATCTCCCAGGAACAACATCGGAGATCTCTGTCCAGAAGAGTGCAGTCCTGTGAACAGCTAAGATACTGCGCAGGACCCTCAAGCTCCCAGGTATAGAACGGCACCTTTTTGTATACATTTGTACATCACCTCAGTCGATTGTAAGTCAAACAGTCAAGTTGTGTTTAAAGGGAAGAATTTCAACTTTAATCTATAAGATTTAACAAAAGTATTTCACTCATTTTTGAGAATTACAGCCATTCTTACATGTGGTCCAGTTATATCTCACTGAGTGCACAGAGGGAATATTATTTTTTAAAAAGAGCATTTGTCTATACATTATAAATCAACAGCAAAAAGAGTGTCTACTGTGCTATTCAGTTTCATTTTTAAAACATGTCAATTTTATTTTCATCTACTAAAGATTAAAAATCAAATTACATGAGTGCAAATCAGGAAGCTCAACCTTTGCTTTATTTTACACTGTTTGAGCTATAATCTAACATTTTGTTGTACAGTTTGCTGAAATTATCATACAGGAAAACCATCCGTTCTTGATCTGGTATGACTGCTAGTGAGCAAAAATGCCTTTGTTCAGTTTTAAGGCCACAAACTGACAGAACAAAGCCATTTCCTTGAATGCTGCTAGTTTTGAAGAGTCATTTAGAGTTTCATTAATGTCTGCCTCTTGATTTTTTTGTCCCTTTTTCTAGTTGGTTCTTTTAGTGTTTTAATAGCTCAGGACTTGAACTGATATATAAAAGCACTATAAAAGAAAAGAAAATGTATCTGCATACAGATTTGAAAACAAATTACATTAAATTGTCCTGTTAATCAGAAGTCCTAACTCTTTCTTTTTTTTTTTACTATCTTGGTTGTCCCTATTGATGCCAGGTGATACTTCTCCACTTTCCAGTGTGCTGATTACTGTCAGCCAGTTCACAGGAAACTAATCATCATAAATGGAGGCACTACTATGGAGTAATTTGAACACCGGTGTACCACAAGGCTGTGTGATGAGCCCTTTCCTCTACTCCCTCTTCACCCACGACTGCAGACCTGCTGAAGGTTCCAACACCATCATTAAGTTTGCAGATGACACCACGGTGATTGGCCTCATCAGTGACAACGATGAGGCCGCCTACAGGGAGGAGGTGGATCGTCTGGCTGAGTGGTGCGACAGAAACAACCTGCTGCTCAACACCGAGAAGACCAAGGAGCTCATCGTGGACTACAGGAGGAATGCTGACCCACATCCACCCATCCACATTAAGGGGACGGCTGTGGAGCGTGTGAGCAGCTTCAAGTTCCTGGGAGTCCACATCTCCGAGGATCTCACCTGGACGACCAACTGCTCCAAGCTGGTCAAGAAGGCTCACCAGCGCCTCTTCTTCTTGAGGACTCTGAGGAAGAACCACCTGTCCTCAGACATCCTGGTGAACTTCTATCGCTGCACCATCGAGAGCATCCTGACCAACTGTATAACAGTCTGGTACGGGAACTGCTCTGCCTCGGACCGGAAGGCGTTGCAGAGGGTCGTGAAAACTGCCCAGCGCATCGCCGGAGCACCACTTCCTGCCATAAAAGACATCTACAGGAAGCGGTGTCTGAAAAGGGCTGGGAAAATCATCAAAGACCCCAGTCACCCATCACATGGACTCTTCACCCTCCTGCCCTCTGGGAGGCGCCACAGGAGCCTCCGGACTAAGACCACCAGGTACCGGAACAGCTTCTTCCCCACAGCTGTCAGACTCCTGAACTCTGCCTCCTGACATCTGACCCACGTTAAACTCATGGACTGAACATACACACGCACACACAATGGACAACTGTACCCTCAAACACAATAATAACATGGACTGAACCACCACTCACAACCACTAGCACTTTATATAGCCTCTGTAGAAACTATCTACACCCTCACTTATCTTAACTGCACTACTGTATAGCTCTGTGTAAATAATCATTCTGTACATTCGATAATCTTTAATCCTACAACTGTTTACAACTTGCATAGTTCCCATTTCTGTATAGCTGTATATCTCAGATTCTGTAAAGTTATTTATTTCATATTCTGTATAGTTTTTCATATTTATATCCTGTTCATATCCTGTACATAGCTTGTACTCACTACAGCCTGTACATACTTATAGTTATAGAATATTCACAACATACTTCATACCGTGTACATTATAACATACCATAATAGACCCATTTCTGTAATATACTCACATATCTATATTATTGCTAATATATATTGTAATATATCTATATCACTAAAGCACTTCTGGATGGATGCAAACTGCATTTCGTTGCCCTGTACCTGTGCATGTGCAATGACAATAAAGTTGAATTCTATTCTATTCTATTCTAATTTCTTGCTTTTTTAAGGCCATTTTTGCTCAGACAATGTTTTTTTTTTCACAATGGAGTAACTCAGGATGGCATAAAAGCATAAAAGATAGACCAAGTTGTCAGGGTGATAATATAAAGAGATGAACAGAAAAGTACAATTAAATAGTGACAACATTTAGCATGCAACACACATCCATGCATTTGCATTTCAGAGAATGGGAACTTTTAACATCCTAAAAGGTAACACACACACACATAACAGCATACCTGTTGGACAGGCTTCCATCCTCAACAACTCTTTGCTTCATAGTTACAGAATCTTTCTTTCTTAATCAGATTAACTGGTGAGTTTATCTGATCAAAGAGAAAAGGGAACACAAGAGAATTAATGGTAACTTCTTACTGCTAAATTGCTCTTTATCTCCATCTATTGTTGCAGGTAATACATATATGCACAAACACACATCTGCTCACACACACCTGTCAAAGGAGACCATTGAGGATGGTAAGTGAGTTGGCTGCTGCCAAAATGGCCGCCTTTTGTTTACAAATCTCATTATCCTCTTCAGTTCATGGAGAATGCGATGAGTAATTACTCCACCAGTGAGCAAGTCACACGGTTGGTGTGAAATTCACACTCTAGTAGGGATGTATAATAGCTCTTGGTAAATACATACCACTTGCCGATGACTAGGCCATCACTCACAATAGAAAGTAATAAGGGTGTATGGATTCACAATATTCACCTGAATGCAAAAACGTATGCCGAGGGTTATCACTGAATATAAGCACCACCATGAATGTCGCTTTGCAAACTTATGTACTAAAAAATGATCTTCTTGTTTGCAAGGAGAATATTTGTTCTCTCGTCAATAAAAGCTCCCACACTCTTACAACAGAAGTATTAAAAATTACGCTTTCTGTTCATTTTGAACACCTGTGTGTCTGCTTAATGAAAGAAAAACAGGCTTACACACAACCACTGTGCAAGCACAATGAAATTACTGTGATTTTTTTCCCCATTCTTTTTATATTTTAACACAACATGCATTCAAGTAAACACAAAAAGCATGTAGGATTTTGAATGTATACACATTAAAGACACAGAAAGTCTATGAAAGAATGTGTAGTGGGGTTTTAAGTAAGAAAACATTCAGGCTAGCGTTATTTGTGTCACGGTCTGGCTGGGGCAGACCGTATGTGTTGCAGAGGAGGACTCAAACGCAGACCAAAACGTAGTGTGGATAAACAAAACAAGCCGTTTATTGAGGCTAGCAATGAGGGTAAAAATAATCGGGCATCGGTGAAAACTAAACAATAACCTAAACTGGGTGAACTAATAACAAAACATGAAAAAGCTTAACCATAGTGAACTGACATGGGTACCTGGGGATGAGCAGACAACCTGACAACAAATGACTGAAAGCACACGGACTAAATACACACAGGAGGATGATGAGGGAAGTGGGAACACATGGGGAAACAGCTGGCACACATGAACATAATGACGTCACAGTGGGAGAGTAAGACTGAACACGATGAACACAGAAACACCAGACCTCTTCACAATAAAACAGGAAACATAATGAGACATAGACATGACAACCCGAACTTGACAACGTAAGACACAGACATGAAACGCATGAAGAGCAGGGGAGATTTAACATAGTTGGAAACACGAGGGGGAAATAATAAGAACTAGAAACACCTAGGCATGATAACAAATGAACTTAGGAAACCTGAAGGGCTTACATAAACTAAAACTCAAAACGCTGGGTCAACAGACCCAGGATCATGACATTTGACCCATAATTTAATTTTTGCAATATGGCAAACAAACCAGGAAGAATTATGTTAAATTTATAAAACATGTTTAATAATGCAGGCAGCAAGCTTTGTTCTGACAGATTTCCATTTATTGTACATTTGTATTCAATTAAAGCTTATATTTAAATATGGGTGATACCCAATGGAAATTGACCTTGTAACAAGAGCAGTGGTAATATCTTGCTGTACTCTGTGCTATAAATTTGCTTAAAGAATACAGAATGGAAGTATTCACTCTTACTCACTTGATTACAGAATAACAATTTATTGTTGCATACCAAAGCGGGAGCTCTCAGCAAATATAAAACTCACTGATGGCAAAACACTAACTTTAACTGTAAGACTTAACCTCATAGCGCTTTACACTATAGTGACAAGGCATGTGCAATAAAATTTTACTATGTCTCAAATTATTTGCCATGAAATTAGGAGGATTTTATTCGTATTTGTGCATTTCTTTGGTGTCAAAAGCAACAGGTGACTGCCTGCATCAGCATGGGTAAAAGTATGAGTGAAAATAATGACTACCTCAATGTGTAAAATTAGGATGTCACACATTATGTGTGTTTAGAGATGCAGAGTGCATAGAGAACAAAAGCTAACATGACAATGTGTATGTGAGCCATCAGAAAAAAACTAACAATGTATCAGCAAAAATTCAAATAATGTCTTGTGCATAATCGGTTAATATTTATGCTCCAGAGGATTCATAAAAGGGGTTTCCTCTATTGATGTTTCACTATATAATGCCAAGCCTTTCATACATGGCTGAAATGTATGCAGGTTTCTTTTCTTTTTTTCACGGAAGCTCAGGCTCATGCTAATAGTTCAGAAAAGGGTATTCAAGATGAGATTATTTGTCGGCAGAAACACACTCTAGTTTTGCAGTTTCAACTGTACTAAAAGTACCTTGTAGAAAATAAAACAATTGCATTGTGCTAAAAAGCATCTGACACCAGATTGTTAACGCTGCAGCTCATCTAATTCCATCACTGCCTTGACAAAAAGACACCGACTACAGCTGTGACGCAAACTTCAGAGACATTCAGTCACAAAGCTTGCAAAACAGTTTATATCTGTAGGTAATGTGCAGAAAGATGATTGGATTTGGATTCAGGACACAGTGTTAGATACAAGACTTTTTTTTTCAGAGAAAATTTGATTTAAACACAGAAATATGCATGCACAAATTTGTTTGACTTCCAGTTTGTGTAATCCAAACCATATAGAGAATACTTAGAATTAGAATATAAATAGAATTTTAGCCACACTAGTGCTGTAGCTCTAGGCGATGGCAATGCCTGTCCGTCAGTCCTGTCCACTATTTGGTAAAAACTGAAAGCTTAAGCCCACAGGGTGAAACCTAACATTATTTCTTTTTTCCTTTCCAATATTTTGGTTTGTGATCACATTCCTGCTACAGTAATATAGCTCACATCAGCTTAACCCGTTGTGAAGAGTAGGGTAATATCAGCTAGTGGGTATAATGGTCACACCTGGATGGACGACAATACAAAGTTTTTGGCAAAGTTTTTTTCCACATTATCCAATTTTTCTGAAATAAATTTGAATTTTATTTATATTTGCATTTCTTTTCAAACAAGCACAGATAATTAAAAGAGCTGGCAATTTCGCCAGAAACAAAATGTACAAGTGTGGCTGTCAAAAAGTCAGGGAAAGTAATTACAAAAGTAGCTACCATTGATAATGGAATTGAAGGAAAGAGTGGGAGAAAAGGTGAAATAGAAAGAAACAACACTAATGGACTTTAGGAGTCTACCCATTCTTCCATTTTCTTATCTAAGCAAGGGGCCTTGGATTGGCTGGAGCCATCCCAACAGTCATAGAGTACGAGATGTTTTACATCCTGTATAGCAGTCATAGATGTTTTTGAAACTTACTTTAATGCATCTCACATACACAAAGCAGGTGTGCCCTTAAAAATGACTGTGTATTTTCTATCAGACTTTTGAGTGAATTAATTCATCTGCGTGTTTATTTGTGTATTACTGTGCATCTGTGTGTTCCCCGTGGACACATTCACTGACTCCCTGTACTGAGCTGCATTATTGAATTGATTAATTGTCACTGATAACTGATGGCTGCAATGACTTGCTCTCTTGTTCTGTGTAGCAAGTGGAGATCTACTAGAAAATGAAATATGCCTTCAGTAATTGGTTTTAAATGGAAAAGCTGACTTGGGTGGTTTGAGAAGTTTACTGCATTAGCACAGAGGTTACCGTGTGTGTGCGTGCTGCTTTGTGTATAAATAGTGTAGCAATGTTTCTGCTTATTTCTCTGTGTGTGTGTGTGTGTGTGTGTGTGTGTGTGTGTGTGTGTGTGTGTGTGTGTGTGTGTGTGTGTGTGTGTGTGTGTGTGTGTGTGTGTGCGTTCTATATGTCTCATCTTAGGTGGACTTAAGACACTCATTAATTGCCTGAGGACTTCATTAGCCAGGCTGATTACCCCTGCATCAATCTGACAGCTTACGAGCTTACATACACACACACATACACACACACACAAACTTGCAGAACCTGTGACAATTCTATGGCACATCACTGAGAGCTATTTGTGTACTAAGAGCCAAATTCAATGCACAGGGATTTAACTATTCAGCCAACTGCCAGATCAAAACACTTTCCCAGAGGCATCTATGAAATGCTGAAAATATCCTTAATGTCTACGTATGGATAACTTGTGGTAAAACAGAAAAAGAATGATGTGAGGTAGAATCAATACTTCAGTTCTCAGAAGCTTTGCCAAATATTTCCCTCTGCTCTTACATTATTTGAAGACTTCCTCAACCTTTACTTCCCTTTCTTTACTTGTTCTTTTCCTTTCACCCCTACCTCTTTTCTTTGCACCTTATTCCCTGGTAACTGGACTTACCCATTTCTGTTCTGCACCTTTCTCACCTTAAAGATGATAAGTTCCTGTTCACCAGAAGAAAGAAGAGCAATTGGGGGTTGAAGAGCCCAAAAGACTGGCAGATTGTATCAGAATGTAATGAAGAGGGGCACACAGAAGCAGAAGAGGGTGGAGACAAAAAACGTGTTTGTGGATGACGACAGAAAGTGGCAGATATAGACGGTAAGACAGAGAACTACAAGTAAGTTAAAAGGACTGCCTAGGTTTTACTTTTAAAGGGGAATAAAGGCAATTTTATGTGCCATCCAGCTGAGATACTTTGTCATACAAAAATTGACTCATATCTTAGGTGACTATTCTTAATCACTATATTTGCAAGGCCTTGTGTCTCTAGTTCTCTTGTTTACTTTGTCACCTTTTCCTCCCCCTTTTTATGTCTGACTATTACTTAGTTCCCAACATTTTTTCTTAGGACTTTTTTTTACAGGCTGCAAAGCGTGTAATATTCATGGGAGGCTTCTTCATGCTACCAGTGTAGTTTTGTATTAAGGACAGTGTTCTGAATGTTTCAAGTTCAGTAATGTTCAACTCTTGAACTCCTGAACACAGTGGCCATTGTAATGGACAACCTTAGCCTGGAACCGCTCACTTCCTTCTCAGTTTCACAGGTATGAACAGGTACAGATCAACCAATCACAGCAATGTCATTTGGCATAACACTGAGTAAAGAAAAATTGTTGGCAAGCAAAAATTTGCAGAGATGAGCTGTGACCTGTTAGAGACATTTAAGTACTTCATATTTAAAGAGATTCTGAATCCACACAAAGAAGGATTCATAAAATCTTTTGTCATCACTGGTTGGTTTTTGTTGTTGTTGTTTTCTAAATATGTGTCCATGTGGAGTGTCTCTTCACAGTCATTGTATGTAATCTGCTCCATATTAGGTAAAAGTTGGTCCATCTGGCTTGGGCAAGTATGGGTGAAAATCTGCTCATTTTGTTCATTTTTAGGTTACCTTCCTCCTGAAGTCTTAACATTTTATAATGTAGTACTATTTACTATATTCAAGACAAAAATAGTTCAAAATAGCTGTGAAGAATGAAATAAATGACTCAGCCTTTTATTCAGTTTCACTGCTATCCTCTCAGTTGTTCTATAGACTCCATGATTTAGAGTTATTGGTAAGGGAGTAGGATCTATTTTACATTGCACTGCATTTGTTTAAAAAATAAAGAGGCTTATGAAATTTCATTTAAATTTCAAAAAATGAATGGGATGCGTTAGGGGTTATGTTTGTTTGTTTGTTTGTTTGCTTGCTTCAGTTACCATCAAGGGTGTTTCACATAGCCACTAATTGATTAGCAGCTTGCATGTTGCCTGTTTATGTTTTTGATTAACATGTGGAATAACGAAAAGGAAGAAAGAAAGAAAGAAAAAATAAAAATAACCATTGACAAAATACGACAAAACCAATTAATACTTGGAAAGCACACCACCCAAACGAGAGGGGAGCAGAACCTCTGGAGCAATTATTCATTATTCTACCATCAAAGTAAAGAGAATTCAGAGCAGCTGAAATATTCATTTCTTTGTTTTGACCCTCAGTTTCTGAAAGAAAGAAAAATATGGTTTTTTTTCTGCTTCGTCTCTCACTGCAGGAGATCATCACCTGTTAATGACCAATGTCAGCAGGACTGCTACAGTGTCTGTGTAGTGTGTGTGCTCGTGTGTGCACTAGGTTATTCACACTATAGACTGCCAGTAGTTGGAAATGTATGCATTTTTGGAGGGGCTATGTGCTGCAACATATTCTAAATTAAATAAACAGATATCTACTACAAATGGAGATTTCAGCTTTAGCTATGATGGAAAAAAGGAAAGTGCAAAGAAAAAAAGCGGAATTTGAGCTTGAAACCAAACCACACAATGTTATCTGTCAAAAATACTGTCATCTGTGAAGACTTGGATGTAAATGGAATGGGCTCAGTGGTACATGATATTTCAGCCAATGACTATTCGAACTGAAAGAGTAACGTTCCATTTGCCGGAGGAAAATTTTAGTGTTGTAAAACAATTGCAGCATGTAAAACAATTTTAGCTTTTTTAATGTCCTGTTGCATATCAATTTCCGCATTTAAACACAAATTTGGCTGAAGTCATAGAAAGTCTTAAGGTTTACTGAAAAAATTACCACACATACACATATTTTAACCAAGCTTTACAGTGAGGTGGGGGAAATGATGAGATGGGAAAGGGAGAAAAAGCTTTTCTCTTCTGGGCAGTTCCAGTCACATGAAAAATGTAAAAGTGCAAATGGAAGTGGACCATTTTCTGCATATAATGAAGGACACAGACAGAGGTAGTATCAAAGAATTTCGGAAATATGTCTTTAAAATTTCGAGCCATTACTGGATTTAATGTTAAATTTATAAATCCATGGATTTATCTACTCATAAGACGTTGCGAGATCATAAACATAAAGCAATTGATAGCAGCTCCTGCAATGAAAATGCAGTTTATATAAGTGAAAATACAGAGCTGGAATATTTGTATCCCTTTTCCCCAGATTTTTTCTTTTCCGAGAAAAGTCTTAATGAACTATTCCTACCACAAAACCAAATCACTAGAGCACAAAACATTCTTTGAGCTTTTACTTCAGTACAATAATTACCTATAACAGCCCCACTGTATTGATTTAGTGGGGGCTCATTTGACCCAAGACATGTTTTTAAGGAGAGTGATGGCATTCCATTGGTAATACGTCAAATCCACTGCCACAGTCACTCACTGATCTGTGCTCAATCATTTCATCCCAGGAAAACACAAAGGAAATCAAAACATGCTCAGACCAAATGCAAATAAGAGCAGACAGAGTGGATTGAGATCATTTAAGGCTGTCTACTAGTTACAGTACTCCAGCTGAAACCTCAAATAGTGTTTTGTTGCAGCAACACAAAGGCACTTTTGACTTAATCTCTATGGGCCTCATCTGCTGTTTGCCTCTACATTACAGCGACATAGTGGAAAAATGAGGTGAAATTAAATCAAATTTTGTAATGCACGGATTTTCCATACAGTAAGTCTCCCTTTTCACACAAGATTATGTGAACAGCAGGCACCTTGTAAAGTGGCACTTTGGTGAAACTAGATCTTCTAATCAACAGATAATTAGGAGTGCAACTAGACTTGAATAGTCACTCTCTTGGATGTTTGGAAGAAAGAAAAAGCATGGGAACATGTTTTGAATAAGAAATTGCCAATATGCACACATGGTCAATGTGTCTGATGATTATGAAGAAAAAAAGAAAGAGATTCAGGAGACTGAAAGGTCATGAAGATCCAGCAGCACTGTTGACAAAATGGGAAAGACAGAGAGGCAAAATGTGTGTAATTTGAGGTGTTTCCCCAAAGCAAGGTTGCAATTACTAGATTACAATTACAAAAGGTCTTTAATTTTTCATTTGTATCACCTGTGTCAAAGCACCACACACACAACTAATTTTGTCTTCCTATGAAACTGCAGCACACAAAACACAGGGACAAAACTGTGTGTGTGTGTGTGTGTGTGTGTAAATATGAATTATGTTTTATTTATATACAGTGGTAGGGTGCTGAATGGAGACGTTCCCCAAACAACTATCCATGTGGGTCAGCAGAGATGACTGTACATGTTTAATATATGAGTCATGTGTGCGTCATGTGAGTCATGGGTTTTGCATGTGTGTGTGTTTTCCCAATAGAAAAGTAATCTTAACAACAGATGAAAAGTAAAAGATTTTAAAGAGAAAAAGATTTTAAACTGGATTTAAATTGATCAGATTACAGATTACATCTGCATAGGTATACAGAGACCAGTTGTCAAAAACAATCACTCCAGAGAGTAGTACACTTTGTTGTATTAAATCTTGTTCTGTGATTTGTTTTTTTGTTATATTTGTTTCACTTATTTTATTTTCAAAACTGTATCGTGTGAGACTATAATCCAATAACAGATGCTGACAGTTTAGACATTATATCATCTAATTCTATTCCTTCTGAAATTAGCAGTGATCTCATTTTGATAAACTTGCATTTGGGAACCATTCCCCAATGCAAAGATAGTTTCAGAGATTTCTGAAAATGGTCCTTTTATTACTAGACTAGCATGAGTAGATTAATAGATTCCATTGCATTGGATAAGCCATTTCTAATTACTAATTCCATCAATTTTTAATTAGTCTGGTATTTACAACAGTTTGTGATTAAATCTGCTTTGCATAAGTACAATTTTAAATTCACTCCAAACTTTTAACCATACCAACATGAATATCTGAAACATTAACTCATGTACTGTAAACAGTAAACGATGTGTGTAGGTACGTGTATTTAAATATTAAAGATACATCATGTAGACTTACAGTGGGGCAAAAAAGTATTTAGTCAGCCACCGATTGTGCAAGTTCCCCCACCTAAAATGATGACAGAGGTCAGTAATTTGCACCAGAGGTACACTTCAACTGTGAGAGACAGAATGTGAAAAAAAAATCCATGAATCCACATGGTAGGATTTGTAAAGAATTTATTCGTAAATCAGGGTGGAAAATAAGTATTTGGTCAATAACATAAATACAACTCAATACTTTGTAACATAACCTTTGTTGGCAATAACAGAGGTCAAACGTTTACTATAGGTCTTTAACAGGTTTGCACACACAGTAGCTGGTATTTTGGCCCATTCCTCCATGCAGATCTTCTCGAGAGCAGTGATGTTTTGGGGCTGTCGCCGAGCAACACGAACTTTCAACTCCCGCCACAGATTTTCTATGGGGTTGAGGTCTGGAGACTGGCTAGGCCACTCCAGGACTTTCAAATGCTTCTTACGGAGCCACTCCTTTGTTGCCCGGGCAGTGTGTTTTGGATCATTGTCATGTTGGAAGACCCAGCCTCGTTTCATCTTCAAAGTTCTCACTGATGGAAGGAGGTTTTGGCTCAAAATCTCACGATACATGGCCCCATTCATTCTGTCCTTAACACGGATCAGTCGTCCTGTCCCCTTGGCAGAAAAACAGCCCCATAGCATGATGTTTCCACCCCCATGCTTCACAGTAGGTATGGTGTTCTTGGGATGCAACTCAGTATTCTTCGTCCTCCAAACACGACGAGTTGAGTTTATACCAAAAAGTTCTACTTTGGTTTCATCTGACCACATGACATTCTCCCAATCCTCTGCTGTATCATCCATGTGCTCTCTGGCAAACTTCAGACGGGCCTGGACATGCACTGGCTTCAGCAGCGGAACACGTCTGGCACTGCGGGATTTGATTCCCTGCCGTTGTAGTGTGTTACTGATGGTGACCTTTGTTACTTTGGTCCCAGCTCTCTGCAGGTCATTCACCAGGTCCCCCCGTGTGGTTCTGGGATCTTTGCTCACCGTTCTCATGATCATTTTGACCCCACGGGATGAGATCTTGCGTGGAGCCCCAGATCGAGGGAGATTATCAGTGGTCTTGTATGTCTTCCATTTTCTGATGATTGCTCCCACAGTTGATTTTTTCACACCATGCTGCTTGCCTATTGTAGATTCACTCTTCCCAGTCTGGTGCAGGTCTACAATACTTTTCCTGGTGTCCGTCGAAAGCGCTTTGGTCTTGGCCATGGCGGAGTTTGGAGTCTGACTGTTTGAGGCTGTGGACAGGTGTCTTTTATACAGATGAGTTCAAACAGGTGCCATTCATACAGGTAACGAGTGGGGGACAGAAAAGCTTCTTACAGAAGATGTTACAGGTCTGTGAGAGCCAGAGGTTTTCCTTGTTTGAGGTGACCAAATACTTATTTTCCACCCTGATTTACGAATAAATTCTTTACAAATCCTACCATGTGAATTCATGGATTTTTTTTTCACATTCTGTCTCTCACAGTTGAAGTGTACCTCTGGTGCAAATTACTGACCTCTGTCATCATTTTAAGTGGGGGAACTTGCACAATCGGTGGCTGACTAAATACTTTTTTGCCCCACTGTATAGCATATGTCATTATTTTGTGATACTTTTTTTTTTGCAGTATTTTAGAGTGTATAAAAATATCTAGGAAAATTAATAAATAAAAGGGAATAAGAACATGGGGTACTGTTCTATACTGTTCTATAATATAAGTCCTTTGCCCTCTACAGTATATTAAGTTTAGTGACCTTGTAGACTTAAGATGGTTTCAATTAAATGTAAACACTGTATTTACTAAAAACATTGAATTATCTATGTGGCGGGCGTGGTTGTGGCACGGCTGCAGTGGAAGCAGACGCACCGGAGCTGCATCGGCTCATCACCCCGCCCTGCATACACGGTACTGGGTCCTGAGTATGTGGGTGTTGTTGATGGTGATGTGCATGGCTGCGGGAGAGCTGCAGCTGTTGAGTGTACTGTTACAGCAACCATGTGTGGGAAAAGTGGTTGAATAAAGATGCGACAAAGCATGAATGTACATCCGGATCTGCTGTGGATTTAACTAATATTGCTGTGGATGGTTTTCCTGTGCCTTTTGGGTGGAAGCTTAACTTTGAAGGTAAAAAAAAATGCCCCCCCCCCCCCCCCAAAAAAAAATGTTTAAGTAAATTATTGTATAAATAATTAAATAATTGATACGGTATTTTAATAATGTGATGGGTGAGGCTGACAGTAAATGAAATAAAATGAATTTATGATGCACTGTTTAAAAAAAATCAATTTACATTTAATTAATTATGTATTTGATTAATTATTTTTTCCAATCTTAATTAATTTATGACACATTTAATTATTTATTTTTAATTTGATTACTTACTTTACATATTTAGTCCTCCGTAAAAAACAACAATATCTGGATATGCATTAAACTAATGATAATAAAGAAATCATTTTGAGTTGACTTTTGTGTGATGAGTCCGGCATCTTGGGTCCTGCTTCTGTCTGCAACATGCCTGTTCCAAGACATTCTGGCTCTCTTCCAAAGTTTGTCTTTTGTCCTGCCTTCAGCTCGCATTGAAAACACTACGTCCAGATGAACAGAATCCACTTTTTGGGACTTACAATATAAAGCACCTCGATGTGACCTCTGCTGTGATTTGGCACTATATAATAAAATTAAATTCAATTTAAGTGAATTAATCAAAGTGTTAAAAATAACTATTTTGTCATTGTAGATGGAAATTTACAGTTACACAAAGCTAAATGATCAAAACATATTTATTTTATTTTTCACATTCAAGTGTTTAACAGTCAATCTTTTTAATGAAAGAGATTCCCTAAGCTCAGTGTGGTGTGTGTGCACGTGTCTGTGTGTCTAAGTTCATGTATTATGTAGACATATGAACACCAGGACTGTGTCTGTGGTGTCTAACTGAATAATCTGAGAAGATGCAAAAATCATTAAAAGAGTCATTCCTCTGAGAAATTCCTCTCTCCAATTTTGTATCCAAGCCAAATCCCCCAAAATACTTCAAACATTCACTCACTCTTTTTCTCTCTCTCTCTCTCTTTATTCGTACTTTTTCATGCAATACAGAAAATATTTTGCAATATCTTTATGCTAATTTTTCACAGCTGGAGTCAAAGGAATTACAATAAATAGTAATATGTGAAAAGCCAGATGGAGAACAGGCAGTCTTATCCTGATTTTGGGCACCACTGCCAACTGCCCTGCTAAATAATTGGACTGTCAACGCACTGTGCCAAAGGGACAAAAGAGGAGGTTTAACTGTGTGGATCCATTCTGATGAGCACTGGTCAAAGGGTGATTTGTTCCAGTTTAACTAGCATAAAGCTGTTTGCCTTTCTTAGAGGTAAGGATACAGCAAAACAAGTAATCAGCTTTCCACAACAATTTTGTGGCTGTTACCAGGTGTGTGCCCTTGTGTTAAATGAGTGTGGGTATTGGTGTTAAAAAGCACAGTTACATCATCTAATGTGATCATGCTATTTTTACTCTGCTATCATTTTCTTTCATTTTTTTGGGAATTGTTCAGTAGCTGGTGCTCATCTTGCCTAACGGGACTGTTTGCTCATGCAATCTAGCACTCTCACAGGGACGAGACTGAATCACTTCTGAGAAACATCCAAAATCTGCACAGCAGAATGATCTAAACAGGCACCACAGCACTGCAAATAACAACAGATCCTGACAGTGTTTCCTACAGTAACAAATACTGGTCCACTGGCATTTCTGCAACTGCTCATCAAGAAAGCCAGCGGTAGTTTTACTGGTGATCTTTTAGTTTATTAGTAATAAAGCTGAATAACTAAAACTACTGATTATTACTAGAAAAGGAAAAGGGTTATCTGGCTATCAGGCCGCTTTAATGATTGGTTTAGTGACGCTGAGAGACTGGCATATGTTGAAGCTATAAAAAAGCTTCACCATGTGATCTGTTATATATATATATCTATATATATATATATATATATATATATATATATATATATATATATATATATATATATATATTAGGGGTGCAACGATACACAAAATTCACGGTTCGGTTCAATACTTTGGTGTCACGGTTCGATATTTTTTCGATAATTTGTCATTTATCAAAATTATAAATATATATTTTAACTCAAAAGTACAGTTTTTAAATTACATTTTGCTGAAACAAAAAAGTAATAAAAAAATTAATCTATCTGATCGAGAAATCACTCATCTTTGGAAAAAGAGAGTTTATTACAGAGAAATGGCTCTTTCCAAAATAAAAGCTATACAATATGCTTCTTCTGGGCTATATTCTCAGCAGCATATTAAACATATCAGGTCCCCATAAGGAGAATCATGTGCTAACGGCTGTCTAAATAACTCGGGTGAAGTTTGTAGCATGTGCGCTTGTTGTTTTTGTCTGCTTCCACTTGTCTTTGCACTATGATGTCGGAGTAAATGTGCAGTCATATTCGTTGTGTTCCCACTAGTGCTGTCAGCGTTAATCTCGTTGAAACGACGTTAACGCCACAACACGGCAAATCTCCATTAACGAGCTACCGCGGATCGCCCCGTGCGTGCGGCTGGACAGCGTCAACACATTAACAAGCTAACTGCGCTAACACACTAGTTCCCACCAATGTAATTGAGCATTGTGTGGCACATCCGACATACTGTTTTACTTTTGTCCATGACGCGCTTACCTTCAGGGTCATACGTCACATGAAAACCAAAATAGTTCCAAACGCCACATCTGAATTAGGGTGGGGGAGGTTCAATTTGCCATGTTGCAACGAGCTTAGCTTCTGTCTCGCTAGCTTGCACTGCGCTCAGTGGATCTGTGCTTGACAATGCAGTCTAGGCGATAAAATAAATAAGAAATTTTGTATTGTTCGATACATATGCGCACCAAACCGAAAGCACTGTATCGAACGGTTCAATATCGATACGAGTATTGTTGCTCCCCTAATATATATATCTATATATATCTATATATATAGATATATATATATATGTCAATCACCTTTGGAGGTTTTTGTGGGAGGCTCCCGGTCTGCCATGGACAGTTTAAAAAAAAATGGCCAAGGAAGGAACACTGATGAACCAGAGACAGGGTCATGGGTGACAGCCAAGGTTCATTGATGCACGTAGAGATTGAAGGGTGGCCCGTGTGATCTGATCCAACAGATGAGCTACTGTAGCTCAAATTGTCAAAAAATCTAATGCTGGTTCTGATGGAAAGGTCTCAAAATACACAGTGCATCACAGTTTGTTATGTATGGGGCTGCAAAGTTGGAGGCCATTGTGCCAAATGTGCCAACAATGGGCACCCGAGCGTCAACATGCTTGCAATAACATGCTTTTGGTCAATGTTCTGCTGGGAAACCTTGGGTCCTGCCATATGGATGTTACTTTGACATATACCACCTAAGTATTTTTGCAGATCATGCACACCCTTTCGAGGAAACCGTGTTTCCTGACAGCTGTGGCCTCTTCCAGCAGGATAATGCCCCCTGCCACATAGCAAGAGAGATTCAGGAGTGGTTTGATAGGCACAACAACGAGTTTGAGGTGTTCAACAGGCCAAATTCCCCAGATCTCAATACAATCGTGCATCTGTGGGATGTGCTTTACAAAGAACTCCCATCCATGGAAGGCTCAACCTCGCATGTTACAGGACTTAAATCTGTTGATGCCATCTTAGTGTCAGATACAACAGCACACAGTACCTTCAGGTGTCTATTGAATTTTATGCCTCAATGCATAAGGGCTGTTTTATTAGCGAAATAGGGCAAAGACAATATTAGGCAGATCATTATATTATTATGCCTGATTTGGACATCTTGAAGATCATACAAAACTACGTGGTAGTGAGCAGTTCTGCCCTTTCTTTTTTTTTACTTTGTATATGTAAGGTAATAACTTAAATAAATCACAGGGTGTCGCTGATGAACTGCATATACACTGTAGATTTGTGCAATTTCGAATATTTGTCCTCTACAGGACACCGTTGTTCAAGTTTCTCGCGCGAGCACCATATTGGCTCAGTGTTTGGTAAGCATCATCACTGACATCCCGCATGGGTTTTGTTTAAAAATAAGTATTCTACTTTGTAAGATGGCGATTGTCCAGTCAAACTATGTATATATTGCGTTTATTGATATGTTCATGTACTGTCCGATTAGAGTGTGAGGAGTTTGTGTTTATGGCCTACATTTCCGCTTGTTATCAGAGCACTTATGCAGGCAAAGTATTGTAAGACAAAGCATTAGCTATTCAGCTAGAGTTTGGTAGTAGTCTTGTTATGTTATTTTCATGTCAAATGCGATACATGAAACCAAGGAATGTTGTAAAGGTGAATTAATTACATGTTTACACAATATGGGTTTTTGTTGTTGTTGTTGTTGTTGTTGTTTTGTTGTTGCACTTAGGCAGTGTTTACTGTTATTGCTTTGCAAGGGCTAACACGAGAGTTGGAGGGGTTTATGCCCCAGTGTCTAAATAATGGCGCGGTCCGAGCCACAAATTCAACGCCTGTGTCCGACTGGTCTCTCTACTCTGCACCCCAATCCAACACAAAAATTACACAACGCAGAGTCCGGAGTGTAAGGAGGCCCCTGCACGGTTGGATTGCATATATATTACCTACACATGTGGGTTGATTGTTCCAATTTTCTATGTAAAAAAATGTAATATTGAAACCTTTCAATTTTTTTCCTTTTCAAGTTATTTCAGTGATGCATCCACCAAGTACAGTCAGCTGCATTTTTATCCACAGAGCATGAGCTAAATTATAAGCACAAGTAATATCATCCAATGGAATGTAATAACATTAAAAGCCTCAAAAAAGACTATAAAAGAAAATCAACACCTCAGTTACACCAACATTTTTTCTTACTATCCCAACCAGTGTAACCAGCTGTTGTTATTTTGTGCACCAACTTGGATAATACATACAGTACAGTCATTAAGTACCATCCACGCTGCATCTGTGGACACCAACTGCTGGGCTCGTCTCTAGCTGTGATTCATTTCTGCCCAGGCACAGAAACAGTTTATTGATAGACAGTCGCACCGCATCACATCATGTCGACACTTTGATAACAAAGTCATCTGCATTGTGACATTGCTATCCCACTGTGCGGCTGTGCCTGCTTAGATGGGACAAATGATGCTGAGAATGCATGCTGTGTTTTTAAGGGTGGCATTTCAACAAACAACCCAACATGTACCAAGGTTATTTTGCAGCAGTAACCCTACCATCTATACCACCTGCAATTTTCTAAATGCTGTTATGTTACATACCCTTTAACATATCCCCAAATTCTGGTGTATTTTTCTGTGTAGACTGATTTGTGTAGGTCACAATGTGAACAAATTGAGGATCATTAGTTCATAACTATTTCAACTACCATGTTATGCCCTATTTCTTTTAGGTTTCAGAAAATGAGGAAATCACACAGGTACAAGATTTCTAAAGGACATTATTCTATATCAGCCTGACATGTTGTACAATGCAATCTTTTTGTCCAGTCAAACATTCACATTTTACAACATCTCAGCATATTCCCAACTACTCTCATGTCTAATAGTCATCCAATATTTACTGTGTGCCTCCAGCAAGTTAATAATATATGCTGTCTTGGCAGCCACTGCTGTAGCCTTTATACATGGATTGATTTTAAATGCAGAGTACAATAAATAGTGCAATGATGTACCTCACTGATGCTCATGCAGTTTTCTCAGTCTTTGCTTTAGTTGATCACATATTACATGACTCTAAACTGTAGACAAGGTCTACCGTGAAGTACAATTAAAAGGAAAAAAAGATACAAGAAAGTGGATCTTTTCTTCAGGATGCTGACAATATGCAGAGATTAATCTGTCATAGTCTATTACCATATGTGTAGGCTTTCATGCAAAAAAGTGCCATTTTCATGTTTGAACTGTCTTTACGATCTAGTTTATCACTTTGTAGTGGCATCAAAAAATATTCTCTGTGACAATTCAGCGTGCTAGCACATCACTTTATATCACTGCCACTATATGCAGATAAGTCCCTCAACACAGATCAGTAGTTCAGCCGATCTAGCTATCTGTCCTGTTCAAAAAGACAACTCATCCAGATGAGCAGTTCAATCTTTTATCACAGTATGTTCCTATCAAGAATGTACTGTTTGTGAAATTCTACAGGGAACTTGATACATAAAAAAGTCAGCAGCTGTCGATATTTGTCAGTCTTAAAAAATTTGGACACCTCATACAGTACTATCGTTGTTCATAGATGTTACATTTTCAATAGCTTTTATTATTGGTATTCTATACACAACCATTGTATGGGATGGTTCCAGAATTCCAGAATTGGTAGGAATTCATGCGATCTGGTATTCTTTGCAGTGTCTTTATGTAAGAGATTTATGTTAGATTTATATTTAAGAAGAAATGCCTGTTGAATTAAAGTGAACATTTGCTCTAAGATTTGTGGAAAATCTTAGAAATGGGGAAATATGTTTTTTTCTTTGTGTTTGTGCCAATACAAAAATCTTCCATTTGTAGTGGCATATTACATTTACTATTTCTAATAATAGAAGAAAAGGTTTAAAATAAACAACTCAATTAATTGTAAGTTAATTGGCTCATTTACTGTAAAGCCTAATATTGTGCTTAATAAAAAATATTAAGTAGACTCTTTTTATGAACTTGTTATCAGCACTCATTTTAAGTAAGTTACCAGTAATTTTTCTTCAAAAAGCTGATGAACTCAGTTTATTTGAGTTGGCTTAAATTATAAAAAAAACAACCAAGTAAGCTGGAAATGTTGCTTTTCTGTGGTGGAATGTAACTAAGTGCATTTACTCTATATTGTACTTAAATAGGTTAAAACTCAGGTAGCCTGCATTACCTGAGCTTTGGCTCCCCTTTTATGCCTCTGTCTATTGTTGCTTCACTATAATTTATATTTTACTTCATTATCTGACAGTTTATATTACTGTTGTAATTTTGTATATAAAACATACAAATAAGTCTTCCAGTGGAGCTGGGCACTGGGTAGTGCGTGAGGCTGAAAGATGCTGACAGTAAGGTATCTGTGGCTGTATGTTCTGCATACTTGGGAGATGAGAGGAGCTGAGCTATCAGCTGATCACCACATGGTGGTGACTTGGATCAAGTGGCAGGGGAGGATGCCAGACAGACCTGAAACACCCAAATGTGAAGGGTGCACTGGGGGCACATGGTAGAGGCCAGGTTCAGGAGATCTTCAACTCTTGGTGTTTTCGATTATGATTGTTTCCTTCCAAGACACCAGGAGAGGTGAGCGCTCCGTCACAGATGGTGTTTTCAGTAAAGATGTTCACCTGCAGCATCAAGGTCATTGCCTCTCCAATCAACATCTACTACCACTGTACTTAAGGGAAGTTGGGACAATGTTAAAGACTTTCTTGAGGCAACTGCATTTTGGATCACCTAAATCCATGACAGTCATTCAGGCGGTAATGCCTGGTCTGGGAAACAAACCACTCTTAAAATATTACAACATACCAAGCTTCTGTGTCTGAATGCAAAACAAATGTGTTGTTTGCGCTAAAGAGTTGTGGCTGAACAATAAATAAAATTTATATTGATTATATCAGTAATGTAACTTGCAATACAAAGTTATTGGAAGCTCAAACTTAGTTACAGAATAATTTGATCTTTGTTTTGTGGTAAGGTTATTAAAGGTGTAAGCTGTGTAACAAACAAATATAAATTGTAAATTTGATTATATTTAAAATATTATTGAATAACAACAGCTACAACATACTTTTTTGTTGTTCAGCAGAACAGTGTCCAGCATGTTGACTGATATACGTTTTTGCATTTGAAAATAAAGTTGGGCTGATTTTAACTCCGTTACAAGAAGTGTTTTTAATTACTATTATTATTATTATTATTATTATTATTATAATACATACAGTGTTTATATTAATTGAGTACTGTTGCACCAGAAACCACTTAAGCTCAAGGTTTAGTTGCATTTAATTTATATGTAATCAAAGTAAAAAATGGTAAGTTGCAAAAAATAGTTTGTTTTAATTTAGTAAGTTAGTTGAACTTGAAATTTTTGTCATTTAGTATTGCTCACTCAGAAAAATCAAGTTATTCTTAGTACTGTGTACTCACAATAAGTTGTCGTAACTTAGTCCTCTTAAGTACACTCTACTTTGTTTATTTGAGGCAACGAGTTTGCATAATGTTTTAAAGTTCTGGGAACTAATTAGATTTTTAGAGTGTTATAAATAAATGCTTTGCTTTTTAACTCATTCATGGCATGCATTTTTAATTTCTCTTTGCTATTTGGGCTGATTGGGACCTGATGAATGTAAAAACGAAGAATTGCGAGATTTTTTTTTATTATTTTTACCTGATTTTTGTTTCTAAGAAAAATGAGATCCACAACAGAGGAAATTAGCTTTAAATTTTGATAGAACAGTGGCAATATAATGTCCTCGTAAGTGGATATTTATTATTTTGGTCTAGAAAACCCAAAATGCAATGTCCACATATGTAGATGCCAGGTCCTAGGAGGTTAAACCAAGTGCCTTGTCCCAGTCCCAGTTGAAAAAAAAGGTTGAAGTGAATTCTTGATGAAGCCTCAGCTAAATGACCACAGAATGACAGAATGGCCACATAACACTCGCTGACTTTATGGGCTTAACAGTTTTATACTTGCACTTCAAAGAAAGTACTCTATTGCAGCAATGATATATTAAACCTGAAATGAATCGGGATAAACAGAGTGAAATTCGTAGGACTGAGGACTAAAATGGGCTGATTGAATGAATAGGATTAGATAGATTGTGTTGAAGCCTTAGTTTGTTATTTGTACTGATAATAGAGGACCATTTTAAAACATTTCTGCTGGTGCACTTCTAGGTGTTTATTAAACAACAGACCTATGCACTATATGCACTATATTTTGCTTGTCTGGTGTCTGCTAAAGAGCAAGAAAGCACTAATATAATTTATGTAATGGCTAAGATGGAGGAAAACAGATAAGGCAAGCCAGGACTCAGACATACAGAGTAGCAGAAACAAAAAAGAAAATGAAGCAGGTCTATCCAAAAATCACAAAAAATAGTAATTAATTTTTTCCCTAAATACATTTATGGCTTCACGAAAATAATAATAATAAAATAATAAAAATAATACAACTGTTTACCTTTGCCTTTTAAGATAATTTTAATCTCTAGTCTTCTGAGTGAGTTCAAACACATAATGCTTACACTCCTTCACAAACTGCAAGTCTGTCTTATTATTTTGTAGCCTTTTGTTTTGTAGAATGAAACATAAATATATCATATCATATGTAAGAGTAGGCTGTGTTATCATGTATTATGACTTATCAAGTTCAGATTTCTAACACATGCTACAAATTAAACAAATTTTACTGGCATACTATAAGCTTTATATACTTTATATGATGTAAGGCCAAGTGGAAGATCTAAACGAAATTCATCATTAATATATTTAAGTTTGGTTTTCTTTAGGTTCTTTTGTATTTTAGTGTTTGATCTTTTGATTCTAATTGTTACTCATTAGGTCTCTTTTCATCCCTGTAATGCTGATCCTTAGTTTTTATTGTATTATTCAAGTTCTAGTTCCTGTTTGTGTTTGTTTTTTCTTTCCTTTTGATTTGTTTTTGTTTTTTTAATGACTTCTGCAAGCCTTTCAAGATGATTTACCATTGTCATTTGTCTCAGTGTTGATATTTAATGTGAATGTTCTTGTGTCTGCATTTAACCCTTTGATAACTCCTTATTTGACTTTGAAGCAAGTGCAGGATTAGGAATTCAGTTAATTTCTATTTATTAAAGGTGGGTACATGGTGTGTATACATTCTTAAAACAATGCCTGATCTGTAATTATAAACTTTGCTGTGGATTGTGAAGACCAGTGTATGCCAATCTTTCACTTAAAACACCTAAATCCAAAGTATGAAATCTTTTGTCAGGCCATAAGTGGTCATTCACGTTGCTCATGTGTGAAAACACAGACATGAATGTCAATTTTGTCATCTTATCCTTTTTATGTTCATTAAATCAATATATATAGTGGGATGGCAAAAATGTCTCTTCATAAATTCCAAATAAACAATAAAAACATGTATTTCTTTTTCTTTGTAACCTATATATTTATTGTATAAACAAAATCCTAACTTCCAGGCACTATTTGATGAAGGAAATTGATTGAATTGAATCTCTCCTAGAATATTTTCATGTTATTTTTATTCACTGACAAGATGTCAATACATTTTATCATAGTTTGTGTCTGTGTTTTTGTAAATTTTGTATTGTAGTTTTTGTGTTATCTTGCTTTTCTCAAAAAGTAATTAAATAAATAAAAAGGTTATTAATAAAAACTGATGAAAATTATTGGTCATTGAGATTGTTGAGTAAGCTACATTCACACTAACACAGAGAGCATTTGTGCATTGCACTGTAAATTCATGAACTTGTCTCGTGACAAATGCACTGAGGTTGAGTTACAACCAAAACCCTAAACTCAGACTTAGTAAAACATACACGACACACACAAAGTTGCTTCATCTTGTGCTGAGAAACTTGATAACTGAACCAGTATTGATCAATGTGAAATGGCTTGTTGGGGTTAGTCAGAATTTGCAAATGATAACTTAATAAACACTGCCTTTTGTTTTCATTTTAGAAAGGAAAACACATTTAGAGTTTTTATATTATGGTTTAAATATTTAAGTCGTATTCATTGAAAATAAGAAAATACTTCACTGGGGCTATTAAAATGAGCCCATTGTTGAAGCGGGTGGGCCCTGGCCTTAGGCCCACTCTCTCTTCTTCAGTGTTAGCTTTAATTCCAGTGTTTTCCCCTGGTTCCCCTCAGCATTCTCACCTGGTTTAATGGCTGCCATCTGTGTTATTTCCCAGTGATCTATCAGTGTATGACTAGACCTGGCCTGTTGTTTTTTAAATGTGGTGTGTGTATGCATTCTGGCTCGTGTTCGTCCTTGTGCTGCTCTATTCACATTTTGGATATGTTCTCTGTTTCCTAGTGTTTACCTACCTGCTTTGCCTACCTTGTCATGTTTTTTGGACTCTTGTTAGCTTTTCTACTTTGGGACTTTACAGTCAGTTATTAAAAGCCCCCTGCACCCTCCACCTTCAATATATAATTATATCATCAAATAGTGACACACTATGCCTTTCCTGAAACAAGAAGAAGAAGCAGATCACTGTACTCTATTATCACCAATATGTTTAATTGCTCAGCAGTATTGAGGAGACAAAGCCCACTTAGTTGAGATTCCATGAATACATTAAAAGTTCAACAAGCTTCTGTTTTACATAACTTTGCACAAACAAACAAACAAAAAAACAAACAAAGATTTTAGGAAAAAAGAGAATGGATTCAATATTCCAGCCATGTCATTAGAACTCTCAGACTTCATACACACCCCCATAAAGTATCCAGGGCAATTACAGGATGCTATTATTTCACGCCTATGCAGCATAAAGTGGCAAGGGCTTCATCTAGACCTTGTGGGACCCCCTCCAGCTTTTCATTACAGCCTCTCAAGCCACTAATGGCTACCCCGGGAGTGTTTCCGAACTGCAGTCAAAAGTTAAAGAATTGGAACAGTAATCTCAACCTATTTCTTTACTTGACTCACTGAAATATGCATCAACAAAGTGATTATAGCACAAAACGTGAGAAGCTTGTGATTAGTGCATGGGTAAGTTGTTGTTCTTCGTGTCGGTATAAATATTTATGTCAACAAAGCGCATTACGTTCTGCTCACTGATCCTAAACTGGAAATACAAAAATGTTGGCTAGAACAAGACTGGTAATAGTGTGTAATAATCACAATTTCATTTTAAATAATAATAGGGTTACAAACTGGGTGATGAAATAGGGCACACTTCAGCATATAAGAGGGCTCAAATACTGACCAAGACTTGCTGCTTGAATCCACACAAGCAAACAGTTTTTTACAGCTACCTTTCAGAGTTTAATTAGTGCATGACTGAGACAAGATAACACAGATTTTGTGTATTGTGTAAAAAGCAGTAAGAATTTAATAGCAGTCTAATAGCAATGGATATTTTCAAACTGAAACGCATGAATAAGCATATAAATAAATATACTCCCATGCTGAGATATACTGTACTTAAACACAAATAGAACAAAGTAACAAAGCAAAAACACATTTAAATCCAATCAAACACCCACCACGATGCACTGAAGTGCACAGAGTTGCAGGTAACGTGATGTTGCCATTTTACCCCTGTTTGTATGTGTGTGTATGTGTCCTAATCAGAAGAGCCCCATAAACTTCTCATTGTCTCAGTGGGTGTATTCTAACACCAGATGTGCTTCCTCATTTCATTTTCCATCCACCACTTTGTACCTCCCAGTGAACTCAAATATTTCCAGAATAGGTTTCTTTTTCTTTCATAAAAGTATCTACTAGTAATTAAATAAATAGGGAAGGGATAGGGTTATCAAGTCTTCGCAAAGTATCTAGGAGCTGCATGTTTCTTTTAACACTGAAAGATGTAATTCTACTTATACTCTAAATTGGATAGTGGATAAAAGTTGTTTTGATCCCCAACTTTTTACAATTTAATCACAATGGCAGTGACTCTATTTAACTTGAAAGGCAGTAAAAGGAGACATTCTAAAGAAATGAGCAGAGAAATATAATTGTAGATATTTTCATACAAAGCATTACTGAATCCTTCCATATAACGTAGTACTGACGTTACCATCAAAAGCAGTAAAAGACCATTTCTTGTCCGGCTCACATGTTATCTGTTCTAAGGCACATTGTTTTTGCTGTACCAGGGGAGGTGAACCTGTCTAATTTCCTGCCTTCTTTTTCAGAGAAACCACAACATCAAATGCTGTATGAAGTGAGGCTTTTACACTATTAACAATTTAATTCGCTTCAGTTTTATTTATATAGTGCCAAATTACAACAACAGTTGCCCTAAATGGGCTTTTTTATTGTACCCTACAATAATACAAAATAACCATGCTCTAGAGAGTAAAACTTAGATCCTCTGCATTGTTTTGGCACATGGTGTTATGTGAAAATAATACTGAAGTGTCCTTTACTTAAATTTAGTTAGAGCACTTTTAGATATACATCTACTGTAATGACATTTCCCCCCTAGTGCTATGAAGTCAATTTTTGTACATTTAAATTTAAATAATTGAGAAATTGTCAGACAAAAGAGAGTTTTGAGGATAATGTATTAAATACAGAGTTTTTATGTGTCAAGACAAACTCAAGAATGTGATTAAAAAAGATTCATTTACATTTTGAGAGAAACCCATTCACATTCATCCCAACAATGAATTAAATGTACTGTAGTATTGAGGCTGTCGTGTTCAACATCAGCATGGATGTTAAAGTCACACACAATAACTGAACTGAACACTAAATCCAATAAAATAACTGTGAAACAAGATTAAAAGTGAGTTAGGGACAGCCAGATAATACATTAAATAACAACAAATAAAAATTTGTTATGTTATTTCTAGTTAGGGTGACCATATTTTGATTTCCAAAAAAGAGAACATTTGGCCAAGTCTTGAAGAACTTTAATAATACTGTTTGCTTAAAGAAGATTTTAACATATTTAAACGATGCCTTCTCTGTGCGGTTAATGAATGGTGAAACAAAAATGTCATAGTCTTTTACAAGTCACAAACCCGGACATTTTCTTCAATCTCGAAAATCCCCCCGGGTGCCCTGGACAGAACGTGAAAAGTGGACATGTCTGGGGAAAAGAGGACTGTTGGTCACCCTACCCTAACTGGAAATAAGGCTTTGGGTGATTGCTAAGGTAGCATGAAAGATTGCTGCCAGTCCTACTGGCTTGGGCATTGAGGATTCTAACATTAGGAACCTCATGAAGAGTGGGAAGGGGCAGACTCAAGTTTGAATCTTCATGGGGAGAATCTGTAAGTTGAGAAGACAGTATTTCTGAAGGCAATCCTGTTTTTTTGGACACTTGATGGTTGAAGGTAATGTAATGGTTGAAGGACAACATGCAGCCACATGTCATTATTGGTCAGAGTATCAACGAAAACTACACAGCCTGACATTGTTTTTGCAAAGGTGCGCATGGTTTTAATTTTAATGATTATTGCCAGCATCAAGTACAATCTTATTTGATCTACAGTCATCTTTAGCCAACCATTTTAAATGGGATTCATCATTGTCTGCTCTTGTTTAACTAAAGTAGTTTCATGAGTATGAAATCACCAAGATCCACAGTTTTTTCTTCACCGACCAAGTCACCAAGACTGTAAGACTGATTAGAAACATAAATAGGTCAGTGGTGATGTACCAAGAGCTTATTTGTTTTTCTAGATTATTTGTTTTATATTTTTTCTAGTTTCCTAGTTTTTTTTTTTCAACAGCGGAGGGCTGTGCTTCCAACTCACAAAACCTAGCCTACAAAACTATGGAAAGTCTGCATTTATAACAGGTACCATCATCCTTGAAGGGGACTAAGGAGTAGCTAAACATTTGAAACAGCTGGAAAGCTTAAAGCCATTGCTAATGCTGTTAGTAGCTAACCTAAAAGTTAAGCAGGTGGACCCAGTAAAGCTTCATGAATAAACACTGCATCTACAGTTTGCAGCTGATTAAGCAGAATACATGCACGATGCATGTGCCTTTTACAGTTGACTAACAGCAGTTTTATTGCTTCATTATCTGCTATGATTGGATCTGTCTCTGATTGGAGATGTGTGAAACCTTTTCCTGATTTTATGGTCTGAATTTTAATCAGTAAATATAATTCCTGTGAATGAAAAGACTAAAACTGTAGGACGGGTTGTGTGTCTGTCAGGTTGTTTTGTCAAACACAGAGTGACAGAGAACTGTTCCCACTTCTTCTCATACCAAAGGGAAATTTCTTTTAATATCCTACATTGCACAACTCCAGGCCCTGTCTGTAATCTGAATCATCTAGAGTAAGCCGATGTGAACACACAGGGTATAAGAATTAACTGAACCAGATTTTTATCAGAACACCCAATGTGAAGTCATTAGTGCACAAAATGAGGTTTGCAATGAAACAGTTTATTAAATATCACAAACAGCCACATTTTATGCTAAATTTGTATCAGATTGCACATATAGACCTCGAACAGATGGCAGCTGCAAAATGCAAATCAGATTCATGTCTCTGAATTCCGAGCTTACATTGGCATTACACGGGCTGGGCAAACGCAGAACCATATGTAGAAGGACAGATGAGATGACAAGATGGTGAGAAGACCCCTTTCTCTCTGTCTGAATACTTTAACCTTCCTCTCTCGCTGGAGTCATACTCTTCTTGCTTTTTTGTTTTAACCAACATTGATGATAAGAACCAGCAACATCACACCATTGGAGCATTTTAGGTTTTGTCACATGTTCTTAGTTCTCTATGTGAATATATGCGGAATGGATATGTAAGCTGAAACTATAAAATACCACTATTGTGTGTTTATGTCTGTATGTTTGTGTGTGTGCATGGAAATGTATGTTTCATTTACATGAATGCTTGTACTTAAAATGTGGATGTGTTTCAGTGTGTTATCATATTTAGCAAAGGTACATGTGTCACTTTAAGCCCAATTTTGATTCAGGTGCAAAATAAGAGTAATGTATTTCTACTGTTAGCCAAGCTTGATTTTGCAGGTATGACACAGAAGGATGCACTACTGTGAAAAAGCATCATGAGCATTCACACTTAGGGACTCACACAAGCATGAGCAGAGAACAAATCAGACAGAAATTTAGCCACACACACACACTAACCAAAATGTAAATAGCTGGACAATTACCAGCAGACTCTTCCGTGGCTAGAGGCTTCATGAGAAAGTCTGTATATAAACATAAGCAAAAACAAACAACAGAACTCACATATGTCAGTCTCTCTCTTTCTTTCAAACACACACACACACCATCTGCTTTCAGCCCCTAACCAGCTCTTAAGTATCCATGTCTTTCTAGGAACACATCCCATTAGTTTCCGGAGAGACACAGCCTTAGTGTGTATGTCTGTGTGTGTGTGTTTTAAGAGTGCAAGCAAGTGAGAGCATTAGCACTGTGTTACAGCGATAATGGCATTGTGTTAAGGCCATAACGGCGTCTCGGTTGCATACCCAGTCATGCTATGTGCCAGCCACTGTTGGAAACTATTTGGTTCTGGGACACGGGGAGAAGCCATTACCGAATCCCCTTAGTCAAATATGGACAAGCAGCAGCATGGTAGAATAGAGGAAAATACCCCCAAGGCTCAATTTATTCTTTCAGACACATTCAGGGTTTGGTCAGATTATTAGTTATGTGTTAAAACCAGGTTTTGGTTGTTTTTTTTCCCAGAGCTGACATTTTAGCCTCCTATATTTTACCCAAGAGCAACAGATAACCTTTTTAGCATTTAATCTCATTGGATCAAACATTCAATTCAATTCAGTTTTATTTATATAGCATCAAATCACATGAAAATAAAGACACTACAACAATACAGAGAAAACCCCAACAATAAGATGACTCTCTATGATCAAGCTCTTTGGCGACAGTGGGAAGGAAAAACTCCCTTTAAACCAGAGGAAACCTCCAGCAGAACCAGGCTCAGGCAGTGGTGGCCATCTGCCACAACTGGGGGTAGCGGATGAAGACAGGACAGACATGCTGTGAAAGACAGCCAAAAATGAATAATAACTAATAATTAAATGCAGTGAGGTGTATAAACACACCGTGAGTGAAAAAGGTGACTGAGGAAGAAATACTCAATGCTCAGTGCATCATGAGAATCCCCCATCACCATTGTAACTAAGTGAGGACTCAGGGTCACCTGATCAAAGCCGAAGTTGCAGGAGGGGCCGGTAAAGAGGCCATGCTGCTAGTGAGTCAGCTACTAGCTAAGCTAAGCTAAGCTAGCGAATCCCTAAAGACACAGTGAGTGAATGCTGTGAATATAATTATCTACTAAATCAACACAGAGTGTGCTTTGGACAAAGCACGTGAAGATTACACAATGAAATAAGACGTTATATATAAGTTTTTTCATTAAATTGGCTACGCAGATAAGCTCAATGTAAACACACTGTTAAAGAGAACAAGGGACTGGTTGGTGTCAAGAATAAAACAAGTAAAAGAACAAGAAATTAACCAATTTTTCTTGTTCAAAATTTTAGTCACCTGCATGGTTGTGAAGCAAAACTGCAGAGCCGTGACATAATCTGTTTTCAGTCACTAATGGATCTGAAGGACAGATTGTCATATTTTTAAATTCCATCACTCTCTATTTTTTTACCTCTTCATTCACTCCTTCCCGCCTCACTCTATTCAGACAGGTGACACGTGACAGGTTTAATCAGTTGTTGTGTGTCTGTTTCAGCGTGTGGCCTTCCTGAATGCGAGTTGATAAAAATCACTTGCATAAAGTGGTACTCCTGTTTTGTCGTTGTTAACATACCTGCATGAGTCAGCCTGGTCTAGTTCATTCAAATCACTGTCTATATATGTGTTCCACGAGTTATCTGTGCATTTGTTTGTATATTTATGTAGGCACGTGTAGGCATGTGTCTATGAAAGTAAAGATGGAAAAAATAAATGAATAAATTCTTGAGCAACATAGTGCTATGATTACAACAGACACAGAATATAACACACATTGGACTGAGACACCAAACTATCCAGCTTGTCTAAAAATTATATCTTAATTAAGCATGTAAATCTCTTTATGTAAGATTACCCCACAAGTGTCTTATGATGGCAAACTGTGCTCTGTGATAATGTTGTGTTTGTGTGCTTGTTTCCTCAAATTACTGTGAACCGTAATATTGGCTCTAAAATAAACAATGGAAACCTTTTTTTGCAGCAGCATTCAATCCACAGCTTCTGAAAGTATTTTCAGATTAAAGGGTGGCTCACATTGTTTTGGAGCTCTGATCCCAATCCTTTGTAAAATTTAATGACAAGTAACCAACATAAAAGGCTTTTCCTGTCCTTAAGTGCTGATAGTACAGCCCCAGGCACATTTTGTAGAAGGCCCTCTTTTGCTCAACAGTGAAGAAGAAAAAAACAAAAAAGAAGAACAATGAAATGATTAAATAAGAGTGGAAAAAAGTGTTTGTATGCATTTACATGACTGTGAGGGTTTTTAACTGGGTCCAAGGAGGTTTGGCATGCAAAGAAAAAAAAGGCTTTTGGTTTGCTGTTTGCTGTTCTTAAAAAACAATACCTCTCTTGTTGTTTCTCTCAACAAAACAATACAAACAATACAACAATCTTCACAAGAAACTTGGCCATACCCAACAATTGGAGGTCCAACACAGATTTACGTAACCTCTGTCAGTATAAATAAAAATTAGTAGTTTCCTGAGTCATAAGGGTTTTAAGGATCAGTGGAAATTATTAGCAGCATCTAGCATCCCGTTCTGAAAGGACATGGACTTCTAAGTTTTTTATTTTTCTAAAAGTTACTGGGCGAGCAACTGAATTTTTTAACAACCAGAATTTTTTATTTTATTTTTCTTTATTCACCAAAACAATCCTTCACAGTCCAAAAGCAGTCTTCACAAATGGTTAGTATGTCCAAGAAACTTGGACATATTCGAAATATGGATGTCGAACACAGATTTTTGTCACCACTCTCAGATAGCAATTAGAAGAGTTTCCTGAGTCGTGAGGGTTTTAAGAATCTGTGAATGGAAATAATTAGTCGCTTTGAGTATGCTGTTGTGAAAAGACGTGGCATCCTACCCGTGGTACCCCATAAGCTTTTGTTTTTCCTAACAGTTATATTGGAGCCTTTCTTGAGTAGCTGAAACTGTAACAATCAGGCTTATTGTGAAAGATCTACCATTGTCACATTATCAGAGAGAGTAAGGAAACGTGAAAAGATAGAATGATGGAAACCAAACGAATGAACAAGAATGAACGGCAACAGGCATTCACTTGAGAGAGAGAGGTACAGTTATCTGTAATCTGGAGTTATCCTCATATTAACATGTAAAGCAGGGGATAAAGTAAAAAGATAAAGGAATGAAAACAAATTTAAGGGGTCGTTTGCAGGAGATGGAATAAATGCAAGGGCAGACAGAATAAAAAGCCCCACATTAACCTCTGCAAGAAAATGGGTGGGTTGGCACACAGCACATTTGGATGTTACTGTCATATTAAGAATTCTATCTGTAATTTTTCCTCATTAATAAATCACTATGAAATTAGGGCGAGTGACACATTAAAGCATCGGAAAACTGTCTGTATTTGCAACTTTACCCTTTAGGATCATTGTTGGCTCTTTGAGCCTCTTTTGGAGGTTTCTGTGTACAATTTCTATTTTTCCACTGCCTGTTAACTCACTGGCAGTTTGTATCAGAAGCAACTAAGAACACTGAATTTCAGAAAATTCAAATTAAAAGTATTCAAGCAGTAAGTAGCAAATTGGCAAAAACACAGTATACTTATAGAAAACCCTGCACCAACACAGGGGGAAAACAAACAACGTGGAATAGCAGAGGAAAATGAGTGAATAAACAACAGATTTGATGACAAAGTGAAGTAAATCTTAGTTGAAAGATTCAAACCTGCACATTATCTTGCATATTTTAAGGGTGAGTAACCACAGCTCTGAGAGTGGTACCCAGTCACATAAGCAGACAACAATGAGATGATGAGAGAGCCTGAAAATGAAAGAAATGTTTGAAAATGTCAAGTAGGAGAAAAGCAACAGTACCGAGAGGGGAAGTTAATTCTATCAGCTAGAACTAAAGCCATACATTAGCCTTTCTAGTGGAAGGGTGAGTAAGCAAAGACAAGCTATGAATAGGAATCACAATAATTGTGCAATTGTGTTAGTATATATATGAACTGAGATATGCATTTTAAGCAGGGATGAGTAAGAGAACGATCAAAAGGGTCACCAGTGACTGTTTCACAGATGGCTGTACAAACATTTCTAAAGCACAGCAACTTCCAACTTCTGCTGACATTGGAAGTAGAATTTGCCAGCAGCAGCAAAATGGCTTCATTACTTTTTGTTTAATATTGTTGTGCAGACACACACTTAACAGATACTTTATTAGGTACTTCTTGCTAATACTAGATTGGTTCCCCCTTTTCCTTCTTAGCCTAGATTCAACAAGGTACTGGAAATATTCCTTAGAGATTTTGGTCCATCGTGGCAAGATAGCATCACACAGTTTTGGCCAATTTGTTGGGTTCACATCTCCCTGTCCACCACATCCCTAAAGCTTCATTGGACTGAGATCTGGTCACTGTAGAAGCCTTTGAGTTAAGAAAAAAAAAAAAACAGGTTGAGATGATTTGAGCTTTGTGACATGGTGCATTATTCTGCTCGATGCAGCCATCAGAAGATGGTCAGGAAGCAACAATATTCAGGTAGACTGTGGAGATTAAGTTGTGCTCACTTGGTAGTAAGTGCCCAAAGTGTGCCAAGAAAACACACTTTGGGCAAACCATTAAGCTACCTACAGCATCCCAGAATGTTAATACAAGGCGAGATGAATCCGTGCTTTCATGTTGTTTACGCCAAATTGGAGCAGAAATCAAGTCTCATCAGACTAGACAATGTTTTTCCAGTCTTCTACAGTTTGCAATGGCTCATGCAAAATGTAGAAAGCTGGGAAAACATTGTCTGTATCCTGTTCTTAGCTCATAGGAGTGTTACACAGTCTGTCCTTCTCCCATTCTGTAATCCATCTGTTTCAAAGTTTGATGTGTTGTGCATCCACAAGATGCACTTCTGCATATCTTATGTGGTATTTGGTAAAGTGTGATTATTCAAGTTCCTGTAGCTTTCTTATCAGCTCTGACCATTCTCCTCTGGTCTTTTGCTGCATTTCATTTTTGTGTAGAAAATGGACACTTATTGAATATTTTCTTTTTTGTTTTTGAAGCTGTTCTCTGTAAACCCTAGAGATGGTTGTGTGGGAAAATCCACAAATCAGGAGATACTGAAATACTCTGACCAGCCTGTCTGGCCATGGCTCGTTCAAAGTCACTTAAAAATCTTTTTTCCCCATTCTGATGATTGTTTTATCTTGACCATATCTATATGCCTAGATTTATTGAACTGGTGACATGTGACTGGCAGATTAGATATTTGAGTTAATGAGCACCTGAATAGATGTACCTAATGTTAGGTTTTGTATTGTTGATTGTCGTTTATGCTTAGAAATATCTACTTATATATGCTTAGAGTTTTATAATTCGTTGTAGATTGGTAGAGGTTTGATCCTTGATAGCCTGCAAACTTTGTGTGCATTGGAGAGCACTCTGGGAGCATGGGAGAGGTCGTACCTTCTCTTATTGTTTTATGGTAGGATAAACTCCAAGTGCCTTTGGTTTGAATGAACTGCTGGACTTCCAGACCAGCAGGTTTAGGGAAGTCATTTATGGGGTCACACTCTGACCCCCCCCCCCCCCCCCCCCCCCCCTCCACACACACACACACACACACACACACACACTTACACAACGCACATGAAAGGTACTCTTTGTTTGTATGTAGACGTCATATGTTAATGAAGCTATGTATATTCATGTAACCTCAATAAAAGAGCAGTGTTACGGGGGAGCGGACGAGAGCAACTGGGGTCAAGTGAAGGAATGGCGTTTGTCCGGTTCTCTCCCGTGCACGAGAAACATGAAGAACTTTGCCTACTTCGTGTCTTGCTTGCTGTGTAATTATATTGTCTTCAACGTTCCAGCGAATAGGTTCAAGCTACAAACCTATCACCTAATATGGCCAGTGCTAGTGCAAGTCTGTTGTTCAGCATGAACATGCACAGCTAATATATTTTTACTTTTCTTTTCTTTTTTACATTTTGCTATACTTTCCACATTGATGAAGGCTGTATATAGTGACATATGAAATACACAAAAATGTGTGATCATTAAAATAACCTTATTTTGTTTAGATCTACTTTCACATTGAGGTGGGAAAAGAAATTTCAAATGCAATCGTTGTTTTCAAAAGGAAACAATATATCAGTGGGGCAACATTTTAATAAATAATGATGAAGAAAGAAAGTGTACTTTATTGGTCCCCGTGGGGAAAATCCCTCTCTGCATTTAACCCATTCACTCAGTGAAGCAGTGGGCAGCCACTGGGCGCCCGGGGAGCAGTGTGTAGGGACGGTACCTTGCTCAGGGGTACCTCAGGGTGGCTGTTCAGGGGAATCGAACCCCCGACCTTCCGATCATGGGGCCACCACTCTACCTACTGAGCTCAGACGGTAGCCAAGACTTGCCTAACCTTTAATATCCATTCAGAGTACACATGAAGCCATAGAAGAAAGAGGAAAGAATACAAAGTGCTGTTATTATGTGAAACAGAACAGAGAAAGTGATTCAGGCATGTGATGCTGGTAGGGGGGGGTCTGGCTGGATGAGGGGGTTGTGTAGACAGAATCTTAGAGAGATGAAGGGATCAAAAAGAAAGCTGGAGAGAAAAAACAAGCAAGATTTCTGGTTAGCTGCTGTCATGAGTCAGACAAGATGCAGCCTAAAAGGGATTATAGGAAGTTTGACAACAAAGTGTGCCTTAAGACCAGAGTGTAGGAAAAAACACAGGAGCTTAATTGGGAAGACAGACAGCAAGTCATGCAGAGAAAACTCACATTCATTCAACACTCGCACATGCACATGGCACCTTAAAACTCGGCAATAGCTGCCGTTAAAGCATATATTTCTTCATTCATCTCAGAAAGTAACACATTAAGCTGACATTTAGCTGACTTTTCAACAAAAGACACTGACAAGGAATGTGAAATCACTGAGCATGACTTTTCAGAAGACTAAAAATCAACTTTAAAAGTGCAGCACCACAAAATCTACACATACTGATATTCACATAAACCCACGCTCATAAATATATATGGATAATAAAAACAAGAGATTCTTATTTCTGCAAAGAGTATCGTGCTCCCTGTGACTGAAAGAGAGCATTTTCGTTCTCTTTTAGTAGACGGATAAAAACCAAAGACAAATCCTTTCAAATTACTAACACCTTTTTTGGCATTTCTTTCTCTCCTTTTCTTCATTTTACATATTAAACTTGCTGCTGTCTACACCTTTGTCATTAGCTTCTGTCTCTCCTTCTTAACGTTAACAAATTCTTCCAGTCAGAAGGTTCTTCTCCTGCTTTTGACGATCTCCTGCATCTTGTTTTTCACCACTTCTAGTTATCCTTCTATCGCTTCCTTTGACTACTCTCCAAGTTCAGCTGTGGTCATTTCCAGTTGTGTCAGTTTTACTTGTGACACTCTCACTGTCTATTTGTAGACACTGGAGTTATTATCCTCTGCCTTATCAAGGTTCTGACCAACAAATGCTGCTTTGATTAAGCAAAGGAAGGATTTTTGTCCCCCCAAAATCTAACATGTAGTAGAAAATTAAAGAGGAAACAGAGAGTATTCAGGACTATGCTAAATATAAATGTTTTAGAACTTTATATCAAAATAATAAGTTTGCTGTTGCAGTCACTTGGGATTCTGGCAGTGTAACAGAAATCTCCTCCATCTAGACTTTCTGCTTTGTAACACTTCATTTTATCAATGTTAATAATGATGTTTTGTTAATTCTGCTGCTTATGGTTTCACTCTGTCTTATACAGCCCTTGTTTTCTTCCTTAATTCAAGCCCTCTTCCCTCTGTCTTTTCCAGCTATTCACAGTGGCAGAGCAGTGCTAAGATTTGTTAGACATTTTAAACTGTTACATAAGACTGCAGCTCAACCAGACTCTGCATACTGTACAACGTCTAGTGTGTATGCATGATCATGTGTGACATAATCAGTTTGAATATAAACATTTCTGCCATGAGCTAAGAGCAAACTTATGATTGGTCATTTAAGAACAAATATTCAGGAGTTTATGATCAGTATGGATACCTGCTGATTTATTATAGGTTTTATGTTAAAAGCCTCAATGTGATTCTGAAGGTTTTATGGAAAAATATTGGATTTAACAAGTGAATTTTCCCAGTCTATGTATATCATTTCTTTATAATTATCATTTGTGTCATGTTCTATTTCTTTGATTTCCAGACAAAAACTATCCATTTTGCTCAAATAAGTGAAATACACGGAAATACACATCTCAAAAATAATGAGTGAGTTTTTCACAAATGTGCCTTTATACTTGTAACCGTGTATTTTTTATTTTGTTTTTACCTTAGTTATTATGTTCCTAGTTTTGACTTAGATTTTATCAAAAATTCCAGCATCACAGGCTGTTTTGGGGAGCTTTCTGGTTGTTTTTGCCAATACTCAAATTACAGTTGCAATCTGTAAAAACAATATGTGAAACTCTTCACAACATTTTGTTACATGTGCTCAAACAGAAGAACATAAAATAGCACAAAATATGTTTTATTCCTCTCAAAGTCAATATTGGTATAAATAAAGGAGAAAATCTCATTAAAAAAATAATAATATCAAGATAAAGTAAGTCAATAAGATAAAAATGACACAAAGATGTCATTGTTATTTATTTCCATTTGCTGATGTTTTAGCATATTTATGAAATAATTAAATAAAAGTATCTACTTTTTGAACAATTACAAGTGGTATGAGTCTTTGTGACAAATATGATGATGATGTTCTTTCTCAGTTGTATAGTTTTAAGCTTAAAAGTATTTATTTTTTTATTTTAGAGTGGGGAAATGTTTAACTGAAACTATGCTGTATTAACTTGCTTCAATCTGCCAATCTTTCATTTACACTTACAGTTACTGACATGTTGACAAACAAAAGAAAACACGATTTCACTAACAGTGACAGCATGAATGGTAAATTGACTGGTTAAATTACTTTCTACTCTAACTGAGCCCTCAAAGTTCTTTTTTACTACAACCCTCATTCACCTAATCACACGTTCATGCAAGCAGGGGTTTTTTTTTGTACCTACAGTAAGGGCTTTGTCTAACATTAGCACATACACTCAGACTCCGATGGATGCATCGGGGACGACTGGCTGCTCCAGTTGGGAGGCAACCTGATCTATTTCCTGAGCCACAGCTGCTCCGATAGAGTGATATGTCTTTTCTCCTATAACTAACTTGGGTAGTGTTACTTTCAGTCAGTAGCTGTTGTAGAATATATTAACAGCCAAATTTCACTAACATGAGCAAATTAGCTTCATCTCACTTGTACTGGGTGGAGTGGAAAGACATGAATTTATAAAAGAAGTTGATTTTAAAAATGACCAGCATTCTACCAAGACCGTGAAAATGGATTCTTGCATGTCTTGTATGCTCCACCAACATTGCACACATGCTTCAGCATAATTAAATTTACAGTAGTAAACACCTGTTGTAAAGGGTTCTGCTAATAAAGAAAATCTGGCCTCGTGAATTATTATTAATAAGAGGTTTATAATTTGCAAGGATGCGCATTTTAATAGTTAAAATGGAGGCATCTGAACTTAACACATTTTGGTATTTTGCAGACTAGGAATAGGATCTAAACAGTACTGGTATCTTAGTGTCTTTTCACACAGAATAATGTCAAGTGTTTAAGTTTGAAATGATGAAATGATACTAAAAAAATGAAGATGGCAAAAAAATGAATGCAGCTGAATCAGCTACATGCACATTTATGTCATTTTATGTTAATTTGAGCCTCTTTGCGAATGTCTGATGATAAACTGCGTTAGAAGTCGAGAGCGTGCTGCCTATATGCAGCAGCAAGTGGGAGATCAAGCGAACACAGTAAGAAGGAATAATCATTCCGAAAGCAGCTCACATCTACACAGATCATGACATGGCAGGCATTAATGATTCAGTGGGAGACAAATGAAAAGGGTGAACAAGGGAGATAGACAGAAAAGATGCCAGGTGGAGGGAAAAGGACAAAGAAAAGAGAAAGGGGGTTGATAGAAAAAGCAGAGTTAAGGAAGGAAAAAGATGAAGAAGAGGGGTGAGAGGCTGATGGGAAATAAAGTGGCAGAGGAAAAGAGGAAGCCTTAGAGACTTTTTTTCTCCCCTTCTCAGCTCCGAGCCATTTTGGTTGGTTCACTTGTGTTATATTTTAGGAAAGCGTGACGAGACAGAATGTGAGAGTAGAGAAAATGCTGTTTGACATTACAGCAGCCTGAACACCAGTTTGGGCATTTAACACCTCATTTTCCAATATTTTCTGTGGCTGCGCCTGTATTTTTTTAGGTATTTAGAACAATTGTGGTGATTTCTCCTGCAAGAGTGTTGAAATCAAATGAATATGGTAGAAGAAACTAACTAAGAACAAGACAGACAGACAGACAGACAGACAGACAGACAGACAGACAGATAGATAGACAGATAGATAGATAGATAGATAGATAGTCAGTCCAGCATGTCCAAATTAACACTGTCGGATTTGATTTCAACACTATTAAAGTGTCTATATGGAGTGTTAATTTAACTCTTTTTGGAGAGTTGGTACGTTAACTCTGATTTAGTGTTAAACACCAAATCTGTCTGGAGTTGATAATTTAACACTTGGTGTTAAGAGATTATATATTAACTCTCAAAAGAGTATTTTAGTTTAACTACGTAAGAGTTATCTTCTAATTAATTCTAAACAGCGGGAATTTTACTGTTCTGAACTTCTAGAAATTTCTTTTGGAAATAAACATTTACTAAAAAGACGCAATGGTTTTTGAAAAACATTTATTCTGAACTGTGCACCACAATTTCAAAACATTTTCTGAAAGATGTAACAGTGTACATGTTCTCACTTTCATTAGAATTTTGTTTATCAAAAGGTCTGACATAGGTGAGCTGGTAAATGCAAATAACAGCATTCTCATCACTTATTTCTTCAATACAATATGCATGTCCTTCATTCATCCCTTTGTGGAACTTCAACGCACTTCTGCTCTCCCCCATATTCCATCTTCACAAGCATATCCTATGTGGAGATTGAATAAAAATTAGTTGACACTAATTAATGCCACAAATAATCCAGTAATCAATTGCAGCACAGTAAAAAAAAAAAAGAATCCTCTTTGAGCCATTACTTGTGTAAAGTATTTTCCCAAAAGACAAGGACACAGGCAACAGGTAATACTGAACTAAATGTAAAACCTCAACCTTTTTCATTTTTACCTAAACCGTGTGCACAAAACTCTGGAGGGATCTAAATGCTAACGTAGAACCCAGTCAGGACGTCTGCTACTGCTGTTTGCTCGTTTTTTTTTTTATTTTTATGGGAAATCGTTTTCAGGCTTCAAGTAGCACCATTATACACACATTCTAGACATTGTTTTAGGTGTATTTGACCAAAGGTTTGACTGAAAATTCACATGCAAGCTTTTTTTCAAGGCTGTGGTATTTGCCTGCAAACAATACCTTTCAGCTAGCTAAAACAGAATATTATGCTATCAGCGAGCAACATGGCTAATGCCTTTCACACAGCTTTGTCTCAACTCCAAAGAGCCACAGAAGTAAAAGCTAATAACAATTGAAACAATCTTTGAAAAAATGACTTACCAAGCATGGCAAACAACTCAAATATGTAGAGCAAAATGTTCTGAAACGGCTTCACTTCAGCTTCGATTGGAGCCTATGGTGCTGGGGGCGGAGTCTGTGAATTTACTCTATTGGTGTCATAGCCCCTCTAGGAGTTCAGAGTTAAGAGGTCAAGAGTTAATGTTTCCATTGTAACACCTCCAGATTTGAAATAGAAACACTCATTTTAACACTCGATTTTAACTACTATCATTTTACACCTCAGAGTTACATTAAAAGAATGTGACTCTACTTAGAGTAAAATTAACTCTACTTTTGCAAGAAGACTATTAACACCAAAACATTTAACACTTTTGAATTTGCTGTGTAGATAGATAGATAGATAGATAGTAGGGGTGCAATGATACTCGTATCGATATTGAACCGTTCGATACATTGCTTTCGGTTCAGTACGCATATGTATTGAACAATACAAAATTTTTTATTTATTTGATCAACTTTTCTTCTGACGATGCTGTCTGTGTTGAGCGCTCAGTGGATCTGCGTTCGACTACTGTGCCTAGGCTGCACTGTCAAGCGCAGATCCACTGAGCGCAGCGTAAGCTAGCAAGACAGAAGCTAAGCTTATTGCAACATGGCAAACTGAACCTCCCCCACCCTCATTCAGATCTGGCCTTTGGAGCTATTTTGGTCTTCATGTGAAGTATGACCCTGAAGGTAAGCGCGCCATGGACAAAAGTAAAGCAGTATGTCGGATGTGCCACGCAATGCTCAATTACATGGGTGGGAACTACTGCGTTAGCACAGTTTGCTCGTTAACGTGTTGACGCCGTCTAGCCCCACGCACGGGGCGATCCGCGAGAGCTTGTTAAAGGAGATTTGCCGCGTTATGGCATTAACGTCATTTCAACGAGATTAACGCTGACAGCACTAGTGGGAACACAACGAATATGACTGCACATTTACGCCAACATCATCCTAGTGCAAAGACAAGTGGAAGCAGACAAAAACAGCCAACACGCATGCTACAAACTTTACCAGAGTCATTTAGACAGCCGTTAGCACATGATTCTCCCTATGGGGACCTGATATGTTTAATATGCTGCTGAGAATATAGCCCAGAAGAAGCATATAGTATAGCTTTTATTTTGGAAAGAGCCATGTCTCTGTAATAAACTCTCTTTTCCAAAGATGAGTGATTTCTCCATCAGATAGATTTCCCTTTGTTGTTTCAGCAACATTAAATTTAAAAACTGTACGTTTGAGTTAAAATATATATTTATAATTTTAATAAATGACAAATTAAAAAAGCATGAACATTTTTTTGTATCGAAAAAATATCGAACCGTGACACCAAAGTATCGAACCGAACCATCGTTGCACCCCTAATAGATAGATAGATAGATAGATAGATAGATAGATAGATAGATAGATAGATAGATAGATAGATAGATAGATAGATAGATAGATAGATAGATAGATAGATAATCTCTGAATCTAATTTAGCATCAAATGTAGGCTGAAAATAATATACTGAAAACGGCTGAGCCACACTGGCATACAGACAAGGTGGCAAGGGCCTGCTGCCAACCCTGTCAACCCGATTACACACATACTACACTCACACACATAGACACAGACAAACACACAAACTTGTGATGTTTACTTAGTCCACAGGGCACACACATAGACACAAATACACAGCCTGGCACAGCATCAAGGTGGCATGGCAAGGCAGTGCTAGTGGCCTTGTCAACTCTCGTAACTTCCCATAGGAAACACAGAGGCATTTAGTCCTGAAAGTGTACATCATTTGTAAGAAGTTGAAAAGAAAGAAAGACAAAGTGAATTTTGGAGGTAAGAAGAACATACAGAGTCAGCAGAAGTAAAACTGGAAGAGAAGACAGACGTAAGACATTTTAAAAATAGAGAAGAGACATAACTCAAGAAAAACAGTAATACGAAAAAGAGCATACAAGAAAAAAAAAGACAGCAAAAATATTGTTGGCCAAGCAGCATAGCAACAGATGGACAAACTAAGGAAATCAGAGAGGGAGAAAGACTGAAAAGAGACTGGTGGAGTGAACAACACAGACAAGTAGAATGAGGGAGAAAGGTGGAGTAAAAAGACCATCTGCTGTTATTGGGACACTCCAGGCAATTTTGTATGATGCTGTGTGCGTCTGTGGATGGGTAACTCAGTGTCTCACTGTCACTGCATGTGTACATGTGGGTAACAATTGTGTGTTAGTTTTTGTCTGGCAGTGTTTTAACAAGAGACTCATCTAAAATACACATAAAGGTTCAACGCATTAATGTGCATGTTTGCAACAGACTACAAATGCAGACTGACAAATGACTCGTTTCTTTTTTTGATCTTTATCATGACACTATGCCTAACTACTCTGTCTTCATTTGTTAATTCTGACTGCTCTGTAACCTTTTAGAATTTTACTGAAGCTTTTAAATGACCAGCTTTCCAAAACCTTATAAAGAATGATTTTACACGTTAATCTTAACACTTATCAGGTTATGTCACTATAATAAATCCTTTTATAAAACTGGTATGTACAAATTCTTTCAATAAAAAAAAACATGCTTCTTTTTTTTATTACATGAAAGGTTCTTCATTTGTAAATTTTAAATTTCTGAATTAATTATTGCATATTTATTTGTTAAGTGTAACCAATGACACACAATCTTATTAGCTTTGCACTACAACACAGAAACCGAGTACTGTCCTCAAGGCACAAACAGATTTTAGGTTTCTGTTAATGGCAGATGGTTGAACAAGTGGATGACGGATGGCAAAATCATTTCCAATATGTGCAGCCTCTTAAATAAAGCCAAAGATAAAAGCAAATACACATCAGTGCTGGAGACAAGCCTGGGACAAGCTACAGTGTTTACTGAACCATTTGCACAAATCATAGTGTTAACAGGAGATTAAAGTAAGTTTGACTTTAACTGTGTGGTTCCAATTACACACAAAGGTGTACATGTCACTGACACATTATTTGTTACCAGTGTACTTTTATTTCCACAATTATTTTCTATTTGGAATGATTGTACACTATACAACTTTACTGACAAGTTTTGATGTGTATTTGGGATTATTGTCCTTTTGGAATTATGTCCAAGTTTCAACCATCATGCTGCTGATCTGAGGTCAAGCTGAAGACTTTGGAAGACTTCCTTCTTCATTATTCTATCCACAAATATTGCAGTGATTTTGCTTTAGTTCGCTTTAGTTTATTTTTAGTTGCGTATGTACTTTTTCATAATTATCTGAACCGCATGTAAATTTGTACGTTTGCTCACTTACAAAGAGATGAACAAGGGGGAGACTGAGACAGTAAATACTGCAATTTCTTCATGTAATCAGGAAGTCTTCTACAGTACACAGACGTTAGTCAGGGTTCTGTGCTGGGAACATTTCTATTTACATTATACATGCTTCCCTTAGGCAATATGGCAACGCATGTACATGCAGTGGCTCAGCACTCCAGTGATAGTGGGGTCATTTATGCTAAGGCAATATTAGGTCGGTATTCTGACTTTGCACCATAATTTCATTGTACAGTCTTGTCCAATGACAATAAAGTATATTATTTTATCTTATCTTGTTACAAGGCACTACATACATTTTACTGTCACGTAGACCAGCTTTATCTCCATGAAGACAGATAATAAACACCAATTATTCAAACTATAGTTATATATTACAGACATAAAGGTCTGGATTAAGGCTTCAATTTTTTCCTTCTTCTTATAAATTGAGACAAAACTGAGGTTATTGAACTCAGCCCTAAAGATGTTAGAAACACAATGTATAACCAGATGCTTACTCTAGATGGCATTACCCTCGCATCCAGTAACACTGTGGCGAATCTCAGAGTTATTTTTGACCAGAATATGTCCAGAATGCTGCAGCAAGAGTACTGACTGGGTGTAGAAAGAGAGACTATATTTCTTCCATATTAGCTTCTCTTAACTGGCTGTAAAATTAAATATAAACTAATTAAATTAAAAAAATATTTTCCTCACATACAGGGTTTTGTGTAATCATGACACATCATATATTCAACTCCCAATTTGGTTTGGGGAGAGTCAAATATCCTCTCTATTTTTAAGATTAGGATTACCGTTCTATTTGATTAAACTTATATTCACGGCTTGATCAGGTGACACTGAACCAACACTTATGGGGCCATTAAATGGTAAATGGTAAATGGTAAATGGCCTGTATTTGTATAGCGCTTTTCTAGTCCCTAAGGACCCCAAAGCGCTTCACACTACATTCAGTCATTCACCCATTCACACACACATTCACACATTAAGCTAACCGGGTTGCCTGTGTCTTGTGGCACATTGGCTGGTTGTGCACCTCCTGATTTTTGTAACCTGGCACATACCGCCACAGCAATCACAGCTGGATTGAAAACATGTGTATACAATCGTGTTGGTTTTTACCACCATTTCAATGATATTCAGTACAGAAACCCAGAGACATACAGATAAAAACTTTTATGGAAAAAACTTTGCAAAAAAACACTTGACAAAGTCTTGACTTCCGGTTTTGACTTCTCCGACAATAGCAGCACTTATGCGGCCTTATTCTCTGAGTGGCAACACCTATTATTCGGCAGAATACTGCAGTTGCTTCTTGTGCTGATAACGGAGGTTATGAAAACAAGTGACTGTGAGACGAGGTTGAGGCAGTGAGTGAAGTGACCATTCTGGCAGGTATACTGGCGCCTTTAATTACACTGCAGTAGGTCTAGACTGCTGCAGGCTTCCCATGATGCACTGATCATTTCTTCTTCACTGACTTCTTTTTCACTCTCCATGTGTTTATATACAACGATTGCATTTACTCATTAATCATTCATTTTAAACTTTCTATTATGTGTATCTTTTGTCATTTTTCCCTCTGCTCTCTTGTCTTTTCCCTCAGCCACAACTGGCCACGGCAGATGACTATGCCTCCTGAAGCCTGGTTCTGCAGGAGTTTTCTTCCTATTAAAAGGGAGTTTTTTATTCCCACTTTTGCCAAGCACTTGCTCATAGGAGGCTGTCTGATTGGTGGGGTTTATCCTGTAATATTGTAGGGTCTCCACATGTCAATAAACAGCAACTATACAACAATGCAATGAAGTCTTTGAAAATACTACTTAAAGAGGAAAACATAAAAAAGACAAAACACTTGAGCTGTAACTAGGGCTGCCACAAACGATTATTTTGATAGTTGACTAATCACCGATTATTTTTGCAATTAGTCAACTAATCAGATCATGCATCCATTGGACGTAAAACGTTCGGCTTATTGCACCAGCATGCATCTGCTCTTATATAACTATCATTAGCTTACAGCTTGAAGTGTTTAAGGTATGTGCTAACTAAAAATAAAGACAAGATGATAGTTTATTGAATTTTAATGAAATTTGCAGATTGTTTCGGTGGAGTTTAATAAACTCAGCCCTCTGCTTCTTGCTATCTAAAATAAAACGGGACACCGGAGTAAATTCTCAAGCATCTCACACTTCTGATAATCAGTTGTCTGCTTGACGTTTATTCAGCGGTGTAATAACCATAACTTTAATCTCAGCCAAACCAATATACTCAGGAACAAATAAAATACTGAAAAAAGCCAAACAATAACATTTTTAAGTTATCTAAGTGACTTATATATCATGTTTAACCTGAGTAGCGAAAGACGGCGGTGGGTTTGAAAACGATTTGCCGGGAGTCCGGTGTTCTCACCTTGAACCCCGGCTAGCTATCGAGCTGGTGGGTAACCACTGCATTTTCTCCGAAAATGAAATTTACACAGTCACATTCTCGCCTGAAAATATGTTAAACGTTTATTTTGTGACCCAGAAAGAAAAATAAGAGTAATATTAAAACTAGCTGCCGCCATTGTTGGAAACTGAGCAGGGTTGCGCTATGAATTCTGCAGAGGTGGGACCAAGTCATTGTTTTGCAAGTCTCAAGTAAGTCTCAAGTCTTTATCCTCAAGTCTCAAGTCAAGTCTCAAGTAATGTCAGGCAAGTCAGAGTCGAGTCTCAAGTCACTGGTGTAAAAGTCCGAGTCAAGTCACAAGTCTGAAACTTTGAATTTCAAGTCCTTTCGAGTCGTTAAAAAAAACGAAAAAAAGCATGTTGCAGTTATATGCTAAATGTAAATATTAGACCATGTAATTTTTAAATCTGTGTTTTTCTCAACACATGACAAAATAGTGAACTTAGAAAATATACACAAATTGTGAAATTGCACCTCTTTAAAATGCAGCTCAATTAAACCTAGCTCCAAGAATAATTTTCACCGACAGTTCTGAGATAAGCTGCATGTTATTCTTGGATGCGGTTGTAGGACCGGCTTTAAAATCGCATGACAAAAATATCATACATAAATAAATGATATTTTTAAAAAAAATATCATTTAAAAAAAAAAAACTGCATCACCAACGTAGCCTGGAAAACATTTGCTAGTTAGATGAAGTCAGCTATCTCATCGTAGCATATTTATATGCATATTTATAATTATACGGTTCTTGGAGTGAGTGCATACACTCATGAAGTTTAGTAACTTCAGGTCACTGCAACAAGCCCAGGTACAGTTTACCGACGGATGGGTACAGGACCTTGAAATGCACCGTGTAGAACGAAAGACCATCGTAGGTATCATAAGTTTACCAGTCTCACAAATCGTCATCATAAATACACATTCGTTAACCGTTTATTAATAGGACCTTTGAGCTCAATGGTAATTAATTAGCAGTGGAAATAATTTCTGGTAGCGTCACAGAAATGTAGCAGTGACAATAATACTGTATGCTGTAATCGTACTGGGCAATTAGTGATACAAAAAACCTGTTTTATCCTGTGAATAAAAGTATATGTTTTTGTCAATGTACCATAATAACAGAAGCGAAACGCAATATTGTGTCAGGACAATTTACTATTTATGCACAATAAATAAAGGAGCATAGCGCGACAATTTCTGTTCAGCGCCAGACTTGCTTGTAACCTATATCACCAATTATGTTAAGAAAAATGACGCATTAACTACAACAGCAGACTGACCTTTGTGGAAATGCTTGGAGCAGACTAACCTGTGAGCTGGAGTGTTCTGGGACGTTATATTTGATCTTTGAATGGCTGCAATCCAGGCCATCCGTCGCGTCTTTGTTACTTCGGAAACATGGCTCGAACAATTTCTCCTCAATGACGTAATCCGATAACAACCGATCTCTTTACCCGTCGGCTTCCCGTGGCTGTCATGCGACCGGCTATTTGCAGTTAATAATACAACAGCTTCTTGACATTTTTGTGTTTCTTTTTATCGCTGTGTGACTGATTTTAATTGAAAGCCTGCGTGCGCTAGTACCGCTTGCCACGAGTTCCCAGAATCCTTTGCGGTTCTACCCGTGAATGACGTCACATTTTCAATCTCTATATAATATGCATGTTAAATTTTATATTTGGGGTAAAATATCAAGTCTTTTCAAGTAAACCGGTTCAAGTCCAATTCAAGTCCCAAGTCATTGGTGTAAAAGTCCAAGTCAAGTCACAAGTCTTAGAACATTTTTTCAAGTCAAGTCTAAAGTCATAAAATTAATGACTCGAGTCTGACTCGAGTCCAAGTCATGTGACTCGAGTCCACACCTCTGGAATTCTGGGATAGTTTGGGCCACAAAGTATACACCCGACCCATCCTTCAAATCTGGGGAAATGAAGGGCGCATTTGTCGGCCACATTTGTCGGAGTCTTCGAATTTGGACAGTCTTCGTCGTGCTGCTGTAATGTAATCAGCCTACAAATGCGGGCACAGGAGGATACGGTTCCTGAATTTGGACACAGCTACGATACCGGACACTGCTTCTTCTTCTTTGAGGTTTAATGGCAGCTGGCATCCTTGTACATGCAGTGCTGCCATCTTCTGTTTCAGTCCGTTATTACACTCTTTAATCCTACTACTTATTCCTGCGTCTTTTGGGATCTTACAAAGCTTCAAACGACGCGTCGACTATTAAATTAGTCGTCAACGATTTTGATAGTCGACGTAATCTTGATTAATCGTGGCAGCCCTAGTTGTAACACAGTCAAATCAATCCAATTTCCCCCCTAAAAATGAATATTCAAATTACAATCTAGCCTATAGTTTTTATTATTATAGGAGCAACCTTAATTTATTTCTATAACTATGTATGGATGACAGTCTTTTACTCCAATTTGTACATGCTGCCTGTGGCCAGATAAAAATATCAACAAGTATAGGTGAGATATTATCTTGACAATAGTAATCAAGTCTTTGCCAACAACATTTGCCCACTCCTCATACATGCACAAATAGTCAGTCACAGAGATGTTTTACCTGACTCACATCTTATCTGTCTGTTTTTACTGTTACTCATACTGTCATCCACACGCTCACTCTGGCCCTTCTCTTCATCACTCTGTAAGCCTTTTAACCCACTCATGTGCCCGTTTATACAGAAATATAACAGAGCTCAGGCTGGCATACAATAAGCACACACACATTTTTCAAAACTGTACATCAGTATGCCAGTGATAAGGAGGCACGGCATGATGTTAAAACATTCTGATCCACAATTTTATGGTAACACCTCTGCATCATTTACAGGATTTTTTTTTTTACATATCATTGACTTGGTTACCACTCTTTTAAATAAATATGCAGCCTCACAGTCGGAAACTAACATATAAAGCATAAGTCAGTACACTCCCATACATCCTGGTGCATACATAAACACAACACTTGCATACAGAAAAACCTGAGAAAAAGTTTCTGGGATGGTTAAGAAAACCTAAGGTAACTGAAAAGAGGTTGCTTAAAGTTCCAGTGATTCTATTATTACTGTGGTTAATTGCCAATAGCTTTCTTCTGAAGGTAAATTAAATTTTAATTAAGGGATTAATTAAGGCATTTAAAATAGCTACAACTTGATGGTTATCCATTGAGTTCAATGTTGATATCTACTGTTTCTTTTTAAGGGGCATTATTCACTTTTTGACATTCTAGAACTCTACATTGGGAGATTTTGACATAGTAGTAATAGTGTTAGTCCTAAACACATCCTATGTTCAAAACTTTCTAGTAATATCCATCTTAAGTCAGTTTACCTATGGGTATGTTGTGTTTATCAAAAAACAGATAAATGAAATCTGTCTGATTCAATAATTCAAAGTGAAAATATAATTGCACGGCCACGCTGTGCTAATTATATATTTTAAAAAATAAATGTAGAGGTAGGAATTGCAATTAATATAAATCTCAAAGTATTCACAACATTCCTGAACAGAAATAGGCCTCTGCACCTGGGGTGAGGGTGTGGCCATGAAAACAATGTGACATGCCATTGGATGTTGGGACACATAATAACATGACGCTAAGCATCGGCCAGTGAATGTGAACTAACAACCACAAGGTCGCGGGTATGGCAGCACTGTAGGAAAAAATCCTAATATAAAAGTATTTTACTGTGCATTTTACAGTTTTGTTCTGTTCTTCTAGAATATCATTAAAGTTACGTAAATAGATTGTGATTTCACATTTCAAATGTAAATTAACGTTAAATCACTGTAATGTAATAAAACATAATTTTCATGATTATTAAATGTATCTGTCTGTACATATGCATATTTAGATTGTTAAAATACATTCACAAATGTATCATGATTTCACAAATATCTGTCCGTTATTTGAAAGATTGAACTGTTGAATTCAAATGTAATGCTATGGAAAAGTATATAAACATGATTCCTATAAGCTTGTGTTACATCACATAAGTATTATTATCATTGCTATTTGCTATTTAAACACTCTCCATCAAGGCTTTGAATGTGATGTCACATCATGCCAAAACGCACCACTTACATGGTCACCACCAACAGACTCCCTGTGGCACAGAACCCCTCCCCAATAAACAAAAGTTGGGGCGATCGTGGCTCAAGAGTTGGCAGTTCGCCTTGTAATCAGAAGGTTGCCGGTTCGATCCCCGGCTCGGACCCTCTCGTTATTGTGTCCATGGTCAAGACTCATCACTTACTGGTAATGGCCAGAGGGGCCGATGGTGCGATATGGCAGCCTCGCCTCTGTCAGTCTGTCCCAGGGCATGCAATCAATTATTATGTAAACCAACTGTTAACTGTATATTTCTGTACATTTACATATTATGATTCATATTGCCACATTCATTGACCTTGTTTATAGGTAATTTCATTGTTTGATCACGTTAAAATGATTTTTAATTTAATGTTTAAAATCACTTGAAAAGGCAAGATCCCATGTAAAATTAGCGCAAAAAACTGTATTGTCATTACTGGAAATAATCGTATTTTTATGAGGAAGTTATTTTCTGTTATTTTACAGTAGTATTTTGGCGCCCCAGCTGCCGGAATATTACCGTTTTTTTAAGATGTTTTTTGTAACAGTGTAGTTGTAGAGACACAGACTTTACCCCTTGTATTTTCTGCTTGTCTGCACACACAGAGCCTTCTTTTTAATTTTAAAGTTTCACACAGACACACGCATACAGAGAGACATAAACAACACACACAACTGCACCTAACTACCCGAATGCACAAACAAATAAAGCCACCGTCTGTTTGCCATACACACAAAGAGCTTACCTTCCATTCATATGCAGACAGAAGCCTTCTCCATCATCCCCCACTGTTATTTTCAAGTAAGTTTACAGTGCTCATAAACAGGTTTTATGTAGTCAATATGGCTGACTGTCTGGTACACGGTGTCCTCTACTCACAAGGCCTGACTGTCAATATAACAGTAAAAATCTCTGTAAACACCCTCTCTTCATACCACGCTGAATCAAATTTAACTGCCAAGTTAGTTGTTTTCGTCTAAGGTGTTTCAGATCCATTTTCGAAAAGGTTAAAGAAACAAATCCATATTTAGCTGTAGGCAGTTTTGTTAAGCATAAAATCTGTATGTGTATATTTCTATTACCGGTCATCACATTTTACAAGGAAACTCAAACTTTGAGCTACACGTTTGTCTATTACTCTTAACCCAGGCATCACAGTGCATTTTATATGTTGTCTTTGTGGGTACTTATATACTGTGAACAGCCAGGTGTTTCATGAATGGCTTTCTGTGACATACCCTTTTCCTGGAGTGGATCACTGATCCTCATTTGGACAGGTGCAAGTGCTTATTCTAAAAAACTGAGATAGTGAATTTCTGATTTGAGCATGAACATGAGCAATACCTCTTTTGCCTGATATCTGACAAAACTGTCACAATCAGTTTGTGGCATTAAAGCCATTTTTCTAAATGATCAATAAAGATCAATTAACCTTGCCAATATATGCATTGAACAGAGGGAAGTATTAACTTAATGTAGTATCAGGCAAAATTTTATATGCCTGTAAATACATTTACCATGCAGTTATTAGTCTTACTATTATTCCCTGTTGCCCATTACTTTTTCTTCTTGTTATTACTCCACTTTGACTGAAGCACTAAGCTTGACATTAGCTTCACAACAGTTGATTCTCAAAGTTTACTTCAGTGCTATTACTTTTTCATTTCAGAAATTTATTTAATGCTGCGATACCAGATGAATCACTCATCTTGAAGGAGTAGAAAGATTCAAAGTTCTGGACCCAGGAAAGCTATAATTTTCATTGTAATAAATGACCATGTAACAGACTTCAGCATTGTGGCTAATGTGTTTTCTCATCAATGGAGCTTTGTGGCACAAAGGACTAAATTATATCACATCATAGATTCAGAAGCAACACTAATTAGTAATGTTACTTTGGGCTTTGATCTTTTCAAGGAATCTGTCGACCAAAGGAAAATGCAACAAATCAACAGCCTTACCCTTTAATGCACTCACTTTATCCTTCTTCTGCCTGACCAAATCTTTTCTTTTCTTTTTTTTCAGAAAGCCCTGAATAGGAACTTTTAACATATAATTGCCTCAGCTGCCCTGTCCAAGAAAAGATTCAGACCAAGGCCTACACAAACAGACACACAAACACGCATAGCTTCTTCTGCTGGTCTTTGAGTGGTCCCTAAGGAGAATCTACTGTTAGTAGATAATTGGTTTCCAGCCATCACAATACAGCCGTTCCTCCCTCCTATTTCTTTCTCTAAAGCAGTCTTAGCCTCCCTAGGTCTCTCCTTTTTACATTGCTGGTGCAGCATTTTGCAGTGATACTCAACTACGGACATAAAACATTCTCATCTTTTGTCAGATGTAATACTACAAGTCTACAAGTTATTTAGTTCCACACTTTTATTTAACAGTATTTAGCTGTTTTGTCATTAATGCTCAATTAAAATTAATGTTAAAGCAGAATGACTTGCAGAAAGCATTTAGGGCCTTGACAGTCCATCTGTTCTGCCTCTGTAGCCCTGGCCCACTTTCTGTAAATGTGTGGAGGGAAGTTCATATATACTGTTACTTTTTTTTCTACTAATTTGACCAGGAACTGATCATATACAGTATATGACAAACCCATGCTATTCTAAAACGCAGTGATTACAGACTCGGCTATCTGAATTCACGCACACATGGACTTCCTCAGTGGCACCATCAATTTTCTACTCACCTGCTACAGCAGACAAAAATTTCTAACTCTAAATATGGCATTTAGTTTTCAGCATCCCATATGGGCCAGTTACTATGACAACCCCTGCATTCATGTCCAAGCAGCCTAATATTTACTCAGTAGATACATTTTTGCGGACTGTCTCTGAGGTAGGTGATGATACCCACCAGGTGTTTTCTATATAACAGACTCAATCTATAATACATGAAGTAAATACAGCCTTGCAGAATTCAGGTCATTTTCAGGTTTTCTTACTCTTACATAGTGGTAAATATGAAGATGAGAAAATTATAACCATCAGTTATCCTAAAGGATCAAGTTCAGTGTGAACATGCAACCAACTAAACTTGGCATCCCCTTCAACTGTTTTAAGCCCACCATAAAACCAAGACTGCCAGACTTATCTTTATATTTTTTCCATGCTGTAGTGCCATTTTTTGGAGCAATTCAAGTTGCTATACAGCAATATAACTGTTATATCCAAAATTCTAACAATATATATGCATTAAGTCCATAGTAACTACATAAATTGCAGAAAAGTGCAATGAACTACAAAGAAATTGTTATAAATAATCAAGGTTTAATTAAAACGCATTGTGGCTACATTAAAATTGCTAAGTAGTTCATATTTTGTCATAGCTACAATGCGCAAGTGAGTACATCCAATACCTTGAAAGTAGGACATGCCTTATATTAAATTTGCTTCGAAAAATGTTGCAGTCAGACATGAGAAATTAGAAATGGTGTTGCTATTTTTAGGGATAGCTGTAGCTCAGGAAGCAGAGCAGGTCATCTGTTAATTGGAAGGTCAGTGGTTTGGTCCTGATGAAGCACCCTTGAGCAGGATACTAAACTCCAAATTGCCGATTTAGCCAATCTGTGATGGAAAGTGCTCAAAGGTACAGAATAAAACGCTGAACAAATTTTGTTGAACAAATTTGTCGACCATGACCTCTTCTCTATTCAGCCTTTTTGACTCTATAATGATGCCACCCAGCATGATTTTATCTGTTATCTTAGAAAAGAAAACATCAAAATGATTCTCTACTGTTTTCTGTTTCTTTCTTGCTTTTCACTTTAAAAAAAAATACAATAAACCAAAAATGTTCGTGTCTTCAGATTTTGGAATTCAAATATATTTACTTAACAGCATAACAGTAAACCTACACACACTTTTAGAGCAGAAGAGCATATGTGATTATTTCTGGTCCCACCCTGTCTATTCTAGGCAGGTCTTTGGAAACAGCCAGACACTGCTGTGTGGATATAACTGTGTTTGAGAAAAAAAAATAAGATGGGGGTCAGAACTGATGGAAGAAGAAGAAGGAAGGAAAGAGAGAGCAGAAGATGGAGGGGGAGACATGGAGTGAGAACAACAGTGATAGATTTGCTCTCTTGAGTGAGAGAGAGAGAAGGGGCAAGTAAGGCTAGGGATGAGTATAAAGTCATTAAGAAGCAGCTATAGCAAGAGGCTACTGGTCAATAGGTCAACACTTACCTGCAAGTGTCAAGCATTAAGCCGGCACCATCTGCACCTTTAGGGGTAATTTTTTGTGTGTCTAGGTGTGTGAGTGTAAGTGAGTGTGTAAAATGAGCAAAAGAGCTTTTTATGATATTTAGCTAACGGAGAGCAACAGTTAAAAGACACAAACACATATTTAAACACCTTCATGGTCAAACAAAGGATAGTGATGAGGATGGAGTAGCAATGGTGAAACATTAAAAATGGAAAAGACCATGGATTGGAGAACAGCAAGAAAAAAATTTATGAGACAGGTTTAAAATCATTTGACAGTGAGGAAAAATTATGTAGCCAGTGACAAGAGAGGCAGCGATGGAAATCACAAAGATAGAGACCATAACAGAGGAAGAGTGAGATGTAAAGACAAAGGAGCAGGAGGGTGCAGGAGAAGAGTATCCGGGAAAGAGAGAAAGAAACAATTTGATGCTTTTAGAGCTTGCATTTACGCACATGACAACTATCGATTTTCCATAGACTCTAATGGACATTATGGGTTCTATACATTCTTAAAAAGCTGTTAAACAATTTCCTAGTTGACTGCACACATATATACACAAAAATATTAAATGCACTCACTAGCATAAGGAAAGAAAATCTTATAATTTTGCTGCATTACTGCATCTGTTGTTAATTTGGTAACACAAACTTGGGGTCAGTGTTAAAAAACTAAATTTTTGGTAATTCTGTATTTTATGTTTCAATTTACTATAGATTGCAAACTTTGTCAACTATTTTTTAAGAAAATCTTTGCTTTTTTCCCCTCATACTGATACACACCAACACACCATTTCTGCTCTTTGTGTTCCTGCAACATTTGACTCTATCTCAGTCTCTCTCTCTCTCTTATACACACAAACACACACATATACACGCATGCATTGACACACAGCCACAAAAACACTTCCATTCTGGTCTTGTCAAGTGTAATAGAAGACACTGGAGAAAGACAACAGGATAATAGGATTATTATTCTCCTCTAATCTCAATGAGTCAGCACCAAGCAGTTTGTGTGTGAGTATTGGTCCTGACTATGTACGTGTATATTATGGTCTGTGTATGTTTGCATTCAGTTTTTCACTTTAAAAAATTATGAACAATTGACAGAAAATAAATACACAATTACTTAATTAAATAACGAGTGTTGCCACAATACTGGAATTATTCATCACCAAAGCTACATGTAAAATTCTTATATTCAAAGAAGCTAAAGCTCATAACTGACCTGATAGTCACGTTTTCTAAACCTGAATGTTATATTTAATAATAATTTATGGCTTGCTGTAGATTAGAGGTTACCGTTTTTGCCAACTGTTGACAACCAGTTAAAATATCTTAGCAATAGGAGATTTTCATTTGCAACCAAAGTAGTGACCATGAGAGTAAAAGTGCTGTTGATTCTGCTTCCTGCCTCCAAGCAGGACCAAATGTGATTACATGGAACACACATGAGTTATTATCTATTAATTATTTCACATTGACTATTCAAAGCCATCATAACTGCTTTGGTGTCTCACTTTATGCTTTCTAGCTAAAAAAAAAAAAGTGTCCACTCCAGTTGTTTAGCTAGCTGTCCACATATAACACTATTTTCTCTCATTCTTTATTTGCAATCTTCTTGTTGATGAGCTGTTTCTTCACCTGCACTCTCCTGTGCACACACTAATTTAAGCTCCAAAGTAACACGTGAAAATATTCCTCTCAGTAATAAGTATTACGCTATGTTATATAGCAGGTAACAAAATTGTTACTAGAGAAAATACAACTGCATTTGTATCTGTAGAACATCATGTTTCTCTTAGCTAGTACTGTGTACCCTAAGTACTGTGTAAGTTATCATGTTGCTATTCATCCAATTTTTCCCAAGTACTTACTTACTACACTAATGACTTTGATGCTTTGGGGTCTTTACTTGATAAATTATTAGTACCCATTTCATTTAGTTTAGTTCCAAGCAAAACAGTTTGGCTTTAGCACATTTTCATCTATCAATGACATGTTTTCCTGAGAAAAGACTGATGTTCTTTAGCTAAGGGACTGTTGAATCTTAATGAATTAGTAACATTTTAGTTGAAGAAATAATAGGTGCAGCTCTGGCCAAGGGAAAACTCTCCACTCTCAAGTACTAACAAATTAGTTCCATTTTATCACGCAGAAACTCTAGCCAGGGGACTATTTAAGTTGTAATGGGTTGCACAATTTTATCTTGAGAAGACTGATTTGACCAAGGGACTCCAGAACTCTTTAGAAATTAGTATAATACTGAGCAAACCGTGGTTTGGGACTATTGATTTCTTGATGAATTAGTCTCACTTAACTTTGGAAAACCCCACATCAGCTTTAACTGAGGGACTATTGCATAAAGTCAAGAGAAGTTACTAATATTTAGAAGTCAGAAACATCTTGTGCTGGTGGAGCATGATATGTATGAGTCAGCATGCCAGAGTTGGCGTTAGAATGAGTCACAATGGATAATACTTTTATTAATAGAGCTAGTGTAGGTGGTAGTTGGTCACTTGCATATGCACACACATGCACATACAGAAGTGCAAACGCAATTCAGATAAATTTGATTGCATTATCATTCTCAGCATTCATAATTTTAGATATTTTACATAATCGGATACTTCTATTAATGTTCTCCACAGAGAAAGCGCTTAGCAGTAGCCAGCATAACTTATTTAAACATTGCATACTGGAGGGAAACCTGACATGATAAAATGGTGTTTCAAATGTCTTTCCCACAAGAAACATTGCTAGGAACCAGACAAATGCATCCCTGCTTCTGTGCCTTGCTCAAGGACACACTGAAATTTTCCTAACACTACAGTCCTGTATCTTGGATTGGTGGGGTAAAAACAGGCTCTGGAATGTCTTTAGCAATAATGAATCAGGAGGAGGGGTTGTTCATAGCACTGGCTTAGAGAGGGCAGGAGAAGGACACACATACAGACTATACCTTGTATATTAATTATTGTAGCCCTTGTAAGAGTGTAGACCAGTCATGTTTTACAATATTATAAGTACTACATTCACATTAACTTCCTGAACTAATGAAGTAAGTGTTTTAATTACATCAACAGAACCCAGAAGACTCATACTTAATCTCCACTATCAGTTGAAGCATGAAATGCTAGCTCCTATACTGCCTAGTAAATAACCACGTTGTGAACATGCTTCACACCTGCACATTGGAACAGAAGCTTTTCAGCTCACTATTCCAGTCTCAACTCCAAGCTGACATTTCTACAGTGACATCAAACCACAGAAGACATTATACAATTATTTTTCAGAGGCTGAGTAATAGTCAACTAAGCTGACCTTTATGTGCAAAAAATTAGAGTGCTACTTTTAATTTAATCAAAGGATAAATAAACAGGATTTTGAATGTGACCAGTCATTTTAAACCTTTGGTATTTGGCATTTTTGACACAAGTCTTTGCTATAAAAATATAGTAAACCTTAATGTGTAGCACTGCTGTGGGTTTTGATGCTTATGAGAGCCCCCTGAACAACACATCAATTTATACACAGCTCACACATGCAAACATTAGATTTCTACTTGGTCGTATCTTTTCCCAAATGAAAACTTGTAGGACATACCCATCAGTTTCGCCCATCATTCTATCCATTATTTGGGTATATTATCTATTATTCAGACTCTTCTCAGTTTCATCGTCCTATCTCTTCCCCTTCACTTACTCAGCAACAAGCTCTCGTTCCTCTCTCTCTCTGTTACTCTCTCACACTCTCCCATACACTCTGCGTTATCTGCTGTAAAGTAGATAAGCATCAGTTTTCAGCAGCAAGAGAAGAAGGATAATAACACACAACATGTTCATGAGAGGTAGAGGGTAGCAGCCAAAGTCAAGGTCAAATTGCATCTGGTGCATGTGTGTGTGTGTGTGTGTGTGTGTGTGTGTGTGTGTGTGTGTGTGTGTGTGTGTGTGTGTGTGTGTGTGTGTGTGTGTGTGTGTGTGTGTGTGTGATTTACAGTCCCATCTACCTGCCTTTATCTGTACCCTTATCTAAGCCTTGGCACCATTTCCACATAGGGACACAATATAAAGTGTTCACACAATTTCACACACACACACACACACTTTTCTGAGGACATGGTAAATCATGAGCTGGTGGATATGAGAAGATACAGAGTAGCCTGACTGACATGAATCACAGTTGTTCTTTACTTAGCAGCCCCTGTCGTTTATCTTTCTTCTCCCTGTTATTTATTTATTTCATTATTTTGCATTTCTTTTCTCATTATCTCTCATTTAGTCTCCTGGTCACTCTTCTCTTTATATCCCTGGCATCCACTACACAAATATTACTTTTTTTTCCTTTTTGTTATCGTTATTCATTTCTCATTTCCTGTTGATTTGTCCCTTAAGGTTTATATCTTCCTCCTTTTTTTGGGACTGAATAATAACTGCTACTTATCTAGGGACTTTCCAGAAGGTTCAGTATAGGCTCATATTTTATTGTTTATGATTTTGTGTTTTGATTTACTCACATATGATCGCATATCACTTTTTAAACTCAAGGGGATATCAGCAAAAATTGAGGAAAATGTTTAGACAGATCTTTATGGCACACTATTTGCCAGCAAAAACACTATAGGCTGCATCCACATGTACACAGGTAATTTGGATAAACTTAGCTTTATCTTTGTGGTTTGGCATTTTTATCCACATGTAAATGACACTTAAAACTGAACTTTTGATAAAAACTCTGCCCGACTCAAGATTTTCATAGGTTACATTCCTACATTTACATGTGGACAAGGAAAACGTCAAAGTTCACCATAACCTCCTTTTCTCATGTCAGGCTGTGCACCATGTTATTCATTCTGGGCTTTTGACTGACCAACATGTCTTCACAGCAATATATCGCCACCTATCAATTAAGTTGTGTGTTTTGTGTTTTTATATAGACTCAGATATTTTTTTCTAAACAAACTCAGAAAAATCACCATTTCAAAACATATTCTAAAAATTACAAGTAAAATTATTAAATCCAAAATTGCATAATAATGCATATGTTTTATAAATATTAGATCAAAAAACTCTGCTGCAACTGCATTAAGTAAGTTTTGTTTGACTCACTGGCTGTATTTGGAATATTTGGACTATATTTGCCAGACAGACAGACAGATAGATAGATAGATAGATAGATAGATAGATAGATAGATAGATAGATAGATAGATAGATAGATAGATAGATAGATAGATAGATAGATAGATAGATAGATGGGGTGCAACAATACTCGCATCGATATTGAACCGTTTGATACAGTGCTGTCGGTTCGGTACGTATATATATCGATGTATTTATTTTATCAACTTTTCTTCTGACAATGCTGTCTGTGTTGAGCGCTCAGTGGATCTGCGTTCGACTACTGTGCCTAGGCTGCACTGTCGAGCGCAGATCCACTGAGCGCAGCGCAAGCTAGCAAGACAGAAGCTAAGCTCATTGCAACATGGTAAATTGAACCTCCCCCACCCTCATTCAGATGTGGCCTTTGGAATTATCTTGGTTTTCATATGAAGTATGACCCTGATGGTAAGTGCGTCATGGACAAAAGTAAAACAGTATGTTGGATGTGGCACGCAATGCTCAATTGGTGGGAACTAGTGCATTATCGCAGTTAGGTAACTTGTTAACGGAGATTTGCCCATTATAGCATTAATGTCATTTTAACGAGATTAACACTGACAGCACTAGTGGGAACACAACAAATATGACTGCACATTTACGCCGACATCATCATAGTGCAAAGACAAGTGGAAGCAGACAAAAACAACAAGCGCACATGCTACAAACTTTACCCAAGTCATTTAGACAGCCGTTAGCACATAATTCTCCTTATGGGGACCTGATATGTTTAATATGCTGCTGAGAATATAGCCCAGAAGAAGCGTATAGTATAGCTTTTATTTTGGAAAGAGCCATTTCTCTGTAACCCTCTTTTCCAAAGATGAGTGATTTCTCGATCAGATTTATTTATTTATTTTTTATTATTTTGTTGTTTAAGCAACATTAAATTTAAAATCTGTACTTTTGAGTTAAAATATATATTTATAATTTTAATAAATGACAAATTAAAAAGGCATGAACATTTTTTTGTATCGAAAAAATATCGAACCGTGACACCAAAGTTTCGAACCGAACCATGAATTTTGTGTATCGTTGCACCCCTAATAGATAGATAGATAGATAGATAGATATGATGTTGCAGTGGTTAAGACTTCTTGATTTTTATTCATTAAATTTGAAAAACTTCACCCATAGAGTAAAACTTGTTAAGATTTACATTCTTATAGATGTTTCACTTATGGCAGCAAAGTAGCAGAGTTCACACTTCTAGTATTCATAGAAATATAAAGGTCATTCAACTGAGAACAATCTATCGTGTTTTGGTTTTTTTTCCTTTGCACTGCTGGTTCTGCCCATTGCTTCTGCCCACCAGGTCGCTTAGTGAAAATGCTCTATTTGGTTTTCTAGGAAAATCAGTGTACCAACATCACAATAGGTGAAAACAAGTAAGACACCATTTATCTCTCCTTTGCAGGCATTCATTGTAGAGTTGATGACCCAAATCTAAGTCCCCACGGTTCAGAGGCATTGCATTGCTTTTGTGTGTATCTGTGTGTATCTGTGTGTTTACAAGGTAAACACAGTGTTTTAAAACTTAGGGGGAAGGAGGTGAATATGCATATGTCTGTACAAGTTGTATTTGTGCTTGTATGCATAAATTTTGCATTCTCTCTGTGTGTGCAGACATCAATGCCTGGCTGTTTTTAGACATGCTGAGTGTAGACACCTCACTGCATGTTGTTGCACTTTCTTATGCAATTGTGTGACCACGTATATTCACACACATATATCCAAACACACATACTCACAAACACAGTATCGGGGAGCTACTTATTCTGTGATAAAGGCCGAGCCAGAGGGAACCCAGTAATTGAACTCCAGTGAGCGAAGCTTGAAAGCACCATGCCGTATCCAGGGTAATAAGAAAAAAGTTATTATTCACCTCAAAGACACACACACACACACACACACACACACACACACACACACACACACACACACACACACATTCACAACAGAGCACATACAGTGGAATGTGCACAAAATGCCAGACTTAAGCAGAAACAACAACATGCCATACATACAACTAACTCAGAGGCCTGCAGTTACTAGGTTTAGACTCTACTACTGAGCCAAGTTTGAAGGATGATGAAGATCAGAGAATGGAGCTGTTGCATAAGCAAATAAACTTTGAAATTATTGACTTTCACACTCTCTACCTCCTGCTGTTCTACTGAATAAATCAGAGCTCTCTCTCTCACACATTGACTCTCTTTTTTGTCTCCCTCTCTGGATGTATTTAGTACATTCGCAGAAAGGAATCTACAATGTGTTCAGCTATCACTTGGGCTGCAGTACTGCAGTCTGTACTCACACACACAGGCACATTTGCACACAGCATAAGGCAGGGTACGAGTGCTTGTATAAAAACTCTGAATACATAAATGTGCAGCAGGCCTGTATGGTGGTGCATGGAAGTTCTTGTGTGTCATTTTTACTGCAGTCTTTTTTTCTTCCTAAATCAGCCACATAGGCTGTCCATAGGCTCTTTGCTCCTTTGAATCCATTCTTCATGGCTGCATTCTCATGGAACCAAGTGCCAACTGAACCCAAGCGCTGACATGTTACATGCTACTTGGAGGAAAATGCAACCATCTTCCCAAAATGTAATCATCCATAGTCCTCTTCATTCCCTGTCCACCTCACACTTCAATACATAACAGCCTGAGCCGTGACTAACTGTAGACTTATTGACCCACTGTGACTAAAACTGTATTGATTTATTCATCAAGATTTCTTGTCTGTTTGTGTGTATGTGTGCCAGTGTGTGCTTGTTTGTGTGATCTGTCCTCAATGCTGGGTTTGTATGTTAAATATCACAAAGAAAGTCATTTTATAAATGTATCAAGGAATTGCCTTATTGTATATGCTGTCTTCACGAGTTTGGGCCTAATGTGCATGTGCGTGCTGATAATGGATTGCATTTATATAGCGCTTTCCAAGGCACCCAAAGCGCTTTACAATTCCATTATTCATTCACTCTCACATTAACACACTGGTGGAGGCAGCTACAGTCGTAGCCACAGCTGCCCTGGGGCAGACTGACAGAAGCGAGGCTGCCATATCGCGCCATCGGCCCCTCTGGCCAACACCAGTAGGCACCAGGACAGAGAGCCCAGGGATCGAACCGGCAACCTTCAGGTTACAGATGCGCTTCCCAACTCCCTGAGCCCAAATGACAGAACATGTATGGTTTACCTTATTTGCTGACTTTTTAATGGGCATCTCATAGTGGTGCAACGGATCATAAGTCTCACGGTTCGGATCGGATCATGTTTTTTTCGTCACGGATCGGATCAATTTTCGGATCAGCAGAAAAAAAGAAGAAGACAAAAATTTTACTCGCCATTTACTTATTTATGGATTTTTTTGCCTATTAAAAACATTCAGCTCAACACTCATTCTATGCAATTATATAAAAACAAATTAAGGTGCAATATAGGGCAGTACAGGGCTTTCTATCTACCACTCTGCTGTGATATAATGAGCGGTCATGGTCACGTAGCTTTCCGTTGCCTTGGAGGTCCACCCATTTGTAGTTAGGGCAACAGAAGATGCGTGGGACAGCTTAGCCATAACTTTAAACTTTTCCTGCTCATACATGCTTGTAGTGATCTTGTCACTGAAGTGGACGCGCAACGGGATGTCATAGCGTGGCTCAAGCACGTTCATCATACTTTAAACTAGTGCTGTCAGCGTAAATCTCGTTAAAATGACGTTAATGCCATAACTGCATTAACGCAGCAAAATCTCCATTAACTAGTTACCGCGGATCGCCCCGTGCATGGGGCTGCATGGTGTCAATGAGTCAACTAACGCGTGGACTAGTTTAAACCCCTTGTTTTGCACAACGGAATACAGCTTCCCGTCTGCAGCTAAACACCCCAGTAGCTTTTGTAATAACTTTAGCCTGGTCGGATTGGGCAGCAAAGGGCTGTTTAAATACCGCAAACTCCTCTGCTCCTCCCCTTGGACCGCTAGCGCTGACCATAACTATCGCTTGACTGACTACGCGCACCATACACATACTTTTTTCTTCTTTTTCGAATCTTCGGATCACGTGCCGAACCGTGGAGTGGATTGGTTCGGATTACGGATCAACGGTGATCCATTGCACCACTAGCATCTAATCATCTAGTAATCATTTTTATAACTTTCATGCATGCATACTTTCACACAGACAGACACACAGATGCGCACATATAATGAAGGACAAACATGTCAGGACACAGATGGCATGTCTTACGCCAATACTACCTGGAGAATTGTTGGGACTGTATATATGAGTACCGGAAAGAAAATGACATGGAGTGAAAGTGGACTTTATTGGAATTCAACAACAATGCAAGGTAACAGGTTCTTAATCAATATGTAGTGAGGCACTTAACATGGAGAGAGCTGGACGTGTGACATCAATTGCTGCTGAAATGCCAGGAAAAGCTACATCAGATGGTAAGCACTGGTAGAGATAATGATGTTGTTTGCGTAATGATAAGATGAAGGGCAAAGTCCAATCTGTTCTCTCTCCAGAAGTATCCTCCTTCTACAGTTATCTTTCAATGAGAAAGATAGTCAGACAGATGTCAGGGGAATTCCCTGAGAGTCTGGAATAGATTTGAGGAGGCTTTAGAAAAAAACAACAAACGTTTGTGTGACAAAGTGGGTGAGAAGACCATTTGTCTATATTCTTAGTTAACATTCTTGTTTTGATTTAACCATATTTCACATGTGGTCTGCAATAGGCAAACATCTACTATCCCAGGTTTGTTTATGTTTTGCACTTTTACAGATTATATAATATAACATCTTGGTTTAAATCAATCTCTACAAGTTTGTTAAGTTAACATGTTTTTATTTCAACTGTTAATTTGTATTGTTTAGAACTCACCTTACCTACCTGTCTTCCAGAAATAAAAGGAGGAAATGTAGTTTTACGTCCTGCTTTATAGCTTCTGGGTTCATCTGAGGTCACAGGAAGTGCAGAAGGGGAAGAACTCTTATAATTTAATAAAGTTGATTTTAGAGGGTTTATGAAGAAATAGATTTATTGTTGTAATATGTATTATTTACACCACAGAGTTTATGTTGCCAGTAAAGAGGAGTAGTAGAGGTTTGAATATAATCATGTTCATCTTACCTACCTACTGAATGGAATAGTCCAGAGGATAAATTGTTTGGTTAAGTGGACTATTTAAGCAGAAGAACTCAGGTGTTTCAAGAGAAAGGTTCAGGTCAGTATAGCTGTGTGTGTGTGTGTATGTGTTGTGTTAGTCCCCATAGGGAAATACTTCCTCTGCATTTAACCCATTCACCCAGTGAAGCAGTGGGCAGCCACCAATGCAGCGCCCGGGGAGCAGTGTGTAGGGACAGTACCTTGCTCAGGGGTACCTCAGGGTAGCCGTTCAGTGGAGTTGAACCCCCGACCTTCCGATCATGGGGCCACCACTCTACCCACTGAGCTATCCCTGCCCCGTGCAGTTTGACCTTAATTTCCGTTGAATAAGTTCAGTTATGTTTATTTGAACTGAGTTAATTATAGAGTTGAGTTTCTTATTTGTTTCTTTGTAAATATTGTTTGGGTCACAAAATGGTGAATAAATCACTTGCTACACTGGACAGCATCAGTCTCCTGCACTTCTTTGACCGCTTAAGTCAAGTCCTACCACAGTTTGTCTCATAACATGTGGTTAACATTATGATATATATGTTTTTCTAAATTTTGCCAAGTAGTTTCCAATTCTTAAATCAAACCCCTAACCTAACCAAACAGTGACAGAAAAGAAAGTTAAAAGTTAAAAATGAACGTATAAGAAGAGTAACCCCAGATGGTATTGAAACATGTGGTCTTTGCTTGGAAGTCATGTGATCATGCCATCTGTCATCCCACCTGCAGACTTTTGGTGATTGTTGTTCTTCTTTATCTGGAAAATGGTATGGTGCAGCAGCAGTGTTGGGTAAGTTACTTTAAATTATTAACTTAGTTACATTACTAGTTAGTTCTATCAAAAGTAACTCAGTTACTTCAAGTTACTCGTTACTTTCAGAGTAACTAGTTACTAGGGAAAGTAACTTTGGTTTTACTCAGAATTCTCTTGTTAATGTGTTGCTTCCAAAACTGGATACCCAGCAAGACTGCCAGTCTTCTAGCTTGCTTACTTGCCACAAGTGCACTGTGCCACCTACCAATAGAAAGGAAAAAATAATCTGCATATTTCCACGAGAGAAATCCCACACCTGAACCGTCGTTGTTCGCCGTCATGATTCAGCATCATGTGCGCTTTTTGTTGTAAGATTCAAATAATTATTTTTTTTTTTAAAGCTAGACATTTTAAATGAGAATAAGAAAGAAAAGTATATCTTTGTGCCCCCCTTTCCCTGTTAATGCCCTACCTGGCCTTCTGGCAAAACTTTGCTAGATCTGCCCCTGCACAGTTACCAGCTGTCAGCTACTTAGAAAATGATCCTGGTGTTATTTGTCTCTCAGAAACAGTTCATAACTTCCCTTCAACTCATTCATGTCACCCAAAAGATAAACCTGTTTCTCCATCACCTGTTCAGCTCTGATGATTCAGTAAGGACATCTCCTGGTTTCATCTTCATGTTTCCCTCTCACCACATATCCAAACAGATATCATGACCAGCAGCTTTTACAGCTGTGGCTCCAGCAAACATCAGCTGATACTAGAAAGTAATATTAAATAAATTCTAATAACAGCTGATCAAGCTTAAACGTGCTACTATGGTTAAGCGCGACATCCGCTGGTTTCTTCTTTCTGGCGCAAAGTGGGCGATAAACAAGAGAGAAAAGCCGATCAGCTGATCATTGATCAGTTTCATGATTGAAGTAGCAACAGGAGAGAGAGGGGGAGAGAATGAGAGGAGAAGAAGCAGCTATGCAACAAAGATACAGAATAACTCCAGCTTTGTGTCTTTTTCAGTGTAACTGAAGTATAGGATAAACTGTGTTTCTTTTCACCTCAATACGAAACGCATAATATTTTCTTTGACTACGAGACGATTCAGTTTTTTACGGGACGGTTGGCAACTCTAATAATTAACCTTATGAACAAAATAAAGTTCAACATCAGTAACATCATAGTGTGTGAATGTGTGTGTGAATGGGTGGATGACTGGATATGTAAAGCGCTTTGGGGTCCTTAGGGACTAGTAAAGCGCTATATAAATACAGGCCATTTACAGGCCATTTACCCACCCAGCTGTATAGAAACTCCATCATGCTAGCTAGTACTCAGTACAAAAAAGTCAGCATAACGAAAATAAACTCCACCCAAACTTGGTTTATATCTGACCCAGATAGACTGCAGGTCATAACTTCTTACCTGAAGTTCAGTTCACCTAACACTCGGGCCGGTGGCCACCTCGGGTCTCTGCTCCTGCTTCCGGTTTCCCTTTTCCTCATCCACCTGCTGGCCTCCACCACTTGCTGATGCCACCACACCAAGTAACGAATAACAACCCTATCTAAATCCCAGTAACGATTAACGCGTTCCTGATTTTGGCATAATAACTAGTTACCGTGCTCGTTACCACAATAATAACGTAGTTACTGTAACGCGTTACTTAATAATGCGTTAGTCCCTATACTGTGCAGCAGTGCACGTTCCACATTGGATGGGATTCTGACCAAACATCAGTATGTATAGAGTTAGGAGTGCATGAGGATTTGAATCTCCTCTTGCACAATGTGTTCAACCAGCCATTAGTAACCGCACTCATATCCTTGTGCTACTCTCTGTTGATAAGTGGGTGTACTTCACTTGGCCTTTATACATGTTGGGGTTTGTGGCAGAGCTGGAGGGGAGGGGTGGTGCAGTGAGCTCAAGCTGGCAGTGCCAGGAGGCAGGTGAGGCCACAGGTGGTGATCATCTACCTAACGAAGAGTCTCTTTATTGATAGTGAAGCCGGAGACCGGAGCGAGAAGAGTGTGTGCTTAGACCGGCTGTAAAGTAGGCGAATCGTGTGTTGAACCGAGAGACACTGCAATAAACACTCCCAAATGTGAACACAACAACAGTGTGTCAGGTCCATCTCTACAGGGTTTGTTCCCTGTTTTTATTTTCTGTTTTTCTCTTTTTTTTCAACTAGCACTGTTTATGTCTTATAGCTGAAACACTTTCATCTTCCCTATTAAGAAATATTAAGAAGCATACTTATCAGCAAAGCCAGTATTCTGTTTTCATATCCTTCACATCCCCCGCATCTTCTTACCAAGAAAGTGAGGTCATACAATATCTTTTTTTTTTTTTTTTGCCCCGTACTTAGTTGCTTCCTATCACATCAAGTATTCTATATGTGGTCAAAGTTACACACATTAGATTGGAATCAGAATTGGAATGAAGTAATACTCAGTGTTTGGTAGGCAATCAAACACTACCTCCACACACGGATGTACAATATATATTCAATATTAAACAAAATACATTGGAACCAAAGTGAATAAATAAACGCTGGAATTGTCACAATGTATTTTCTTCCACTTTTGACTCAGATGAGCTATTCCACCTTCAAACATTACACTAAGCAAACACACAGCAGAAGATGCAAAGAGGAGAGAGAGACTGTACCAGTCTTTGAACCATTCTCTCCTCTGATATGTGATGTATTATTTTTTGGCAATGTTAAAACTGTCTTAAAATTGAACTACAGTGGATGCATTTGCACGGCGAAAGTCTATTCACCATTTGATTCAAGATCTGAGGAGTACTTTGCTAGGGGTGACATTATTAAATTATTAAATGAATAAGCAATGTTTATTTTTAAAATGTCTGTTGATCTTTTCTTTTATTATTATAATTACTTCAAATTCATACTTATGGAATTTGAAAAGAAAAACAGTTTATTGGTGGCATCTTAAAAACTGTTGCCTTTCACAGTGACACCAACTGTACTTCATCTCCTCTAAAAAGGAAAAGGAGCATGCTCACAGTGTTCTAATGTGTTTCAGTAATGATATTTAGGGTTGTAATACTGTCCATGAAACATTTCTAATTGTAATTACATTGGTGAGGGTTTTGCTTGCTCTCACTAAAAAAAAGCCAGATGTCAGAGTTAACTACTGATTAATAAGGTATTCAGACTATTCCTGGACATTGCAGACTGGGTTGTGTCCCCTAGCACATGACTTTGAACATCAGCTGTCTGAAGATGATCTTTAAAATCACTAGGCCACCCAGCATCTTGTAGCAACAATGGGGATATCAAATCCCATTTAACACTGAGGATGTAATTTAATTTCATTCAGATTTAATTAAATATGCTTAAAATGATATTTTTCCTCAATTTCTGCCTCTTTGTGTTTGCTGGCCCTCTTGGGTGATCCCACAGGGTTTCTTTTTCTTCTTTTTTTCTGTGACATTTCAGAGCAATTAAAAATTTGGCTTATCTCACAGTTTTCAACTTACCACACCGCCACTGCTGTGACTACATCAAAAGGTTGAGTGCAGCCTTCAATAGTGTGAGTGTGAATACGAAGGTCTTCGAGTGAAAAGTGGAAAGGTTAAGCAATTAGGACTAAGCTGAAATCACTGGATATCATGAAAGAAGAATATGTTTCAGTGGAGCTTTGAATTGACTTCTCAGTGACTCTGAGCTTAAGAATTAAATTGTCTATACTTACTTTTTTTAAGGCTCTTGCAACCAAGAACAAAAAAAAAACCCATGTGATTGTCTCATTAGGCACATCAACAGTCACATACATCCATGTCCTTAAATGCAGTGCTTGAGTAAGCACTGAGTTTAACAAGTCTATTGCTATTGGAGAAAGGATGTACTGTAGAAAATAGGATGATGCCATAGATGGATGAATTTGGAAGTAACCTCTGGTGCTTGAAGATGTTGGAGCTGATTATCAAGGGCTTAATCTAATAGAAGAATATATTTAATGGATAGCTACCAACACACGGTGCAAGGTAGGGCACCTTAAGCTAATGGAAGACAATCTCACACACGTATTTTGTAATATGTGAAGCCCCACTTTAATATTATTAAATTTAATGATTCATCACCTCACAGCAACATCCTAAGTTAGAATACACCAGCCAGCTGGGGCCTTTCTTAGTGGACCCTGCCTCTATACCCTATGACAGCAAGGAAAAACTCCAGCCCATCACTTCACCAACTGGAATCACTTTCCGAGATCACGCCAAAGACTCACTCTGGGTTTAAAATGTCCAAAAGTATTGCTTATTCATGAATCAAAACACTCTGTGCAGAACAATCCCCTCCTTTGTCATCCTCGAGTCTCTCCTGAGATTGAAGGATGGCGAAGCTGAGTCAGAAAGTAAGCTGTGACAGTGCTGAGGAGTAAAACAGTTTTAGCAAACACCTCTGTTGCTATCCAGCAGTAAGTAGAAATATGACTTATGTGAGGAGTTCAGTGCTGTCAGCACTGAGGAAGTGTAAAAAAAGATCACCCATATGGTCAGTTTGAAAAAGCTGTGCTCAAAGCAAAATAAAATGGACTGTAAAGTCACCTTCAAAAGTACATCTAAAAGAAGTCAAGTGCATAATGTGAAAAGTACTGAGTGTGCGTGTATCTTGACATCTCTTGCTGTGTCAGGGGCCTCTGCTCTGATCCCTCTCCTCCTCCTTTGAGGGCGCGAGGGAAGGATCACTCCTTCTTCAAAGTCTCTCTTTCATCTCTACCCCATCACACCATCCTCTGGGGGAGGGGAAGCGGCACAAGCAGACAGGACTGGCTTTTTATACATCATTCTCCTCCCTCCCTCATTCCTCTTCTCATTCGCCTTTGCCTTGCATATTTCCAGGGGACTCTTAGCCCTCTTTGGCCTGAAAACTTTATTTGATTTGGGTTTTTGTTGTTTTCTCTCCACATTTGGTTTACATTTACTTCACCCTCCTTCTCTCTTCCAGTGGCCTTCTTTACTTTATTTCATGTAGTAAACATATATAGATAGACTTTTAGCATTTTTTTTCAAATATGTATTGCTTTTCCTGCTTTGGGACTCAGCAACAGCAATTTTAGCTGCAGCACCTGTTTCCCCCAGTTTTCAATCAGAAACCTGCCATGTGTTGTATTTTGCATCTAGACATTAGCACATTCATGAATTCTTGGAAACGATTAAATTACCAATACTTTACTCCAGGAGGGAAACACACGGTTCTAAAATGGCACACTGTACAAAGTGTGGGTGGCAGGCTGTTCTCTAGTGTCTCCTCACTTCACAATTGAGCTGTATGCTTTCAGAGCTCTCCGAACCCCCAACACACCTTCTTTCCTCTCCCGCTTCCCTCACTCACCACCCCTGGGGACAGACTAAATTTACAGCCTTTGGTTCCCAGGAGTTTGTAAAATGCTGTTCCAACAGACTAACACAACCTCAGGGAGGGTTTACACTCAACTCTGGGATTTACACTCTGCATGATCACTTAGCCACATTATGCCACACAGGCACAGACTCACACATACTCTATACACACATGGCTGTGTGATGGTGCCAGTCTCATTGCTCTCCAAAGGGATTTGACTGGGATTAGTGTGCAAAAGCCAGTATCCACTTGATAATGGTGTATGCCTGTTTATGGTTTTTGTCTCAAATAAAGACACAGTGAGAAGACTGTGTTCTTGTGCTTTTGTGTCCCTCCTTTTATTTTGGCCACTAGTCAAGGAGGGCACTTCGTTATCTGCAAGCTGCCTTTCATCCCGTGGAAAATCTCATTTAACTCTCTCTGATCCAGTATATTGATGCTGTTTTCTCTAACTTAGACTAAGTAATTGTCCTTGGTATTCAATCTATTTTTGATTTACTCCTAGATTATCATAAATTATCTCCGCATTATCTATCTATCCATACTTATCCTACTAACATTAGTTAGTGGGATTAATGCAATAACCTCTTATAATTTCTTTGATCTAATTAATCAGCATGTTATCAGTTGGGCATTTTTTTGTCAGTTTACAGTTTCAGAGCGAGCGTTATTACTTTAAATATTTGCATCTTACTAGGATATCTTTGGTGATGCAAGTCATCATGGTTGTCTAGTTCTCTGGAACATCTTAAAAAAGAATTTCAGTCCTGTTTCACTTCCAGAAAGAGACAAGATTATCAACACAACTCCTCTTTCTATATTATTGCGAGAAGTAGGGTTGTAAGTTACGCCACCATATTGTGAAGATGATTATTTAAAAAGGGATATGAAAAGGCCAGACTCACTTACTGAGGCAACGTGACCAGTGATGTGAATATAATAGTTCAAGAGAGCAGTTGGATGTATGATGGCTCTCTGTACACAGTTACAAGAGCATTTGTGTGAAAGGTGGTTGGGGCTGGAGCTATTAAGCTTGGAGGAAATAAGGGAGCGTTATCGCCATTCGGTTGTGTTTAACATTAATGCACTGCCATTTGTTCTTTACCGTGGCTGCTAACACAATATATGAAGTATGAATGATTGTGAAAATGCAGTGACTATCTGCCTATGGCTTTCTTCACCCTATGATTTGTTGGTTTCTTCACATGCTTAGATTGGGGTGATGGTTATAGTCATATTATTAGATTCAAAAATCAGATGTAAAATATCCTACAACCATGACATCACCAAAATAAATGAAATGTGTGAGTAGCACTGTTGAATAAAGTTAATGAAAAGGTTCCTACTTGTTTGTCATAGAGTTATGACATATACAGACGTCAATACATGCATGCTCAATAGGAAACTCTTTTTTTGGTGGGAGAAAGGTTTCATCACTCGTGCAAAAGACTTCTTCAATCTCAGTTGACCTGGTAAACAATGACTGTTGTCTAACAGGGTAGTGGCATATCCTTCCATGATAACGACTAACATCATGAACAGGGAGGAACGCTGGTTTGGCCATTTTTGTGAAAAGGAAACAATCATCCCTGAACCAACGTGGGGGTCTAAGAGTTCACCTTTCACCATATTACACTGCTGTGATTGCAGCCATTCTCCAACACTATGTGAACAGTACTCATGGCCGCTGATCAACGGTCATCATAAGTTGCATATTAACAATTATGAAACTGAGCTTGTGGCTCATTGTAAGGCACTCGTGCTAGTTTTAGTCATTATTTAACAATGTTGTTTATAAGACTGATGAAACCTGCTGTTTGCTGAGACTGCAGAAGTCCTGTGGACGAGTAATAAATGTTTCTCCCTCTGAAAACACTGATGAACACAATTAGCTTTCTGGGAAAAAGTCAAAACACTTTCATGAGCAAAAATAATGCTGCATGAGTAACCCAAAGAATTTCAAAGCCTGCAACTAGCTACGATTGAAATTGCTGTTTGAGGTTGTGCTTAGTGCCACACACCCTATAAAACCTTATTCACCATTAGAGCACATTAAAAGAATTAACTAGTAATAACTAGTTTGAGTGCACTGTATGCTGGTTGTGATTGCTGATAGTAAATTGACAATTAAAACCTTGTAGGATTAAAAAAAAAAATCATCAGTTTCCAAAAATAGAACATTTTGATTCATGTATTCCATCTTACTGACTTTTCACTGTGATCCAGAAAATGCCCCTGCAGTGTGAAGAATTATACCGTGGCTGCAGAAACAATACACTGTATCTCAATCTTTTATAGTGTAATTGACAGCTGACGTTGTGTGACATATGAAGTGTTGAGACATAACCAAGCCAAATAACTGAATCTTATCGAACACTCTCATGGCTGTCAATGGAAAATTTAACCAGATATTGTGTATTCTAAACAATCTGTCACTTTAGAGATTCCAGATTTCTGCAGGTCATCACTGAAAAGCAAATCTCATTCATTTCTTGGAGCATCTCACAATGGAGATAGACTGCCTTTCATAAAACCTGCCAATTTACCCTCACACCAGCACAAGTTATTTACATTTTCTGCTATGATGTCTTGCCAAGGCACATAGTGTCTACCTCTTTCATCGTCTGGGATTGTGCTTTCTACAGGTATGCCAAAGCCAAGGGCCGTGCTTTAAATTCATTATCAGCTGTCTTAATGATGAGAAGCCAATCTGTCTGAGAGGTGTCTGGGAGGCTCAGTAACGTCATAACAGAATAAGCTGTAGTGAAATGCCAATACACTCCCTGGAGTGGGATGCGTGTTGCATGTGTGTGTTTGTGAGTGTGTTTGTGGATTTGTGTGTGTGTTTATGAACGTGAGACACAGACAGCAGTATGAGTAAGAGGGCAAGTGCTTATTGTTTGACACTGCATGTGTGTTGTAAGATGGGTTTTTAATGCTAATCTTATGGCTTTTGCAGTGTGGAGAAAAGCAATATTTTGTCTGCCAATAACACTGAATAAAATAAAGTAGCTAAGCATCACATTATATCACTTGTACTTCCTGTCCTATTGCCAATATGCGTAACCCTGACTTGATCAAGGTGTATGCTTTGCCACATACAGCATTGCAATAAGCTCTTTTTTTGTAATGTTAATAGGCTTGCATCAACATGAAACAACACATTTGAGAAGACACTGGAACACCCTAAACATAAGCATTAGTCTTTACCATAGTCTTAAATGGCAGCCCTCAAACAACATGCATTTGCACAAGAAACAATTATTAACCAAGTGAATAATTAAGCTTCAGCCTTTGCAATTTGGACACTACAGATTTACGAAGTGAGCCAAATTAGCCTGAAGCTGCAAATCCCAAAAAATATGCCAACGGAAGTGAAAAGTTCTGTGTAAGAACTACTAATAATGTTTGAATTTATAAACAAAAAGCATAGTTTATTTGAGTAATGACCAATGCAATCTACCAAAACTACAATTTAGTGGGTCATTATCAAGTAGACACAATGAGGGGCAGCGTAATCTACTAACAAAAATAACACAGTGCAGGCGCAGACTTTTAGCATGTGTTCCTCGCCAGAAACAGTATGGTAATTGAGATCAATGAGATGCAGCCAAAGGAAAATAAATATGTTTTTGATAAAAGGACAAACGTATCTCTTAAGAATTGACAAGAATTGTGTGTGTTCTTGTAAATTTAGAGTGCATGATAAAAGAAAAAGCTGACAGTCGAGATGGAGTGAGGGATTATAAACCTATGTGATTATAAATCCATGTGTAAGAGCTGATTTGCAAAAGATAAACAGAAAATATTTTGTGCTGTCACACCCTTACTCATGCATGTAGTAATTAAGGATTTATTAAAGCAGTCTTAATCTAAAACACTTTGGATTTGAGTAATAGTTTTATGTTAACAGGCATTTTAATATGTACCAGGTCTATACTCTGCTGTCTGTAGTGAATGGGCAGTGTAATGACAGGAATAGTTAAGCTGATTTGCCAGGGTGATGGTAGCACTCTGAAAAACCTTTCAAATGTCACATTACCAGTCAAAAGTTTGGACACACTTTCTCATTTAATGGTTTTTCCGATTGTTTTTCTACTTTCTACATTATAAATACATACTAAATAAATACATGACACAAGATATACGTAATTATGTAGCAAAAAAAGAAATTAATAAATAATTATGTTTTATAATGTTGATTCCTGAAAGTAGCCACCCTTTGCTTTGTTGATAGTGCTGCAAACCCTTGGCCTTCTCTTAATTAGCTCAATGGTGTAGTCACCTGAAATGGTTTTCACTTCACAGGTGTGCCATGTCATTTCTAGAATTTCTTGGCTGGGGTTGGGACTATCAATTGTGTTTTTCAGAAGTCAGGCTGGTACACAGCTATTTGAAAACTGTTAGAATTCATATTATGGCAAGAACCAATCAGCTAAGTAAAGCGAAACAACAGTCCATCATTACTTTAACCCTTTGAAGCCGGTCGGAGCGGACACGCTCCATTTTGCGTAACTATTTTTAAATCCCGGTAGCACTGCAGCCACGTAAGCTAGCGCAATAATTTTTTTTGCATATGAAACCGGAGGAGTTGTACTTACATCTTATGCCATCAGCTTGTCCTAAGTCACAGTTTCCTTCCACATATAGCTTTGCAAAAACTGCATAAAAAGCACTTGCAGCAACAAAAACATAATATTCCAGAAACACGCTTTGCCGATCCGATCAGCTGTTTGTAACACTTCCTACGTCCATCAGCGTGAACTATCACATGACCGCATGACCTGCCCAAAACCGGAAGTGACATCATTTGGCGGAAATGTAGTTTTTTACCATCGTGGCCTTATGAGCCTATACTTGTGTTTTTAAAAGTTATGTTTGACTTTATGACTTTCTGTGTCGTTTCTGGGATGCTGAGGACTCATATTGCACTGCTGGAAATAGTTTATTTTGATGCAATTGCTGTTATTTTGCAAATTTGCACTATAATATATTTTTTCGTTTTTCCTGCAGTATATGAAAATTGGTGTATCTCAAAAATAAAACTATGAAGACACTTAAAATAAATTTCCTTTGGTGGGAAACTAGTTTGTGCAACTTTTTTGTATTTACAGTTTTGAGGGATAAGCCTCTTAAATTTCTCTAACTAGAAATATAAGTTAAAAAATCAAAAACGATTTTCAATTTTTTTGTAGTTTATTGCACTTTTTTGCAATTTATGTAATTACTATGCACTTAATACAGACACAAGGCTATAATTGTTGTATTGATGTATAGCAACTTGAAATGCTCCAAAAAATGTCTCCACAGCATGTAAAAATACACTATAAGCTGTCATCTCTGCTCCAAACAAATTCAGCCAAGTTGCCAGCTTCAGAAATCACAAGTTAACAGCAACTCAGATTAGAGCCTAGCTAAATGCCAGACAGAGTTCAAGTAGCAGACACATCTCTACATCAACTGTTCAGAGGAGACTTGGGAAATCAGACCTTTATGGTCAAATAGCTGCTAAGAAACCACTACTAAGGAAATGCAACAAGCAAAAGAGATCTGTTTGGGCCAAGAAACACAAGGAATGGAGATTAGACCAGGAAATCTGTGCTTTGATCTGATGAGTCCAAATATGAGATCTTTGGTTCCACCTGCCGTGTATTTGTGCAACGCAGAAAAGGTGAACGGATGGTCTCTACATGCATGGTTCCCACCGTGAAGCATGGAGGAGGAGGTGCGATGGTGTGAGGGTGCTTTGCTGGTGACACTGTTGGGGATTCAAAATTGGAGGCACACTGAACCAGCATGGCTACCACAGCATCCTGCCATTCCATCCGGTTTGGGTTTAGTTGAAACATCATTTATTTTTCAACAGGACAATGACCCCAAACACACCCCCAGGCTGTGTAAGGGTTATTTGAGTTACTATTGGGATGCTGCCCCAGATGGTCTGGCCTCCACAGTCACCTGACCTAAACCCAATCCAGATGTTTTGGGATGAGATGGACCGCAGTGTGAGGGCAGTGTGAAGGCAAAGGGGCCGACAAGTGTTCTTCATCTCTGGTAACTCCTTTAGGACTGTTGGAAAACTGTTTCAGCAGTAATCAAACCCAATGGTGGCTGTTTTGGTGAATCTAAAATATAAAACATGGTTTGAGTTATTTAAGGCCATACTTCAGGCCAAACTCTGTGCCAAGTATGGCCTGGAAGTCCCAAGGTCAAAATGGGAGACGGCCCCTAGGGTGGTCGAGTGGGACTCCCAGATACAAATGGACAAACTGGTGATGGCTAACCAACCGGACGTAGTAGTGGTGGACAACTAGAGGAATATGGCCGTAGTGATAGATGTAGCGATACCGAAGACAAAAACATCAGGAAGAAGGAACACGAGAAGCTGGAGAAGTACCAAGGGCTCAAAGAAGAGCGCGAGAAGATGTGGAAGATAAAGGCATGAGTGGTCCCAGTAGTAATCAGAGCGCTAGGTGCAGTGATCCCTAAGCTAGGCGAGGGGCTTAAGTACAACTTAAGGTGTGTTGAGTGCGAGAGCAGCTGGTAATGGAGATCATGGTGAAGCTGGGATATTTAAATCTGTTTAAGACTAGAGCTTCCAAAGGTGTGGTCATGCCCACTTTTCTCCTTAAAATCAAGCTGATGATCAATAAGAAATGTATCTATTTTTCTATGTTGTTTTGTCCTTACAGAATTACCTCTGACTAACTTGAGGGATGTTATGTACATTGTAACCATCAACTTTGCAAAGTTTCAAAATACATTGCCATTTCTTTTCCTCATTGAATCATTTTTATCGAGTTCAGTATCTCAGATTCTTGCTTGCTATCACAGTTTAGGTTACCTTTTCTCCCATATTTTAACCATCCCTCAGCATGCAATCACTCATTAGTCTTTCAGGAGGGTAAAAAAGGAGACGAGCATGAGAGAGACAGCAGGCAAAATGACAACTGGCTGACAAAATGACATTTACACGCGACAAAGGGAGGGAAGAAGGATTGAGACAACTAAAGAAAGACAGGCATGGTGTAATAAGAGACTGACAGGGCATGGAGAGAAAAGAAAAAATCAACTGAAACAATGAAGGGTAGAGAGAAAGAGGGAGAAAGATAAAGAAACAGAGGCAGAGCCCTGTCACCTAAGTAGTGCTTTTATTTTGCTGTGTGAGCAGTGATACAAACAGCATTATGGCACAGTTACAACACCGTGACAACAGCCTTTCACAGCATGATAGCTGAGTGTCTTTTTCATACTGTGAGTGCATGTGTTTCAAAAGATTTGTGTGTGCACACATCGTATTCAGTCTTCTAGTTTCCCCATGGCTACTCAATGGATAGGCAGCACAGTGCTTCACACAGATTTGCATTTGTATGTGTGGCAAATTCTAGAGCAAAATAATCAGCTGCCTCTCCACATACAATATGTCTAATCTCAGAGATGAATTCCAACTCCATGATCACAGACTGCAGCTGACAGTCCTTGTTCTGCTACGAAGGTTCAGTGAGCTTGGGGCAGTGATACATGAACCAGCGCTTTACCTGCTGCAGTTTTTGGAGTGGGATTAGAGATTCTGTAATGAAGTAGAAAGAAGGCATCAAGAACAGCCACAACAGTAACCTGACCACCTTGCTGTGAGGGAATCACAGTGAGGGAAAAGCCAAGCCAGCCTAGCTGACTAGCAGCACTTGGGCTTTTGGAGTCTTCTCTCACCCCCATTCTCTGCGACCTGCTGGAGCAGGGGGGCTAGGACTAGGAGGAGGAGTTGGCCGTCCGACTGCGGTCTGGAGTGTGGAGCCTTCCTGCTGCTGCGGAGTCGGGGCGGTCTGCCTCCCCCCACCGCAGGGAAAAGGGAAACACCACCTGGGTCTGGGTGCAGTTCCCCCCTCCAGGGGCGGGGGCACCTAGACCCGGTTTGTAGAGTACGCTTGGGGAGTGTGATCGTGTGTACAACGTCTCTTTATGTCTGTCTCCACGTTGGTTGAGTGTGGAGTAAGTGCATATGAGAGCATGAGGGTGGGAATGGATGTTTGTATCTGTGTGTGCCTGTATGTCTGTGTCTATATGTCAGGTTGGGTGTCAGGCGCCACCTCTCTGGGGACATCTCAGGCCCTCCAAGGTTTGGAGGCCTATCTCCCCCTACCACCACTTCCCCTGCCAGTGGCGGACCCCCTCAGACATCGGTGCGTTGGTGGTTCTTTGTGTCCGGGGATGGGCGTCCAGGTACACACCGGCTCACTCCTTGGCGGCCGCTTATCGGGGCCTGGAGCCTGGGGCTCGCTCGGGCCACTTCGGAGGTGGGGTGCCCCCGGCCTCTCGGCCTGGGCTAGCAACGCACCTGAGGTTATCTCTCACCTACCAATTGAAGCCAAATCAACTGAGTGTGAGTTATGGCTAACCACTAGCAAGACTGATCCAGAAGAGTCTTCCCTTGGTCTCCTGTGGCGATGCAGCTCTGACACATTGGGATACAAGCACCGTACCATTCCACGTACTGCACCAACCCTGAGATATGTTTACAGAGTACTGGCAAGTCAATATGACCCATTAGGTTATATCATACCCTTTACAACACGAGCCAAGGTTCTAGTTCAGGCACTCTGGAAGAAGGAGAGGGGTTGGGATGAGCCGATTGCTGACGAGCTCCTGTCCGTGTGGTTAGCATGGGAAAGTGAGCTGCCATACCTGCCAAACCTCAGCTTGCCAAGGTGTTACACTCCTGGTATCTCGGCTGGGAGCCCTGTGAACCTACACATCTTCTGTGATGCCTCAGAGAGAGCCTATGGTGCGGTTGCATACCTGAGAGTAGAGGCTGACAGCAATGAAGTTAAAGTGGCATTTGTGATGCCACTTTACTCGCCCAGAATGGCTGACTTGGTCCAAGAAAACCATGTTAGAGGACGTATTCACGGTCAGGATGCTCTCAGCAGTAGCAACTTCATGTAGTATGTGCAGATGTTGTTCTCCACATGTTGCACAGGGCTTCTTCAGAGTGCAGTTTACTGGGGAATGTCCTCTCCCACATTTCCAACATCGTTTTTTCTCTTTTATCCAGGTAGCTCTGGCAGTACAGGTTAGCGTGGCAAAGTCAGCACAGGCATTGAGGTAGTGCTCCTGGTTATTACAATAAGGACAGAAGGGCTTGAAACGGTCCCTCTTCTTCAGGTGTGGTACAGTGGCAGGGCTCGGAGAAGGATTAGCGGGCTTCGATCCCTGCTGAACCCCAAGCAGAATAGTAGCAGGTTTGACCCTCTGTTGTCTCCCTGCTTTCCGGTCCTTGTACTCAGTATGTGCTGGTATAGCTGGGAAGGGGCTTGTGATTTGGCGAGACACCTGCAATGTCTGGGCCTTCCTTTCCAGCCACTCCGCTAGATCAGGGAGAGTGTATGTACGATCACTGCCACTTTGGATAATTCCTCGATTAAAGCAATGTTCAGCAAATGCATCTCGATAGTTAGTGGGGAGTTTGGTGAGTAGGGTGTCCACATGAGACCCACACTTCAACTCTGACGATGAGGGGCCCTCCATGGTGCTGAGCATTCCCACCAGAGTTCCAACTGCGGTAGCAAAGTCCTCAAATGCTTGATAATCTCCAGCCCTGACTGGTGGGGAATTCAGAATGGCCTTCAGTTCCCCCTGCACTAGCTGCCTTGGCTGTCCGTACCTCTGCGTGAGCGCTTGCATGGCACTTGTGTATGGGGTCTGACTGTTGACATACCTCTTTGCCACTTGAAGTGCCGAGGGGAATGTGAGATGGTCAAGCAGGATCTGATACTTATAGTCTTCACTTAAATGCTTGTGCGGACCAAGTAAGCTGTCTAGACCCTTTTTGAGCATAAGAAAATCACTCTCTTTCCCTGAGCTGAAAACAGTCAGTTTGGGTTTAGGAATGCCAAATGATGAAGCAATCGCCATCTCCATCATACTCGGCTGATGTGAACTATCTACTGGGTGAGGTGTTGGATAATAGTGCTGACCACGGGGTCTTCTAGGATGATGCACAGGTGGATATGGCAGTGGAGCAGACTGCCAGGCCCTGGGGAGTGCATCATACTGCTGCTCTGGCAGGACATGCTCAGGCTGTAACGGTGTGGTAGAGGGCACTGGCGGGGGCACATGTGGTTCTGGCTGCGGTGTGATAGGGAACACTGGCGGAGGCACATGTGGTTCTGGCTGCGGTGTGATAGGGGACACTGGCTGAGGCATCATTAGAGAAGCAGGAGGTAGTGAGAAGGGCAATGCAGGCTGTGTTAGCCACGGCGGCGAGCAGGCTGAAGGAGCCGTGGATGCGGGGGCTGGTACAGACATCGCTTCTGAAGCAGGTTTTGGATTTGATGCGGCAGTGTCAACCTGCACTTGAGGAGCAGGGGCTTGTGTTGGAGCGTGCAGAACCTCGTGCTGGATGTTAGGTGCAGCTCTTGGACTGGGGGGCCGAACAGGGTAACCCAGTTCTAAATGGGGGAGGCTACTGTAATGTGGCTGAAATGCTGCATAGCGGTATGAAGGGTGAGGCAGATGTGCACTCTGTGGATACGAAGTCAATCTGACCCTGTCCATTTCCACTTCAAGTTCTTTCATCTGCTGGCTTATCGTTTGCCAACGTGCTTCCAGCCCCTGCCATCTTTCCCCTGCACTTGCCGTACCATAATGACCAGCTGCAGGGTAGTTAGGGGAACTCCCAGGGCTGAGTGGTGCTGCGTAAGTTGATGTCAGTGGTGATGCTGGTCTTACTGTGGTACTATAAAGACGGTGAGCTGGGTAGGTGAGTTCAAAGTCCTCCAGATGTCCGGGAATGCGTCGCACCCTGCTGGGACGGGGACTCAGTGCAGGCTGGTTGTCGTTGAACTCTCTGGGTGTAGCCATAGCGCAACTTGTATAATCCGGTTCGAAGGACCACTTGTAGAATATATATATACTGGAAGTGCTGGGTATACAAGTCTGGCCTAAGTCTTCGGTCAGAAAGACTGCAGCAGTCCAGGAGTTTAGTTCACCGTCTTTAATGAAGCTTCACAGAAGATATGCACTGATAATTGTGGCAGGTGCAGTATCGGTGACTATAAGCATGTTTGTAGTCTGATTAACGTACACGGAATCACACAAACTGCGATACAACTGCCATGCTCTGCTGCTGCTTTTCGTCCCTCACTCTCCCTCTGCGTGATGCGCACATGATCGCCTCTGGTGCGCTCATTTGGGTGCGCTTGGTTCTTGCCTCTAGACATCCTGAGGCCGAGTCAGCAGGGAATTTGCACATTCAGTATCGCTTGATCCCTTTTGTTAAAGGTTGAAATGGAAAGAATTTATAATTAAATATCTGGTCCACACATCAAGTGTAACATTGTTATGAGACAATATTCAGAAAATGTATTATATATATGGATGAAGGTTATTCTCCAGTCATACATAGATAACATGGTCATGGACTTTTATGAAGGCCACAGCTGTATTTATACTGAGGTCAGTTTTTTGACCTATTCCACTTCCCACTCATTATGTTACGATACTTATTTTAACTTTGTATACACAGGGGGCAGAAGTCAGTGTTATTTCCAGAAGAGCACCACTAATGCTGGAAGTCATTCAATGTCATACCTGAGGACATATAAGAATGTTGGATGACTGCATATATTCACTTTCAGTAGATACTTCCAGTTGGCTAAGAGAGGCATTGTTTTGGTGTTTTTCATTGTACCTTTGATATGTGAAGGAAAAAAACAAATATTCTCCACTTTCCCTTATCAGTTACCACTGTGGCAGCATATTCAACTCTGAAGAACAATTCCTTGTTCTAGATTTATCTTTTTCAAGTAATACAAAAGCCCCACTGCACCAAGCAACTACTATACATTTACTACATAATAATGAGGAGCTGTTTACAAATGTCGGTTTCACTCTACTGTTAAGGAATTTCAATGTTACAGTTTTATATCGGACTTGTTCCTTCTTCAAAACTCCCAAGGTTAGAAAACGTTTTTTCTGGTGAATCGCCTGTATTACCTTGAATGTCAATGAGCCTCTGTGGAAATCAGGTTGGAAAATCTGAGAATCCTGCAGATTAATGTAGGTATTGATAACACACACTCAAACTGAATAACCCGAGTCAACTTGCACACATTGTACTCGCTCCTGTATCCAATACTTTGGCTAATGCAGGGTGCGAGAGGAAGAAGGGAAATGTACACTTTGCTCTCTTTCACCCTAAGGTGGCAAGGACACACTCATGTACCTCCCGCCCCCCTCCACCACCACCGACACACACCCCTCTTCCGGCTTAGCTTTCGCACACAAACACACTAACGGGGGGCAGCCACACTCAGGCCTAAAAATGGAGCCAGTGAGAGTATAGAGAGACCCTGTAATGTCAGGTTTCTTTGCTGAGAAGATGAAAGAAGGAAGATCAAACAGGCGGTGGTACGTGATACAGGAAATGTCACCCCATCACCACCCCACCCTAAAATACCCACCCACCCACACACACACAGCACAGACAGACATATGAGCCCCCAGAGGAAGGGATGATGATCATGGAACATGTGTGGGTCAATTTGAGTGTAAATATGTGCAAGCTATATCCATGTTGTCTATGTACTAATTAATCACCAGAAGCTCAGAGCAGCTACATAGCACAGCAGTCTGTGTAATATATATAATATATATATCTGGTTCCAGTCTGCACTGGGAAACAAGGTCACAACAAGCTTAAAATTATTTTTTTAATTACACAGTCACAACACCGTACCACAGTAAAGATGAACTACTGCAACCTTTAGAAAAGCAGTTGGTAACTATAACCCACTGTAATGTATATAATAGCTATGTTTTTAGAGCTAAGAAAAATGATTTTATTGCACTGTGCCACACTCTGTTTTTCTGATCATGGATGGAAATTAAAACTAATGTAGCTGAAGGCAGACTTTGCTCTAACTGCCATTTAGCCAGTCGCTATTTGAGTGATCTCTAGGAAGTCTGCACTTTCTGGCTTCTCTTTCTGGCTGCTCAGGTAGGAGGATGTAGTAAGAGCACACTGATTGTAGTTGGTTTGAAAACAAAAATCGAGGCCATTAAAGTGTTTATTCCCATTGTTGATTTTATTCAATAATTCATTTTACAGCATTAATATTTCAATATGTAAGACTACTTATTTCATATTCTTTTACTTTACAAAGTGGCCTCTGTGTGCTTTGTGGACCAACCACAGATGTAACTTTGTTACTTTGTCTTCCTCTTTTCTCCCTCTCCCCCTCTTTCTCCTTCACACACACACACACACACACACACACACACACACACACACACACACACACACACACACACACACACACACACACACACACACACACACACACACAGATCATATCAGTAGCATCATTCCAGGTTTTGATCAGCACCATGGGTAATGTGGATGTTAACTGGGCTAGCAATCCAAATAATTTAATGTTCCTAGTAGCAACTCTCATACCCATAGCAGGAACAAAAATAACATATGCTTTTCATCTGATTTAAATAATGATGCAATTTGTCCAAATTTGTCAGTCGTAAACTTTAGAAAATTACATTTTAATTATTTGTTTAATTAAAAAAAAAGATTTGAGGAAGATTTGTAGGAAACTACTACAAGTATTTGTAAGGAGTCCAGATGGAAATATAGCTTTCCACTCGTGTCTCTCCTAGCCTCCTTTTTTTCCCTCCACTGACACAAATTAAAAGTCTGAAAAGAATGTTATTAAATCATATCTAAAGTAGTTATGGTACTGTTGTAAATAAGGTCTGTGTGCATTCCTGATGTCTGTTGTTTCAACAGCTACAAAATAGCCACTTTTTTAATAAATGTAACACACGTGTCCTGATTAGCAAATGTTACCCGCCATTCCTGCTGTTAAAGTCTTGCCCAAAGGCTTTGTTAAGTGAATGTCACCCACCTACTTTATTTGATGAGTGAATCACATCTAACCTGCCTGATTTGTTTGGTAAATGTCTGGGATCTAGAGATGCCTATCACCATGCAGCCCCAACTGTGTCACCACCAAATCACACACCGGAGACCATGATGAGACATTTGAGGCTCAATAATCTTCTGCACATCAGTATGTGGAAAAAGTCAACTATTATACTAACACAATGACACATCACTCAGCAGAATTCAGGCACTTTCTCAAGGTCCCGTGCACACAAAGTCTCAAACACACACTAACTGGTTAATATATCTTCTAGTCTCTGTGTGTGCCTATTGGGTTGTGTATGTGTACAAGCTGGTTTAGTCTGACAGGTCTCTATTTAAAGGGTCAAACAAACCCATTCAGCATATTCAATTTGCTTTCCCTGCTGAGGGCCGAGTGAGAAAGAGATGAAGAGAGACAGAGGGAAAGAGAGAGGGAGAGAGAGATGGCAAGCTAGTGTTTCAGACTTCTTTTACCTGAAAAGGATGTGATGTTATAGCAATTATCGATCAGTTCAGATATATTACACAACACCGGGACGCTGCGCTTATTGTGACAGGGGACTTTAATAGCGCCAACCTCAAACGCACAGCGCCGAACTTTTATCAACACATCACCTGCCCCACCAGAGGTGAAAGGACACTGGACCACTGCTACACTACAGTCAAGGACGGCTACAAGGCACAATCCCGCCCTCCGTTTGGCAAATCTGATCACGCCGCCATCTTCCTCATGCCAAAATACAAACAAAGGCTGAAACAGGAAGTTCCGGTTCAGAGGAAGGTCGCGCGCTGGACGGATCAATCGGTGGCCGCGTTACAGGACGCACTCGATGACGCAGACTGGGGCATGTTCAGAAATAGCTCGGATGATGATGTCAACGTGTTTGCGGAAGCGGTTGTGGGATTCATCGGGAAACTAGCGGATGATACAGTGGAGACAAAGACTATCACAACGTTTCCCAACCAGAAGCCGTGGGTGGATAAAACCATCCGCGACGCTCTGAGATCCCGCACCGCTGCCTACAACACGGGACTCACGACGGGGGACATGGACCCGTACAAAGCCGCGTCATATAACGTGCGGAGGGCGGTGAAAGAGGCGAAGCAGCGCTACGGGAGGAAACTAGAGTCACAACTCCAACAGAGTGACTCTAGGAGCCTGTGGCGGGGACTAAGGACAATAACGGACTATAAAGCACCAACAACCGGTATGACGAACGCGGCCGTGACTCTGGCAGACGAGCTGAACACTTTCTATGCTCGCTTCGAGGCTGCAGCTAAGGACTCCAACAATGCTAGTGCTAGCGGCGCTAACGGCTGCAGACAGGAAGATACTGCCAGCACCGGAAACGTGCTCGTCATCTCCGAGCATGAAGTAAGGAGAGCCTTCAAAAGAGTGAACACCAGGAAAGCAGCAGGACCAGACTGCATCCCAGGTCGTATCCTAAGAGACTGTGCATACCAGCTAGCTCCTGTGTTCACTGAGATATTCAACATCTCTCTATCTCAGTCGGTGATCCCCACATGCTTCAAAGAGTCCATCATTGTTCCTGTCCCGAAGAAACCCCACCCTGCTTCTCTCAATGACTATCGCCCTGTAGCCCTCACCTCAGTAGTGATGAAGTGCTTTGAACGCCTGGTCAGAGACTTCATCATTTCTTCACTACCAGACACACTGGACCCACTACAGTTCGCTTACCGTCCAAATCGTTCCACAGACGATGCCATCTCTCATCTCCTCCACACATCACTCACTCACTTGGACACTAGAAGGGGGAATTATGTTAAAATGCTTTTCATAGACTACAGCTCTGCATTTAATACCATTATTCCCTCCACACTCACCACCAAGCTGGAGCATCTGGGACTCAGCTCATCTATGTGTCAGTGGATCTCCAACTTCCTAACTGGCAGACCACAGGCAGTAAGGATGGGCGGACATGTCTCAGCCTCCACCACTCTCAGCACTGGAGCCCCCCAGGGGTGTGTTCTGAGCCCCCTGCTGTACTCTTTGTACACATATGACTGTGTGGCCACTACCAGCTCCACCACCATCATCAAGTTTGCTGACGACACCGTCGTGGTGGGCCTGATCTCTGATAACAACAAGACGGCCTACCTGAAGGAGATTAGGAATCTGGAGAACTGGTGCCAGAGGAACAACCTCCTTCTAAACGTCAGTAAGACAAAGGAGCTCATAGTGGACTTCAGCACTAAGCAGGAGAGGAACTACCAGACCCCTGTCATCAACGAGTGCCCAGTGGAGAGAGTGGACAGCTTCAAATACCTCGGAGTTCACATCACGCAGGACCTGTCATGGTCCTGTCACATCAACACCATGGTGAAAAAGGCCCGTCAGCGTCTCTACCACCTCAGACGCTTGAGAGACTTCCAACTGCCCTCCAAGGTGCTCAGGAATTTTTACTCGTGCACCATAGAGAGCATCCTGACGGGAAACATCTTAACCTGGTTCGGGAACAGCACCATGCAGGACAGACGAGCTGTACAGAGGGTTGTGCGGTCAGCTGAGCGCACCATCCGCTCCGAGCTCCCTGACCTGCACTCAATCTACAGCAGGCGGTGCCGGACCAAGGCCAGGAAGATCGTGAAGGACCTCAGCCATCCCAACAACAGACTGTTCTCTCTGTTGAGGTCAGGAAAGCGATTCCGCTCCCTGAAGACCAACACAGAGAGACTGAGGAGGAGCTTCTTCCCGCAGGCGATACGGTCTCTCAATCACACCACCACACAATACTGACCCACACACAGAATAGAATAGAATAGCCTTTATTGTCATTGTACAGAGTACAACGAAATTGGAGTGCCACTCCCTTGGTGCAAGATAAATAATAAATATAAATGTAAAATATAAAAAGTACAAAAAAACAATCGTAAGTACTCAAACAATAGTATATACAATATATACAGGATAGCAGCATTAATATAATGACAGTATGAATAGCAGCATAATATAATGACAGTGACAGTATGGAATAGGTTCAATTGTTTTTGTGCTTATTTACTACGGTGATAGCTCTGGGAAAGAAGCTATCCCTGAATCTGTTTGTCCTGGTTTTATGTGACCTGTACCGTCGGCCTGACGGTAATAGTTCAAACAGTTGGTTGCTGGGGTGAGAGTGGTCCTTGATGATATTGCCAGCTCTGCTGAGGTACCGAGAGTTTGCAGTGACCTCCAGGCTGGGCAGAGAGCAGCCAGTGATCTTCTGGGCTGTGTTGATGACCCTCTGCAGTACTTTCCTGTCCGCAGCTGAGCACCCTGCATACCATGTTGTTATGCCGTACGTTAGGATGCTCTCTATGGTGGCTCTGTAAAATGTCACCAGCAGCCTCTCCTCCAGGTTGTTCCTCCTGAGCACTCTCAGAAAGTGGAGACGCTGCTGGGCCTTTTTAACCACCGCCGTAGTATTTGCAGTCCAGGAGAGGTCATCAGAGATCTGCACGCCCAGAAACCTCATGGAGTGTACCCTCTCCACACACATATAGTTCTTACACACACACTGGACATTCTGGACATTGTTTTCACTTCATCACTTAAATCACTTTAAGCATATTTGCACTGCACAAGACATAATGTGGATTGCACAACACTGGACGTTATATTCTTCATTTCCAGTTAATACTTGTACAGCTGCTGTTATTGTGTATATATTTATTTATATTTCTTCATACATTCTTATATAGTTCTATATTGTGTATTTTGTTTTACAGTTATTTCATTTTTAACCTTAATTTATATTTTATTCCTTCCTAGTTAAATTTACCCTTTTTAATTTTTAATATTTATTTCCTATCTTATTCATAGCCTTTTCCTTTTTTGTTTTCTTTAGGTCACGAGCAGTTGTCCAAGCATTTCACTACATATCGTACTATGTATGACTGTGTACGTGACAAATAAAATTTGAATTTGAATATTAAGAGAAATTACTTTTTTTGATTAAACTACCATGAGCTCTGTAGAACCGAGGGCCTCGATCCCAATATTGAACAAGGTGAATATAACTTTGCATGCCATTGTGCAAACAAAAAACAAAACAAAAAAACTACAAGCTTTTTCAAAGCTGTTTAGATTTTTTAGCTAAAAATAGACCCCGTTTCAGCCATGAAGAGCCATGTCACTATAATGGTACTGAGAACGACATATTGAGATACTCAAATAAAATTCCATTCAGCTCCACTGCATTGGATCAGAAGCAGGAAATTTAAGGGCATATGAAAACCTGAACAACTATAACCAAGTCTACCTACCATTAGAGTTACAGTAACCAGCTTGTAAGGAAGTAAAACATGGATGTAAATTGTCTGAAAGCACAAGAGTGAAACGTTACAAATGTGAAACTCGACCATACCCTTTCTGAGACTGATGCTGATCCGTGTCATTTGAAAGTAGAGTCAGCAAAGTATGACAAATGAGGGTACAATGGCAGTGGAAGAACTGTGGTTTGAAAAGGTCGCTCCATCTCCCCTACCTCAAGTACAGGACTCCTCTGTTCGTCTCCTGCTTGTGAATTCTTTATCATCTGTCTTTTGAATACCAAAGCTCATGATGTCTTCTGTAACTTCAACGCCCACGGCTTACTGTGTCACTCACTCTGAATTAACCTCGGGATCTTTATGCAAAACCATGCAAAAAAATTCAGATGAAGGCAGTTAACTCATTTGTTCAGATCGTGCCATGCTTGTGTTGACCTTTTATTCTTGGTCTGTGTTGCGTTACCTTGAGTGGAGCAAATAAAAAAATGGAATTAATCTAGTATCAGCAATGTACTTGCGTGCCATAGAGTTGCACAAGACCATTTTCCACAAGTAACATACAAATGGTTTGTAATGTCATTGTTTCACAACCTCTTTGTGTAGTTACAGTATATGTGGAGAGCTAAGAGATGCAGGTGTTTCTTAAATCTAATTACTTTATGCTCACCAGCACTGGAACATACTCGTACACACACACACACACACACACACACACACACACACACACACACACACACACACACACACACACACACACACACACACACAGAGCCCTATTCCGTTATTACAAGAGTATAAAGTGTCAACTGCTTCTGCTCTACATGACTAATGAGTTGAAGAGCTGAGCATAGTGTAGTTATTTTGTGTGTGTGTGTGTGTGTGTGTGTGTGTGTGTGTGTGTGTGTGTGTGTGTGTGTGTGTGTGTGTGTGTGTGTGTGTGTGTGTGTGTGTGTGTGTGTGTGTCCCACTGAGCTTAGCTGTAACCCATAAAGTGAATGTCAGATAGTGTAGTGTGTGGGCTTATCAGTTTTCCAGTTGCCTTGCAGAAAGTTTGTTAACACTGCTGAAGCATTAACAAAGCCGCTTAAAGGATTTGTAAAATCTTACACTATCCACAAAAGGTAAATATGAGACAGATGATTGATGGTGATAAAAAGGCAACTTGAATATTCCACATCTTAATTTACTGAGCTGAGAAAGGGGAATATTGGTCACCTTTAATACTGCTTATCACGGCAGGAGAGGCATTAAACTTTGAACATTACTCAATTATATGTAGGCTAGATAAGCTAGTTTTAGAGTCTGGGTCACTGTCATGATTCACTCGGATACTTGAATTCTAAGAAATGCTCAGCAGTATATATTTGCCTTTTAATATCATCAGTTACATCTTTGCTTTCTCTGTTGAGACATGCTGAAAAGTCTACCGTGGAAAAATCTTGATCATTTTGGTGTACCTTAATAGTGGCTCCGTGGTTTACACATTCACCTAATAAGCAAGTGTCTTCTACTGGGACTGAATCAGGGGAAAATACAAGTTCCTAACTTTTTCTATAGCACTTTTTTAAATAGACTGTTCTTCACAGTTTCAATAAAATATATATTATGATATTACAATTGAGTGTACATAACCCAACATACAACATACAAACATGTGGCCAAGTATACATAAATACAATTAGGTCTGTAAATATTTAGACACTTTTTTTGTATTTTTGCCTGATAAAGATAAAAGATAAATCTAAGATGAGAGAAGCAAAAGAACACTTTGTGATCTGAAGCATACCATATCATCTGCAGTGGAGGAAACGTTATGGCAGGGGCATGTATGGCTGCCAGTGGAACCACATCACAAGTGTTTACCGATGATGCAACTGCTGATAAAAATAGCACTATTAATTCTGAAATGCTCAAATTCAGCCAAATGTTGAAAAACGGATCGAACAGTAGTTTACAGTGTAAATAAATAACGACCCAACGCATACTCCAAAATCAACCCAAGAGTTTCTCAGGGCAAAAAAATGGGATGTCCTTCAATACCCACGTCAGTCATCTGATCTCAATCAATAGCCTTTTCTTTTCAGTTATTAAATAATAAGCTGAATGCAGAAAGACTCACAAACTGGTGGCAGTTGAAGGCCTGGCAGAGCATCTCAAGGGAGGAAACACACTGCAATAAGAGTGTAGCCATCACTAGCATTTGGTGATGTCTATGGGTTGTAGACTTAAAAAAAAAGTGATAATCTGATTTTTTTTTTAAATCTTTATATTTAAAATTGTGTTAATTTCTTTTTACATTTATTTTAGCTCGTGAAAAAAAGGGGTACTATGTACAACCACCCCAAATTAAAGCTGCAAGTCTGCACTTCAATCAAAACCACACTATTTGATTTAAAATTCACCATGTTGGCATACAGAGGCAAAATAATAAAATTTGTGTATTTGCACAAACACTTATGACCAAAAGCTTAAGGAAAAACTCACCTATAATTATTTTTTTTTTAGCAGATACTTAAGACAAGCCACTGATTCAGATGACCTGGGCTCTTGTTCAATCAAAGTTTTGGTGCTACGACCTCAAAACAGTGGTGACCTTTGGATTTAAAATAAGTGTGTAACAGTTAAAATCCTTGATTAGGTAATCAGAGAGGAACAAGGAAAGGAAGAGGGGAATAAGTCCTCAGCAGGTCTGCTACATACACAGGGTCCACATCTTTAAACACCCTGGTCATTGTGTCTGTGGCGCATTACAGAGAGCATTTGATTCTGTCTTGTATTTTAAATTAATTTTCATAATCTCTATACTATCTTTGTAGAAAATTCATATTTGTCCCCTTTATCTCTTTGGAAGAGCCCCATGTGATGGAGGCTAGATTTGAGAACAGAACTGTAGTACCATTACGTCAGAGCTGGCACCAACATTTACCATCATTTGACATTGAGAAAATAGGGGGAAAGAAGAGGTTGGAATAAAATGAAAGAGTTTATAGCTGAGTTTTATTAATTGTTGAGCCTGGTGCCTAAAAGGATTGCAGCGGTTGAAAAAAGGAGAGTAAAGTGATGGTGTGATGAGGTAGATTTATGCCAATGTAAACAGGCAGGCTTGGCCCAGTGGCAAGGACTTCTGGTAAGGATGAAGAAGCGGTGGGTGGGGATGGGGTGGGGGCAGGGAAAGGACAGAGCAAGAGGCAGAATAGAGTAAGAGCAGGGAATAAATGAAGGGAAGCTGGGGAGGAGAAAGTAAAGGGATGAACAAGAGCAATGGAGGAATATGAGAAGTCAATGGAAGAGGAATAAAGGTCCCGACTCTTCTATATCTGCATGTTAGATAAAACTGTAATGGGAAGAGTGATAAAATAAGTCTATATGAAACGACAGGGGGGAGAGATTAAAGAAAGGAGTGGAAGAATAAGTAATAAAGTGTCGCCTGTCAAAGATAACGAGGAGTAAAATAAGGTTGCAGAAAGGAAGGAAAATGACAGGTGTTGTGGAATGAAGTGAAAGCACCCCTTGAAATGAAATGAGAAAGTATGAGAAGGAAGAAGTTACGGAAGAAGAAATAGTAGCGACAGAGGAAGAAGAATTAAAGCAGGAGGAGGTCTCATCAGTATCTAAAATAATGAATAAAACAAAGGGGATAAAGACAGGAGGCACTGAACACGGGACAACCACAAAATATAGGGGTTAACAGTAATCTACTGCTAACAGTACGAAAACGGGCATCATCTCCTCAGGTACTAAATCCCAGTCTAGTAGAAAAGGGGATTATCATGATCATCATTAATAAGAAAAATGCCAGCAACCCTAAGCCTTTCTCTATCTAATAAATCCTCCCTGATCCACAGAGGAGCATAATTAATACAGACAGCAGGGGGTAGGAGGTTAGCACCAACAGAGCACGAGTTAATAAGACGGTAGTGAAGGAGGTATCAAAACTTCCAAGTTTGGATACCTCCATTCTGGATGAGTAAAAGTTCATAAAGCACAGAGTAAAGAGTTTGCGCCAGTGGGAGATCATTATTATGCATACTGCTGCTTAGAAAAAAGTACACCTGGATCGACTGGAAAGTTGAAAATTCAATTTTTTTAATTTTATGTATTCATTTATTTATTTATTTTTTAATTTTAGTTTTCTGTGGGAGAAGTGTCTCATTTGCTGTGAGGTCCACAGAAGCAGTGTCTTGTCTCCTGCACAGCTGACTGAGATGAGGCTGAGCATGGATAAGGGCCATCTCAAAATGTTAATTGCACAAAACCAGAGTAGTGAAAAATAATAGCACAGCTTGCAAATTATTCCTGTTGGCAACATCGAGGGAAGAGTAATTGTATTTTGTTTATGCATGTGCATATGTTCAAGTTCAACTTGTATATGCCCAAGTGCATAAGAAATTTAAAAAAAAAAGCAGTAATTTGTGTTAACTGGCGTTTGAGCCCATTTTGGGTGGTTTTGCATCTTTTTCAGCCTTTTAATTACAACAAATGGAGGAAAATTGTCACCAATCAGTTATGAAGCATATTCAATATTTAAAGAAAAATACATTTCAAGAAAACTCTTATATTAGTATCTATTGGTTAAATCTGTGGTCCTATGGATGCACACCTGTAGTGAAAATTCTCAGAGTGCAATAAAGACTTGATGAGCACTACACATTAAGACTCAAAGTCCTTGTCAAAGCCCTTTACTCCATGCTCCCTAGAGAGAGATTAAAAAGGACTAAAATAAATCTGATAAAGAGGGAAAAAATGTTCCCAGCAGTGTAGACCTTGACATACTCTTTAATAACGATGGCTATGCTCTTTGACTGAAATCTTAACTCGAGTAAGTTGAGAGTAAGATAAAAATGCATCTCAGGGCAAGGGTCAAGGTGAACATCTTTATCGGAGCTCAATGGAAAGGAAGATGAAATACCTGAAGGTACTTTCTGCAGCTAATAGCTTGTGGTATTGTGGATCAGAGATGGGCAGTAACGCGTTACTGTAATCCAATTACTTTTTTCAAGTAACGAGTAAAGTAAGGGATTACTATTGCAAAAACGGTAATTAGATTACCGTTACTTTACCATAGGAACGCTGCGTCACTGCGTTACTAAAACCGTGATTTTTTTGCGAGAATGTCTCATGACAGTGACGTAAGCAAGTGCGACGTTCGTGACAACAGCTGTGTGCAGATCAACAGTGGATCATATATCGAGTGTGGGAGAGAGTGTGAGTGTGCAGTGTTTAAAGCGTGGAAGTACTGGCCTTATTTTGAGTTTGATTCCATAAAAAGTGACAAAAACATTAGCGTCCGTTGTGCGTGGGAAGAAAACTTCTTTTTACAGCGAAAAAAACCCCTAAACTTCCAAGCAAGCACGAGTGCGCTACGACGTAATGGGAAACTCACAGAGAAACTCGCGGATTCTTCCACTGACCGCTGCGGCACACCTGCACTAGGGTAAACCTCCGCCTACCGCAGTCCTGCTTTACAGGAGTAGGGTAGGCGGGTAGGGTAAATATTAAACAAATTTCTTCCAGTCAGAGAATGTTGCATATAATTAAATTTTTGCTTGATGCATAAAGTTAAAAGGTTAAAACTAATAAAACAAGTTTTAAAAAGGGACTTTTCCATTTGATTACATTTTGTATGATGGATTATGCAGAAAAAGTAGAATTGGGCTGAAAGATCTATCGCTTTATCACCTATTCAGGTTGTAAATCGTGTTTTTAAAACGTAACTAAGTAACTAAGTAATTAATTACGTTTGAAAATAAGTAATCAGTAAAGTAACGGGATTACTTTTGGGGGAAGTAATCAGTAATTAGTTACTGATTACTTTTTTCAAGTAACTTGACCAACACTGTTGTGGATGCATAATAAGGGTCACTTTTGCATTGATGTGTTTTTTTGCACACTTGCACATTTTTACATTCAAGGGTTTTACTGAACTCATTTAACAAAATGACTATCCTATACTTTTACAATTCATGTATTTCAGCAGGTGCATGACCCACATCACTCTGCACTCTGTCAGTAAATGACTAAGAATACCTAGCTTTAGCAATATAAACTCATCAGCCGTATGTTGTTTCTGGTGGTACAGATAATTATTTAAGTACGAACTGTTTGTTAGGATGGTGCTGAGTGTCTGTTTCTGGATTTGGCTCCAGCACGACTTCTTGTTTGTCCACACAAACAGTTTAAATGAAAAAGAAAAAAAGGCTAAAAAAGTTCTTCTCACTTTCAGTCAATCACACACATATTCAGAAATCCTTGTTGTGATATTTTAAAGCATTGAGTGCACATTTAGCATTAGGTTTGACATAGAGGGTCACCGGACTGTTGCCGGGAGTTTCTAAGACAGAAGGTTGTAAGAGAATGGCTACAGTCTAATGGTGTTTATTTCACATACTGAGAGACATCTGCTGAAAAATGTTTTTAAGTTAAGTTCTAAGGGTACCTAGCATTCAAATGCAAAGCTGAGAGTACTGCACAACAATTAGTATGTAATAAATCTGCATTTGATATTCAGATGTCTTTTCAAGGCTGAAGCTTTTACACTGCTGTGGTAGGCAATCAAATATTTATGTATGCTAAAATGGCTTTGAAAAAATAAAGAACACAACATCCAAAGTATAATAGAACACTAATGGAGAAATTATTTATTTCAAATAAACGTGGATAGGAGAACTTCAGGAATTAGTATTTCCAACAAACGTATGAATGTGGCACTGATTGTACCAACTCACAGGTAACAATTCACTCACTTTTAATTCTTATGATGGAATGCTGATTATAGATTTTTTTTTGTTGCATATTTGTCACACTTACATGTTTCAGATCATTGAATACATTTTCATATTGGGCAAAGGGAACCCAAGTACATACAAAGTGATTTTTTTCTAAATGATAATTTCATTGATTAAGGTTTTTAAAAAAAAGTTATCCAAACATACGTGTCCCTGTGTGAAAAAGTAATTGCCCCCTCAGTTAAATCATGAATTAAAACATGAATAACTGTAACTAACCACAATTTTTGGAAAGCTGTGTTCATTTTCACCAGCCTCATCCAGGCCTGATTACTGTCACCTGTGTGGCAAAGTGAAGTGGGCTCAAATATCTCATGAAGCAACACATGATGAAACTGGTAAGGATGTTGTAAAAGTGGCCGTGAAACTTTGTGAGACTGCAGATTTAGAGGGATGCTGTCAGTAATGTAGTATGTTCTATAGAATGATCCCTAATCACAATCCGGAGAGGTTCTGTGCCACAGGCTGCCTGTTGGTGGTGACCATGTAAATGGTGCGTTTTGGCATGATGTGACATCACATTCAAAGCCTTGCTGGAGAGTGTTTATCTGTGAAAAGCAGTGTGTAAACTAAACGCCACTTTCAGAATTATATTGGCGCATAAATGTGCTAAAACTATGCTATAAGAGCACCATTCTCACTGTAGGCAGTGACACATTTAAGTGATGGCACTGAAAGCAACTAACAGTAAGGAGTGTAAAGGCCAAACTCTCTCTAGTTTATCTTCAAGTGGGCCTGGAAACAGATTAAAGCTTCGACCTTTGTAGTTTATCTTCATGCATGTTTTCTTAAGTGCTGTTGCAGTTACTGCAGTTCCCCAAACTGACACTCCTACTAAAATACTGCTAAATGCATTTCTTCCTTTTTTTTTGTATGTGTGTCCTAATCCAAATCTGGCAAATGGCACAAGAAAAGCTGGTTCTAAACAACAATGTGGGAACAAAACGGGACGGTATGTCATGACAGCATTTTTGCCAAATTTATATCTTTTTTTCAGATAAAGGGAGAATTAAAACTGCACAAGGATTTTTTTTTTAAACTAAACCATATCACAAGGAAAAAGGAAGGTCAGTGGAAACTCGTGAGACTGAAAATTGGTTGTAGTTTAAACTGGTGGGCAAGATAGAGGTCCCCAAACATGCATATATCTTGTAACTATTTTAAACAGCCAGCCACAGTACTCTATTCTTTTTCTCCCAAGAAGCCACTCTTGGGTCACACAGGACTATTTGCTTCTTTATCACAGGCAGAAGTCTTAATGTTTCATCACAATACCCCAGACGCTATTTCAAATATACCTGTGCCCACTTACGCACATGCACACACACACATTCACCTCTGCTAGCCCACAAGGCTCACTGAGAGCCTTGATTAAAATTTCCCCAATGTTCTGCTTCAGTTGGTGGCATGCTGAATGATGTGTGTCCCCACACAGATGGAGCTCCCTCCATCCATGCATCCACACAAACACACACACACACAAACACACACACACACACACACACACACACACACACACACACACACACACACACACACACACACACACACACACACACACCTAACATCTTGTAGTGTCTCAAATTCTTCATCTGCATGTGAAAATGGGAAAACACCTTTAATAAAAATGCCTTCCCACTTGCCCAGTCAACTGTAGAGAGCCTATGGAAATCACCTTTTTTACTTCACAAGCCAGCTGAACAGATGAAAGAAAGGTGACTTTTGTCTTCTGTGTGTATGGATGAGTTCAGGGAAGCATTAAGGTAGGCTAGAAAGGTATGGCCATGAAGAATGTTCCTTCTGACATAAATACTTGAAATAAAACTGTCAACAGAATGCACGTTAAAAAAAGCTGCTTTACATGAATGCAGTGGAAACATATGACTGCGACATATCTTAACATTCCAGAGTCAAACCTCACTATGTATGGGATAAAGTAAACATCAGTGGGTGCCCCACATAGTTGACCTTATGACTTACATACACTGCAGATAATAAACCATGTCCTTTGATATTCAGATCCTAATTCAACATTTATTCCATTGTAGATTAATTAAATTAAAATTTCACATTAACCTTACTCAGACATACAAAAGAGGCTGTGTATATCAACACAAAGAGGGAAAATGTGCATTGGAGTTATATATTTATACTTATTAAACACTAAATATATAGTCTAAGGAGCTTGGAAAGATAAATATAAATATATAGATATTTTTTTTGTCTGGTAAAGTGAATATATAGATAAGTGATCAATTTAATGAAACCCTCAGCTCTGTTATGCTACATGTTGCATTTTACAGTCATGATTTGGGTCAGGTTTGCCCCTTAGAGGGAAGGGTCACTGCCAACCCATACAAAGTAGCTCTGAGTGATCACTTTTGTTCAATGATGAAACACTTCTACACCCATCTATAGGGCACTAGGGTCACTGAATGGTTTGATGAGTCTGTAAATTATGTGAACAATGCTTCGCCTTCACAGTCACCACATCTCCACCCATCTGAACACCTATGGAGACTTTGGTCCATTGTGTTTGACAGAACACTTCAACACCATCATCAAAACACAAAATAAGGCAATATTATTTGAAAGACTTTTCATTCCTCCGTTAAAGTTCAAGAGTCTCACAAGATATGAAACACAAATAAACTAGAGTGAGTCAGGCTGATCGAGATAACAGATGAAATCAAAAAGCTCTCAATATGCGCTGTAATGGTAAAAAGAAATTACAAACTGTGTGAAAGTCTAAAGATTTAAGTACCAGAGCAAAAAGAATATAATAAAATATTTAATAAAGCATAAAACCACTCCTCAGGAGGTCTTAAAATTGGGTAGAAAAGCAATCATCAGCAATGATTTTAAAGAAGCAATTGCTACCGCGGACCAGTTTGGGAAGGTTTATAAGAACATTTCCAAACAATTTGAAGTCTATCATGCTACAGTGAGAAACAGGAAAACATTCAAGAAAGTTGCCGGTCGTCCCAAGAGGGATAACCCAGCAGATTCACTCCATGATCAGAGAAGTCTGGCCATATTGCACAGCCACACTTTTGGCAAAAAGCAAAAACAGCATATCAGCACAAACACCACATACTAGCTATCATGCATGGTGATACAGAGGTGAAGATTTAAACTTGTTTTGCAACTAGTAGCTCAAAACCGTGCAGTAAATGAGTTAACTATAAACCCCTCTGTATACCAAATTATTCTAGAGTCGGATGTGAGGCCAAAGCGTCCAAGCACACAAGCAAATCTGTAACAGACTGGCTGAAAAAGAAAATAATTAAGGGTTAGAGTGAGAGACCAATAAAGTTATACAGAAACATGTTACTTCAAGATATTGCTGCTAGAAGTGGTTAGAAAAAAGCTACTGAATCATGGAGTATACTTAGTTTTTCCAGACACTGCTTCTGTATTTTGGATTATTTTTTAAGTAAATAATGACATGGTGCAATAGGTCATGTGTTGTTTCACAGAAAATACAAAACATCTTTTAAGATTGTAAGATCTAAGAGCTCGGATGCAGGATTAATTTAAAAGAATTGCCTTGCTTGTGTTGAGATCTCTGCAGTTGTAATCATTTGAGGCCTTTGTGGTTAGATTTTTTTGGCATTTCATTGTCAAGACAAGAGACAGTCCAAATTGGGCAGACATTCAACATGCCTTTTTGATCTCCCTAATTCACTGGTGTCATATTTTATGCTACAAGCTCAGACTGCAAGATTTCCGATTGTTCTGTTTCCGACTAACATTTGAGATCTGACAAAAAAAAAGAGACAAATCTCTGCTTGTGATTCTTTAAACTTAAACACGTGTCTTCTCCAAGAGTGTGGCTTTCAGGTGTCTGGGGAAAAAATACACTTAGGCAATTGGTGAGCTTTATTTGCATTTGTATTATTGGGCACTGTAAAACGACATCAGAAAACCATACAGTGAATGATAGATTGCTGCTAACTTGGTTTAAGTGTTCATATATTTCACTTCAGCTCATTTCAGAGGAAGCACCCTGGTGTCACTCATGTAATATTAAACAGTTTTTGTCATGACACATCACAACACACGGTGAATATGATTTTCTCCTCCTACTCATTTGAACTTACATGTAGCTATTTAAGAGAAAGCAGTCCCACTTTTGAAAATGAAAAGTGCATCTCCATAAGTGGAATCAGAAGATAAATCCCAGAGCTATAGATCTGAAAAGGTTATAGACATAAATAGAAAAAACAAAAACAGAGAATCATCGGTTGAGTGATTACAGATGAGCTGCTGTTTCTTTTACAATCTCAGTATACCTTCCCTTAAGGAATGGTTCAGTTCATCATGTAGAGTTTCTGTTGTGCTACATTAGACAGAACTAATTCATTCTACAAATGTCTACATTCTAGGCTCACTTCAGTCCAGGTAGCAAATATAAGTCCAGACAAAAGTAGGAAAGAAAATCAAGGAAATGCTGTTACAGTATGTGGTACAGTATGATTACCAACACTAGAAGTGCAGTTACAGACATCATTTTAACTGCAGTTTCCATAATTAATCATCATGGGGCCAAGCAACTCATAATATCCAGAAACAGAAACTGCAGTCATTAGATAACATTGGTAATGGATTTCTGCTACTCTTCCTTCTCTTTTTCTGCTTGTAACTAAGGGGAAAAGTCAAACTACGCTCATCCCTCTGCCCCTTCACACTGCTTTTTGTCTCTTGGAATATTACTATTCAAGTCACACCCAGTAGCTTCTGCATGCCTCTGATCTTTCTGCAGCATTTTTTTTCTTCTTCTTTTTTTTTTTTGCATGTATTGCTTTCTCTCTCCTTTTGCTCTTCCAAATCACCATTTCAGCACAACCACCTACCCTCTATTGATATCTAACCCGTTCTTTGATCGACATTCCCATGGTAAAATGTTGTCTTTTAATAAAGATTTTTTTTGAAAAGCATAAAATTCTAAATAATCTAAAAGTAAGAGAAAACAAAAGTTTGAATAAAACAGAGAAGAAGAGTGTTACAAGTTTTACAATTCATTTCTGCTTTCAGCTTACATAAAGTAAACATCAAGGCTCACAAGGCTGATTAATGGTTATTAATAATATAATTTTATGAAATTAATCATTTTAAAAAATGGATTGTTACACATTATTATGTATTAATTTACATTATTTTTTAGCATTTCTTTAAGTACATGTGTTGACACGATTCAGCAGCATCCACATTGAATTATAGCACTGAACTGAAGCACAGCACTGGGTTTTTTATGCACAAGTAAAACAAAATATGCATGAAAAAATCAATACCCATAAGTAAGGAACCACAAGCTTGAAAGATATCCTTTTCAAATTCTCAACAGAGACATAAACAGAACTCACTCCTCCCAAAAAACTGTGTGGGTGCCCTTGAGCAGGACACTTAACCCCTCAACTATTTAAGGTGCCAAGAAGACTGCTGTTGTTCAGAGCTGCCTTGGGGTTATTTAATGTTTGGCAGTATGAATATGCAGAAGCGCTGTTTTAAAAGGAAGGCTTACTTAGTTGGACGAACAGAAACATACAGCTATAAAGAAAAGTGTTTGCATCATCACTCTGCTGTTTGTGTTTACTTTATTTATCTGAAATACTCATAGCAATAATTCCTGGTTCACCTTTACAACAAAGGATGTTTAAGGAAATTGATGCTCTATAAACAGATGGCATTTCTAAAAATAAGTATTTCTAATCTTTTCATTGTTTTGTTTTTTTTCATTGCCCTGTCCTTTATTGTCTTTGAATAAGTATTGAAGTACAAGCATACTCTGAGATCATGTTTTGATATCGGTTTACCTTAACAGAAGCTGTCATTTGTTTACCTCATGAAACGCACACACACAGACACACACACACAGTGTGAGTCACGGATTACAGCCTTACTGAGGCGTATAAGAACACATCTCTATCCTCCCACCCAGCTAGCTGGCATACTGTTTCACATCACAAGAGCCCATGTCAAAACCACAGAAAGGCCTCGAGCTGCCTTATAGCATGGAAATCTGTGTGTGTGTTTGGTGCTTGCTGATGCTTTAACTATATAACTGCTGATATAACAGCTGTAAGTGTGCAGCCTGTGCTATTTGTATGAAAGACAGTCACTGCACTTAAGCTGAATGCTGGCTTTGGACCTCCCGTCAGGGGTTGCTGCCCTCCCACACCCATTCCTGCCCTCCCACACCCATTCCTGCCCTCCCACACCCTGGACGCTGATACTGAAAAAGACTTCAGTGAGAGTTATAGTAACTGTGTGTGGACTTACATTTTTTATGCTCTGTGGACTTACAGAAAATCTTTTTGTATGAGGGGAATGGCTTATCATTTCAGGAAAAAAAATGAGGGCCACTAAATCTTACCACAAAGGCATGGCTTGGGTGAAGGTGGGTTACTGGTTAAGGCTGGTAAACGTTAAATGAGTAGTAATAGAGGTTAGGATTGGAGTTTCAGTATAATTCCATGTGAAAGATGGAATTACATTTCTCGCTCTCTCCCGTGTGTGTTTGTGTGTTTATGTGTGCATGCATTATACAAGTTCAAGAGGATTCAAATTCAAGCTTGTGTTTTGGCAAGCATTCACTTTGATAAATTGTCCTTGAGCAAAACACTAGAGCAGTTCCAGCTGCTGGGCACTGCTCTGCAGCAAATATTGTCTTTTAACCTTCTTTATAAGAAGTGCAATAGAAAACATAATTTGCTTAGTAATTTTGCTGTGAGATTTAATGAAGAAATACATTAATCACTTTGAAAGGTATCTGTGTAGTGTTAACCCATAGCAAAAGAGGAAAATGTTGGTATTCCCTGTTTATAAAACACACCAAATAACACAGAAAACAGCTCCAGCTCAGTCAGATTAGATGGACAGCGTTTGTAAACAGCAGTTTTCAGATCTTGCCACAGATTCTCGATTGGATTTAGATCTGGACTTTGACTGGGCCAGTCTAACACATGGATATGTTTTGTTTTAAACCTTTCCATTGTTGCCCTGGCTTTATGTTTAGGGTCGTTGTCCTGCTGGAAGGTGAACCTCCGCCCCAGTCTCAAGTCTTTTGCAGACTCCAAGAGGTTTTCTTCCAAGATTGCCCTGTATTTGACTCCATCCATCTTCCCATCAACTCTGACCAGCTTCCCTGTCCCTGCTGAAGAGAAGCACCCCCAGAGCATGATGCTGCCACCACCATATTTGATAGTGGGGATGGTGTGTTCAGAGTGATGCGCAGTGTTAGTTTTCCACCACACGTAGCCTTTTGCATTTTGCCCAAAAAGTTCCATTTTGGTCTCATCTGACCAGAGCACCTTCTTCCACATGTTTGCTGTGTCCCCCACATGGCTTGTGGCAAACTGCAAACGGGACTTCTTATGGTTTTCTGTTAACAATGGCTTTCTTCTCGCCACTCTTCCATAAAGGCCAACATTGTGCAGTGCACGACTAATAGTTGTCCTATGGACAGATTCCCCCACCTGAGCTGTAGATCTCTGCAGCTCGTCCAGAGTCACCATGGGCCTCTTGGCTTCATTTCTGATCAGCGCTCTCCTTGTTCGGCCTGTGAGTTTAGGTGGACGGCCTTGTCTTGGTAGGTTTACAGTTGTGCTATACTCCTTCCATTTCTGAATGATCGCTTGAACATGGGATGTTCAAGGCTTGGGAAATATTTTTGTAGCCTAAGCCTGCTTTAAATTTCTCAACAACTTTATCCCTGACCTGTCTGGTGTGTTCTTTGGACTTCATGGTGTTGTTGCTCCCAATATTCTCTTAGACAACCTCTGAGGCCGTCACAGAGCAGCTGTATTTGTACTGATATTAGATTACACACAGGTGCACTCTATTTAGTCATTAGCACTCATCAGGCAATGTCTATGGGCAACTGACTGCACTCAGACCAAAGGAGGCTGAATAATTACGCACACCCCACTTTGCAGTTATTTATTTGTAAAAAATGTTTGGAATCATGTATGATTTTCGTTCCACTTCTCACGTGTACACCACTTTGTATTGGTCTTTCACCTGGAATTCCAATAAAATTAATTCATGTTTGTGGCTGTAATGTGACAAAATGTGGAAAAGTTCAAGGGGGCCGAATACTTTTGCAAGCCACTGTATAACACAACTGCAGAATTAATCTCAACTTTAAGTTGACATAAGGAAGAAAAAAGGGTGACATTTCAGATTTTTTGACAATGGAAAGCTGCAAGCCCAATTATGCAGTATTTCAAAATGTTGCTAAACAGAGATCTTTTTGAACACGATCATTCAAAAAGCTTCATAGAGTGTCTGTGAAGTGGCTGAAAATCTAATAAAGGAATGTCCATTACCAAAGCTCCTCCTGAGCTGAAAGCTTTGAAAAATGTCACTAAGCTCAACATATTTCTGACTCTATTTGTGATAGTATAATGAATCCAGACAGAGCTCACTTAAAAGGGTCTCTTTTTTCATTATCATTGTTCAAATATCACAGTACTAGTACATTCAAAGCACATTCAGTGTATCCCTTCAAGTGTTCGGTTCAATATGTTTCTAATCCTCACAGAATCAAAATCAGTGTTACTTTTCATTTGGGACAATATGATAATCAATGGATTTCCATTCTGCCTGGCCTGAATGTTCCACTTTACACCAGTCCCTTTGGAATAAAAACAGATTTGGCAACAGAAAAAGTAAAATTGATTACAACCTGGGTGATACAGCCTGTTCTAACTAGCAAACTGAATCTACAGATAAACCCTAATACTTCATAACACTTTCTGCTCACCCTGCTGACAGTCCATCTACCCCACAGCTTCTGTGCTATCAGTGATTAGTGCAGGGTAGGTTTGTTGCCAGCTAGGATGGCGTGTTACTATGGAGTCCTGCAGAGAGAGACATCTGGAGCTGGGTCGCCAGGGCAACATGGCAGTACAGGTCAGGACTGCTGTAGCAATGGTCCTGATCACAGATCTCAGAAGTGCATGTCTGGGCAGTGCCAAAGTGTTTTGGGGAAGTGTTACCACCAATGCCCACCTGCAGATACTGAGTACCAGAACATAAGGTTAATCCTGAAGGCCAGCAAGTGAAAATATTGTGGTTGGTACACACATCTTTTAAAATGGTAATGTCCCTCAGGTTTGTATGAGCAGAAAGCAGACACATTGAAAGAGATAGAGAACGATAATGAAAAAGTCTGCTGCAGTCGTGAACTATACATTGGCTGCCCACAAATGGCCCATCCACTTTTTACAACCGCACAAACTTCAGGCGCCACATTAAGACATCTGAATATGACTCTAGGAAGCTATATCTCAAGTTCTCTTCCAGGAAGCCTTGATGCATTGATTTTCACTTTCAGCTTAAGAAACCAATATGTACATTTTCTGCGAGGCAAACCTGGAGGATATTCAGAGCAACACCCTCAAATTCCACCATGGCCAGTGAGGAAATGTTCATTGTGAAATCCTTTAAGTCTGATCCTCTGCCCGGTGCACTGTCGACTGGAAGCTTCCAAACTCAAATGATGCCAGGCTTAAATTCCCAAAGGTTGACACAGATGCTCTTCCTCATGTAGTGCATTTAATTAGTGTTAAATGAGAAAGTGTTAGAGAACACAACCGTCAGCAAAACACTAAACTGCTCTCCTATAGTGTTCTTCTTTTTTTTCCCTGAAAACACTGTTTGGATGACGTCTCTATCTTTAGATACAGAAGCATTTCAAAAGCGGCTCAAATAACAAATACAAACACCCAAAACATGACTTTTAAAAAAGCCACTAATATATCCATCAGTAGTTTTGGGTTTTTTTTGGTAAATTGTGCTAACAGACAAAAACATGAAAGTAGTTGTGTTAAAATTGATCCATAGTCTTGTATAAACAATATTTATCAGAGAATGTTTTAATGTAAAAATTTGTATCCTTATGCCTTTTTGCTGAAACATACATAACATATAACACATACAGCATATACAAGAGTCAAATTTCCCACTAATGCAAATATGGTGATACTGAGGGTAGGGCTGCTCAATTAATCGAATTTTAATCTCGATTACGATCTGGGCTTTCAACGATCATTAAAAATGACTGAGCCGATTATTAGCCCCTCCCTCGTGCTTTACTCTCGCGCTGCTCCGTGTGGCAAATCGAGCGCACCTCTCCGCATTTCGAACACGTGTCACAACAATTAAGAGGACCCGAGGGAAGCTCGGAAAGCTAAGCAGAAGTTATTTGGAGAGGAGAGTGACTGCCGTTGGTTGAAAAGAGGTAAAAAAAACTTCAGTGGTGTGGAAACATTATGGGTTTGCGGAGTCAGACGTGGATCAAGTAGACATAGTGTGTAAACTTTGGTACAGTGTCGTAGCTGCACCACAGAGCAACACTGCAAAGTTCACTAAACATAGATGTTTACATTTTTCATTTATTTTTTATATTGCAAACATTTGTACTGTTATCAGTATTTGCACACTATTTTATATTATTTTTTGACAAGCTTTAAAGTCATTATTCAACACATTGTTATTGTTAAATAAATATCGTCAAATAATCGAGATCTCAATTTCAGTGAAAATAATCGTGATTATCATTTTTGCCATAATCGAGCAGCCCTAACTGAGGCTTAACTTAGAACTTAGCATAAGACTTCTTAAGACTTATTAAACAGATAAGTCATTGCCCATTTCTGTATAGCAATAAATCATTATGTTGACTATAACTAAAATCTGGGGAACCTCAAATCAGTTAGAGGCTGCATGAAAGCAAGTAAATCTTGTCAGGTCTTGTTTTTTCAGCATATTTATTTAAACGTGTTATTTTATCTACCTATTACAAGGATGTAAACACTCTTGACCTAATGTGTTCTTTTTATCTTATCTCCTGCTGTTGCTGCAGTAACAGTTTTCCCACGGGAATCATTTAAGTATCATCAGATAACTGTCAGACATATTAGAGACACTCGGTGTCTAAAGAGGCCCTCGTGGAATGATGAACTAAAGGGCTGCTATTTTCTTAAAAGTGGCCTTTAATGGAAGGCTTTGCTCTTTGTCCTGGGAACATCTATGGTAGGTCTTGATAAATGAGCCACTTGTGATGTATTCGAATGTTTTAATCCAGGCACAAAAGAGGCCTCTGAAGAAGAACATACCTCTATCAACAAAGGATGAAGACGTTTCTGGCACTTTACATTGGACATATAAGTCAAACAAGGCGAAGGACAAAAGGAGTGAGAGGGAGGACCAAGATGGGAGGCATGAGGGGAGAAAAAGAGATGAGTGTGAGGATAGCAGATTAGACAGCTTAAGGTTTTAAGACAGGAGTCTGAGGAGGTGGGGTCATCTCAGGAGTTCGGTGGGGAAAGAAGAAAAAGGAGAGCGAGAGTAAGGGCAGAGAGGAGTGTGAACGGGAATCCATTATGGCATTCAGTAAGCTTACTCTCATCACTCCTGCCTCTTGGGCTCAATACCATGTCTCCTGACCCACGCACACGTACGTGCGCACCTGCAGACACACTGCCATATTGTAACTTTCCCTGAGAATTCAGTACACCAATTCTCTGTATTGATTTTGATGGAGATGCTGAGCTGCTGCTGAGTGAGACTCAATTTAAACCAAGCAGACCTAAGCTTTAACACAGACAGACTTGCCCAGCCACGCTCTGTGTGAGCAGGTATGTGTCAAGAAAAACAGACAAGGCAAGAAGAGAAAAAAAGGCTGTATGGCTCGTGCCACGTGTGTGCCATGTCAGTACATTTGGGTGTTTGTGTGGTTATATTGTGTTATTGTTTCTGTTGCCTTTTTTTTGTTTGTTTGGTTTTTTGTATTAAAGTAGACATGAGAACCCAAAAGTGTGTCTGAGTGAAGTCTGTGCCATTTAAACAGGCAGATGTAACATTTCATACAGGGCAAAGAGGGACACAAACACAGAGACATTTGCAGGCCTTACATATACAAGCAGGCATAAGACAGAAGTATTTGCAAATTTACAAATGTGACATTAGAGATGAGAGTGAGGAATAAATGGAAGTAGCTATAAACCAGAACTGATATACCAGTGAAGGCAGCATAAAAATAACTTTCACACAATCATGTTATTGAGTAGATAATTTCTATTCTGGGATATTTAAAAGAAAGAAAATAAAAGCATTGCTTGAAGCAATTGAAGAGTGCAGCACATTCATCCATCACTTTCTCCAGCTATGATGTGCTTAGACATCTGAGGTTTCTACCTAATGGGCTGCTAAATAATGCACATGCGTGTGTTCATTGGTTTCTACAACATATACCAGATTTTGCAAGCTAAAGTTGAACTCATTCATGTGTAAAATTAAACATTTCTAGAGAGGATAAGCATTCAGATTGTGCAATGTTACATTATATATAATATAGCCGTATTCAACAAACTCGCATAAAAAGTGATTTCAAGCAAGGATAAGCTGAGAACTCATTCACCAGCATGGTTTTACTTAGGATCATCTACACTAAAAAACAATAAGAACAAATAACTCCCAAGAACTTGTAGTCATGCAACAACTATAATGCAATATCTTTAAGAATATTTTTTCTTTTTAGGCTGCATGAGGCAGAATATATAATCTGCACTGGTTAACTAGCCCGTCATCTTTTCTCCTCAGGGCCAAGCTGAGTCACAAAGCACTAACCCTGAAATCTCAACAAATTTGCAGCTTGACAAAACACATAAGCTTACCTTCTCTCTAAGGGCAAGGTTGCCTCATATGCTACATGTGTCAAAATGATACAGCACACAAATGGATTCATAACTGCTTAAACACATTCATTCCCATGCAAAAACACGTACACTCTCCCCTGACCTTTTCTCCAGGCCTTTCTCCAAGCATTTCTTTGAGATACACACAGTCCATCACAATGACTATAAATACCTACAAATAGAAAGAGAATGCTGACCGTAGACCTCCTCACTTACACAAGTATAATATGAGCCATATTTTAACACGTGTGCGTTTTGATATTGGCTCAGGATTTACTCACGCACATACACGAGTACCATATGGTTGCACAGTGAAGTCAGGTGTTACAATGAGTTACATCAGACAGGTGAGCCAAGACAGTGAGCCAGCTGGCCTGAAAACAAGCTCTGACTTCATACTATGAGAAGGTATTAAACAATAAACAGAATTTCACATGTAATGTCATCCCAGAAAATGGATATTTATCAACATCCACGTAGCTTTTAAGTTTTCATTAATAGAAATGATATATATACAAAAGATTTAAAAGATTATAGACGTTACTGGCATAAGGAACTTCAAGTGATTAAGGTGAACAACAGCTCAAAGTGGTGGATGAACTTTATGTGGCCTCTAAAGTGTTTTATTTTTTTAGTTCACCATCTGTTTTTGCTGTGTTGTTGTTTTTCCCCAACACCTGACCTGATCCTTGAGCAGATCAAAATACAATTCCTCTCCTTCTAACTTCTCTTTCCCATATGAAGACACTTTTCAGTAACCTCACACTGTAGGATTTCAAGTGGTAAAATAAATAGCACAGTTGACCCCATTAAGACTGACTCAGTGGCAGTATTGAACTATCAGTATGAGGCTACATGACACGTGATAAAAGGAAAAGGGGTCTGTCAATATATTATAAAAAATATATGCTTTAACTTACAAGCATAAGGTCCAAAACTGCAGCTCATGTGGGGTGTTCCCAGTTTGCAGTGGTCTAACAAAGAAACAGTGGTGAACCAGCGACAGGGTCATGAGTGGCCAAGGCGCAGTAATGGAGGTAGGGAGCAAAGTCTGGCTTGTGTGGTGTAATGCAACAGACAAGCTACTGTAGCTCAAATCACCATAAAGGTTAATTCTGATTCTGATGGAAAGATGTCAGAATACACATTTGTAAGCCGCAGCTCAATGAGGGTGCCCATGCTGACCCCTGTCCACTGGTGGATGCACGAGCAATGGGCACGTGAGCATCACTCACGGAAACTGGAAAGAGGAATGGAAGAAGGTGCCCTGGTCTGACATTTACATTTTCATTTTGCATCATGTAGATGATGTGTGTGTTTGTGGCGCTTTTCTGAAGAACACATGGCACCAAAACGACTATGGAAAGAGGCCAAGCAGGTAGACAGTGTTATACTTTGGCCAATGTTCTGCTGGGAAAGCTTTGGTCTTGGCATCCATGTGGATATTACTTTGACACGCACCACGTACCTAAGTATTGCTCTTTCATGGAAATCACATTCGCCGATGACTGTGGCCTCTTTCAGCAGGATAATATGCCACAAAGCAAAAATGGTTCAGAAATGGTTTGAGGAGCACAACAACAAGTTTGAGGTGTTGACATGGCCTCCAAATTACCCATTTCTCAATCTGTCCACCTCTTTCAAACAATTTAAATTAAAACTCAGGGACTACAGTGTTTCCATAGAGCTAAATCATCATGACTGTAGACTCCCCTCCTTCTCTGTTAGTATGTCATGATTCAGCTAGCCACCTTGAAACAAGTGAGGAAGTATGAGTTGACAAGTGAGACATGCTGCATTGATCCTAACAGTCAATGGATGTCCCCTATTGCATCTGGGACAACAGATCATATGTCCTCACTTTAGTCTCAAAGGGGCCAATGGGCCTCTAAAGAGCCAGGTATCAATAAAGTCATAAGGAGGCCTCTGGGTAAATGAGTCTATTGTTCATTAGTTAAATGACCTCTTAATGCATCACCTGCAATTGTATTGGCTGAGCATCAGCAAGGAGCTCAAAAATTACAGTTCAGGTTTGTGGGCTCTTAGTCTGATTTTACCCCATTAGTTAGAAAGATACAAGCAGTGATAGAGAAAGATTTTGCACACAGGGTGATGACAGAAAAAATGTCTTACTGCATCACTCTGTCTATTAACAACAAACACACACTAACAGGCATATACACACACCCACACACACAAAGCAAAACTGCTGGCTTGAGACTGATAACAATGACAATGAACATCTGCACTTCCCTGCCTATATTTACTGTGTGTGCGTGTGTGTATACATATATACATACATACAGATAGATAGATAGATCTGTGATATACATGTATCAAAAGGATATAGTCCCTGTGATGAGTGTACATACTGTATTTCTTTTTGTGCAATGTGTGTGTCTGTAGTCCCAGTTTAACTGGCTGTGGTGTTTTATTCCATTTGAAGCTGTTTATGCTGCCTGCTTAAAGTTTGATGAGACCTCTAAATGAACACAGTTAGGAATTCTGAGAGAGACGCAATGCGGAAAATACATCAAGTCTGTGTGTGTATTTGTGTGTCTACCATACTCTCAAGTTTTGTTCCTGCCAAAAACACACTGAACATAGTATTTTTATTACTATGGGATGAGTTCACATATGTATTTGGTAAAGAGCCAAGCATCATTTCTTGTACTGTATGTAACTGTAAATAGTGTGTTTGTGCATGTCTGTGTATGGTGATGCCGGAAATGAGAGTGTGTGAGATTGGCATGTAATTATCAGTGTGTCAGCTCAGTGATACTCCTCTGGGTCATTCATCCTCTGACTGTCATCACTCTACACACTTTTGGACTATGCTATCCTTCAAAGTAGTGTGTGTGTGTGTGTGTGTGTGTGTGTGTGTGTGTGTGTGTGTGTGTGTGTGTGTGTGTGTGTGTGTGTGTGTGTGTGTGTGTGTGATACATGCCTCAACTCTTAAATTGCAGTTGGACACAGGAAGTGCAGTTACCCTTAAGAGAAAAGGAAAACATTCTGGAGTGATTTGTGGTGGTTCAGCCACTAAGTTGGGTGCAAAATGTATCCTGTAGCTGTTCTTATCTCATATAATTATGCAATAACCCACATTATTTTAAAATATAATGATTATCTGAGATTGATCTGAGAGAGTTGAATGATCCTGTACCTGTTCAATTTGGGGGTTTTTATTACACGGGGTTAGATATACCCTACCCTTCATCGAGGCTTTCGTTGCTAACATGCTGAAGGAGTTATTAAAATGTTTTCACTCTATACTCCCCTTCATCACATAGGTTGGACAATTTGTTAACAGGAAACCTACAATGATAAATCACAGACTGCTCACTTACTTGCTAATGCTAGCTGTGTTTCCACACCATATAAGATTGTAACTGATCTCATAGCAGATAAAACAGAGCTAGTGACAGCTTGTCTAGCATGCTAGTCACCCATCAGTTTGTTGTCAAAGACTGGAAGTTTATCCTCTAACAACCAGATAAAGCTACTGGCCTCTCAGATTGACATATTCAAGCCACTTGTTGATGAAACATATACCACAACGCTGGCCCTGTACAGATTTCCGTGTCTCTTTGTAAAGCAATAGTTAACAGAGACAGAGACAATAGCTAACTGCAGTGACAAGATGGCAGTAATTTACAGAACGGGGAGAGACTGCTTTCACTTTGACATATCTTAATTAGTGCTGTCAGCATTAATCTTGTTAAAATGACGTTAACGCCATAACCGCATTAATGCGGCATCTCTCCGTTGGCGAGTTAGCGCAGATTGCCCCTTGCGTGGGGCTGCATGGCGCTAACCCGTTAATGAGCTAATCGTGGTAACGCGTTAATGCCGTGCAGCCCTGCACTAACTCGCTAACAGAGATTTGCCACATTGATGCGGTTCTGGCTTTAACATCATTTTAACGAGATTAATGCTAACAACACTAATCCTAATGGATTTTTATTTTTTCGTTTCACTAGACAAGCACTGTTTGCATTGCTTATCTTGACAGATTGCTATTGCGTTAACCTTACTTTAGGATATAAAAGATGTGGGGGAAATTAAATAACAAAATCAGCATAAACTGTAAAACTAAAGTTGATGAAATTGGAAGTAGCTCAGAAGTCTCATTTTTAGACAAATGAAACCAAAAATGGCTGTGAGAATGAATACCATATTTTTTTATTACTATTTTCAAGCAATGCTGCACTTCCAAAAGCACCAGTTATTACTACTCCATTCTTAAAATCTTCATTATCACAAATAATAAGTTTCTATAACACTGAGTCATATCCGTCAGCAATAAATGTTAAGTGTGTGATTTCATTGGTATACTCCAGCCCCTAAATAATAGCGATTTATAAATAATTTAAGTCCATTGTCAGAGGATACACAATCCTAGCTGAGTAGACACACTACAGTATATATTGCCTGAGCCACTCTTTGGAAAGCTGACAGTCTCTTCCCCGTTTTCATCCTGTGTGTACTGCTTCTTTGCACTGAATATTATTTGATAAAATAACTGAATATTTTTTGGAGGCCGAGTCACACTCAATGCTGTTCATGTAGTATCGTAGGATTCAGTAAGCTTGTAATATTCGTGCTAGGAAAAAAAGCCAGAACCCTTTCACCACATGATAGAATCTAAAATACTTACTCCTTAGATATAAAGGAAAGCCACCAAAAACAGTGAGTGTGCAGTATTTGTGATAACAAAGACTGTCCTGTTTTTGTGCAACTCAGCCATAAGCATTGGTCAGCAAATCAACATCTCTAATTCTCAATATGATGACTGTGAGAATGTTATAGAGGTACATTAATATTTGAAATGTATTGGCAAACATTGCAGGGAATCAGCTCCTCTGTTGCTGACGCATGTGAAATATAGTACCATTCAGTAGACAGTTGGGTGATTACCAAGTACACAAAACAGAGTTGTTTTATTTTACCACTCTAAGTATATCAGTTGCTACAAACATTTTATTTGTGTTATGAATAGCTTACAATTGTTAATAAAATATGTAATTACACTGTAATTCTAGCTCACACAGCTGGATGACAATGATAAAAATCTTGCAATGTTTCATAATATTACCCTCACAGTTGCAGTCATTGTGATGTATGTTTTATATACCAAACATTCAACCAGCTTGCATGCTATCATGCTTTGTGAACCATGAAGAAGAAGTAATTACATAAAACTAAATGGAGTCAGATCTTTATTGTTAACTTCGAAGAATCCCTGTGGACACATTGAAAAGATGAATGGATTTACTGAGCGTCAAACAAGTGTTTTTAGATCTGTGGGAACCCCATCAGGCATCATGAAAAATAAATACCAAGCAATGAGGCAGAAATGGAACAAACTGCTTTTCCATGTTGATATCAGACATTACAGCGGCAGAGAAAGCTGTTTTTTTGTCTCGTTAAGTTAATGTACTGTCACGCTCTGTGAACAAGTAAAACTACCTGAGATTTAAAAAAATGGTCTATTACAAACTAAAGTAGCAATAAAAATATGGTAGCTTAGCTGAATATCTTAATTTGCATTTATGAAAATAACTTTCTGGCAGCAAAAATGCAACTCTAGTCGCTGAACACAGGCAAAAAAAAGAGAAAGGCAATCACTTTTTATTCTTATACATCATCATTTTTAAAGGTGGTGTATTAACTGGTGTTTAAAATGTCTATTAGTCATACAAAGCAAGATTGTTATCATGCTCAATGAATAGTAAAAGCACAACTCAGCAGAAACGCAGCAAAGGAAAGAGTCAGTTATTTAACGTTATGGTCCTAATGTCTGATTAACTTTTGGAGTTTGCAATGCATGTACTTCAAAAATGGCTATAATCATAACTGAAAATTTGTAATCATATATTGATTACGAATTTTCAGTTATGATTATAGCCAGTTTTGAAGCACATACAGCAGGTACCTATATGGTACCTATATGGTCTGCTTATATCATCTAACCTTGAGGCGACTTTTGTTGTGATTTTGCGAAAATTGAATTGAATTGAATTGAATTGAATCTAGCAACTTTTCAATTTTGTTGGTTTGACAGTTGGCGTGTTTGACATATGAAATACATTATTACTTTAGATTATCTGCTTCTCCGCGACATCCCAAAGATGCTCTATTGGGTTGAGATCTGTGGAGCCCATCTGAGTACAGAGAACTAAAGAAACCAGTTTGAACTGACTTGAGCTTTGTGAGAATCCACACCTTTACACCAACAGCAACAGCCTGAAGCGCTGATACATGGCAGGATGAATCCATGATTTCATGTTGCTTATGTCAAATTCTGACCCCACCATCCAAATGTAAAATCAGAGACATCAGACTAGTTAATACTTTTCCAAGCTTCCATTATGTCATTTTGGTGAGCTCATGCAAACTGTAGTCTCAGTTTTCTGTTCTTAGTTGACAGAAGTGGCATTAAGTCTGCTGCTGGAATCCATCTGCTTTAAGATTTGGTGTGCTTTGCATTGAGACATGCTCTTCTGCATACCTGAGTTGCAGCAAGTATTTGAGTTGCTGTTGCTTTCCTGTCAACTTGAAGAAGTCTGGCTATTCTCTTCTGACATCGGGCATCAATAAGGCATTTTCTTCCAGAGAACTGCCATTCTCTGTAAACCCTAGAGACAGATGTGCATCCCACATTCAGAGTCACTTAAAAGTTAAATCACTGTCTTTCTCTCTCTCTGTCACTCACCCACACAGATATATATTGACTTCACCACTTAGACATTGAAAATAACGTAAAAAAGAAAATATAAGTTGTTGTTTGCTTCATTACAGTGGTGACGATAGTGAGATGACATTCACTGAAGTTCTCTTTTACTCATGTAAAGTAAGTCAAAGAGGCAAGCTAAGCTAACGAAAGTGACCACCCAAATCTGCAGTACTGCAGTCAAAGCATGAATAGACACCAGTACAATGTTATATAGAGCAGCTACTTCCAAAAAAATTTAACTTTCTTTGCAGAATGACTTTTTAACAAAGGAAAATAAAGCATACTAATTCTTTTCCTACATGGCCATTAACACTCTTGGAAGGAAGATGTTAGCTTAGCGGTGTATACTAATTATCTGTTGGAGAGCTGTGTATGTCAAACTGATGGCAATCGATAAAAAGCAAAAGGGGAAAACAGCTCTGGCAGAGATAACTGTTACTGCAAAGCAACAGAATGTAACCATATACACAGAGACACACAAACATGCAGAGGGAGAAGGAGAGACAGATGTGCACATGCACACAGACACAAACACTCAGCATCCCTTTTTCTTGACTTGCACTCATTTCCATGAGTCTTAGCCATAATTACTTTCAACGCTAACCTAAACTTTACTTTGACTATGAACCAAGTTTTAACCTTGAGATTTTACAATTTACATTAGTCACAATGTTACTGTCATATACTTAAAACAAGTATTTATGATGAGCATATGTGAACAGCAATACCTTTAATATAATCAACAACAACAGGCCAAACTGATTTATTAAAGTTTATATTTACATTACATAATGTAGAAAAACTTGGTTTGAAAAGACAGATGACAAAAAAATGATAGATGAGATTTAAATAAACAGGTGGAGAACAATAGAGGAAGCAGAGTCAGGTAATGCACAAACATGCTCTTTCTTCTCTGCCCACAGTCCCGTCTCTCTGCTCTCATCTGTACCTCTTCTCCCTTTCAATTAGTTGTACTGCTGCAGGTGTTTTCTCGTAGTTCATGCAAAAGTCACTCTCGCCCTTCATTCTGTATCCTCTCTTCATTTCTTTATCTTCATGTCTTCTCATCATTTCTCTTGCTCATCTCTTCAGCTCTCCCTTCCTCTCCTATCTCTTTCTCCATTGTCATCTCCTTTCATGTCTCCTTTCCTCTACTTCTCCCTTCACCTCTGCAATGAATGGCAAGCGTGGAAGGGAGGTTTATGCCTGACCATTTTTAGTCAGATTAACATCCTCCTGATTTATCGCCTTATGTATTAAAATGAATATAACATATGTATGTGTACCTAAATTTCTGTAATGGAGCCTGCACAACTAGAGCCAGCTGTGCACAGGCAGAATTGCATTTCTTACTTGGAAATTCCGACACCACTTCAAATTTAAAAAAGAAAGAGACGGGCAAAATCTGTCCGTTCAATGCAAAACAACCAGCAACCAAGCTGCACTCGGCATCAAAAGACTCCACCTCCAACCTAAATAAACATCTGGAAGTAAGTTTTTTTTTCAAAGCCTATTAGCCTATTGTTTTAGTTTTTAGTTAGTGTAATTCATCAAAAAAATTAAGAACCCACCCACCGAGTTCATTTACTTGCATGACATTAAAGAAAAGGCATTCCACTCTGCAGGACCACAAAATAACAAAAACCGGTCTTGTATATTTTTACAGTGTGTGTAAAACCTTCCTAAAATCACTTTTCTTACTCGTCTGTTCTTTTCCCCTTCATCTAATGTCATCTCCTCTTCCAATCTTGTCTTTTCACCCTCATCACTGCTTCCCCAGTATGCTCTTTTACTTCAATAGAAGGACAGTAAAAAGGCAAAATTCTAGATGGCCTTTGATATGCTGGCCAGGTCTGGCTATCTGCTCTCAAAGTAAAACGGGAACGGGATTGGGAATAAGGAGGAGAGTTATCACTTGTTCGTTACTCCCTTCAATTTAAGTCGAGATATGAGCATTGCTGTCCTAAGACCATCCTTCTGACTTATTTCACTGACTCCTGCTTCCTTCCTTTCTCACTTTTATTCAGCTATCCTCTCATCCGGGCTGTACAATCGATCGAGTAGTTCTTACTGCAGATCTTGTTGATGTACTAAGACTCACTCTACTCATCAATAGAACCAATGATCACTAGGGAAGAGGAAGATCGAGTGAGACAAACAGAGGAGAAGCATTGCAATCCTCACATTTTCTGCAGCACACTCATGGTTTAAAAGAAGCTTAAATATAAGTAATTGCCTACTATGGCCCGAGTTACATTTAAATTTGCAATCGACTGACAACGATGTTGCACCCAGGCTATGATGGGTCTTTTTAACTGGTCCCTAAAGTCAGAAGAGGAAAATATAGTGCAGTCATTATGTATCTGTAGTGCTGAACTAATAGATGTGATGTAGAAATATGACAGTTAAAGAGCTTTGTAACATTTACTCAGCGATCAAAATCAAGAGGAAAGACATTATTTAAAATGCTAATTAAACAGATTGATAATTCTACCATTCACGATACAGTGTCTGTCCTGGTAGGACAGCATGTGTGAGCCTTAAAAGGGGCGATATTTCACTTTAAGTAAATCAATTCACTTATAAAAAAGTTACACTGGCAATGGCTGAAGTGGACTGTCTGTAGCTTCATTCAGCTGCCTATTTTTGGAGATAACTTTAGAGCCTTTAATATCCTCTGTAAAAAATATTCTTAATCGCTAACAGATTTAAAACACTGTTGCTTGTTAACCCTATAATTAACAATTGACACCCGAAAGTGTTATATCTATTAAAAAGTCAGCATGTTTAAGGTTAAACACTTCATAAGAGGGATGTTTCCCACTGAAAATAAGCTGATGGCCATGTTTGAGATAATATCATGACTATAGCATTTTGTTCTTTAAATTTATTAACGTTTCACTGAAAGCTCATACCGATGTCGTTAAACTTCATAGTACATAGTAGTAAATATTTGACTTTGGAGAGAAATAGAAAATAATTTCATGTATTGGAAGTTGCTGTCATTCCTCCATCATAGACTGTCATGCAGCACCTGCTCTTCATCTAAACTCGCTAATAACTTACTTTTATACTTTTAGTGGTCAGTGAATAACTATTCTCACAAGCAACTTGGCTTTCAAAATGAACTCCACAGCCATGTCACAATAAACTGAGAAAGCTGCATGTTGCACCAATCAAGTGTCTTTCTCAATTCAATTCAATTCAGTTGCCTCAAGGCACTTTATATTGTAAGGTAAAGACTCTACGCTTTCTGCTTCTGAACCAAGCCTACTACATATATAATGTGCAATACTGGTGTACACGCTCATGACTTACAAAATTATAATATAAAAATGCATGTTTTAAAGCAGAAATGAACAAAAATTACACACAGAACAAAGGTGCATATTTGTACAATGTATGTATGCTGAAAGGTAAAAAAGCTTTTGTGCTTTTTCTATTTTATGCTCAAAAGCTGCTATATGCACATTTGTTCAATGCTTTGTTTACTCGTACAGTTAATAACAAGAGATGATATGTGCATGTATGTCAAAAATCTGTTAATCTGCTTTGAGGCATCAAAGTGGCTCAACAGGTTTTGGAAACACATGCACATATGCAGAGCTCTGTATGTGTGTAAGAGAAAGTTTAACCAAAAGCACTTTCCCCAGTTTCCAGTTTAGAAAGCGATAGAAAGCCTACATCAATACTAAGAGTCAAAGTGCTGAGTGCCACATCACACGTGCACTCACACACTCACCACACACACACACACACAAATATGTGCATGCACAAACACACACATACATACACACGGCTCTGGATCTGTACACAGCATAGCGAGCTGTCACCAGTAGACTGTAAATAATAGGCTGACGATGAAACCGTTTCCAAACAAAAGCTGTATAGTTTGTGTGTGTGTGTGTGTGTGTGTGTGTGTGCTGGTGTTTGTGTTCTGTATGTCTGAATACCCTGTAGAGGCCCAGGCATTTGCCCAGTCCAATGCTCTTTCTTCCAGTCTGGCAGGCAGACAAGGGGAAGTGAAAGAGATAAGTTGAAAGGAGAAGTTCCTGGAGTCCTGTATGGCCAGGATATGGTCTGATTAAGATAGACGCTGACTGATTGCTATTTGGACACAGCTTAAATCATCAAGTCAGTTCTCTGTCTGGGGTCAATTCAATCAATTTGAAATACAAATCAATTTAGGAGCAGCCAGGAAGAGATGAGATTTGCAAGCTATATTATGTATTACAGTATGAATGTTAGGCAACTGTGGAGTATGTGAGTCTGCACCCTTGCACCTATTTCTTTTATGACTGACAGTCAGTATAATGCTATAGTGATTCAGCTATCAGACACCTAATATGGAAGTCTTATACGGAGTCACAGCCTTCCCGAAGTGTCTCTGTTAGTCAGCGTATATGACTATACACTGCAAAATTTATGCGACTATTACCTGATGATTTAAGCATTTAACATGCCTCCAAAATACTGTACGCATTTGTGCCATGATGTATAAGGTATGTTATACGTTATATGTACATGTTATATAATACAATAGGATATTATAAATACAACTAATATACTCATGCAAATGTAGTCTTTTAACTTTTTAGCTAACAGTTTACAGTTGTTCAGTCCTTAGAGCCACATGATCATCTGGGAGAAACTTAAAAATAATTACATTTGTAATGACACACAAACAGGAACAGCCCTGTTTGTTGTTTCAAACTCATCTAATTACCTCTAGCCTTACTCAGCAAAAAAATGTTCATGGAGAGCTTATTTTTCTTTAGACTTCTCCTTTAGGGGTCGCCACAGGGAAATATCTGCACCCATCTCCCCCTATCCATAGCCAGTGTTGGGGAGTAACAGAATACATGTACCGCTGTTACGTATTTAAAATACAAAATATGAGTAACTGTATTCCGTTACAGGTACCGTTTAAAAAGGTGGTATTTAGAATACAATTACTTTGTTGAAATAAATGGATTACACGGCGGTACTTTCTTGTTTCATATTGTGGCGGGTCAGGACTGTTTCGGTTTTGTTTGACAGCTACGTTCTGTAGTTCCAGGCGGCAGCGTTACTGTTGCCATGGTTACAGGGTGATGCTCTCGCTCTGTGTGTTTCCTGGGTGAGAGAGCGCCTTTTTGTTGTTGTTGTGCTAAGCTAATAGGCAGAATGTAGCTTCGTGGGAAGTGTAGTCCGTGCTGCAGGGAGAATGGACTGCCATACCCGTTATGTGTCTGTGAGCGCGAGGTGGGAGAAAAAGGAGAGTCGAAAAGTAAGAGTTGTCATCGAGCAGAAACAGGAGCTGGAAGCATGTAAATATAATAATAACCACTGCAGCCAAGAAGAGTGCCTGACGAGCCCAGTTGTAAGTAAGCTATTAAGACTCGACTGTACGCTGTGTTCGTGTTTTCCTCCGAAACAATAAGTTCCGTTGGAGCAGCCTTTCAACGCCTCTCTCTGTCTCTCGCAAGCTAAGTTGACCCAGACAACAAAGTAAAGCTAGTTTTCGGCTACGAGCCCAACACGGAACCCGTATTAGTCAGAGGTCCCTTTACTACGGTTCGGAGCCGGGGACCTTCAGTAATAGTAATAAATCACACAGCAATAGTACATTCATGTAGTTGTAAAAAGCATGACAATATGTTAAGTAATCCAAAGTATTCAGAATACGTTACTCTCATTGAGTAACGTAACGGAATACGTTACAGAATACATTTTAGGGCATGTATTCTGTAAACTGTAATGGAATACATTTTAAAAGTAACCTTCCCAACACTGTCCATAGCATCCTCTTTTGTCACACAAACCCTCTGTGTGTCGTCCTTTAGAATCCATGAATCTTCTGTGTGGCGTTCCTCTTTTCCTCCTGCCTGGCAATAAAGTTTATCGTCTATGAAAACCAAATGTTGTTGAGGATTTCTTTAGACAGACCACATCAATTATTATCATTATTATAATAACTTGTGTTTTAATAGCAAATGACTAATATGTTATAATACATGAAGTTTATGTAACTTTACTGAATGTTTTCTAACTTACTCAACAGAACTACTGTCAGCAAGTGATTCAGATTAAGATTCATTCATGTAGTTAATTGGCATTTTTTGAAGGTAAAATACATAGTGATGCTAATCACCTGAAGTTATGTTCAAGGTTACTTGTGGGTCATTTAAAAGTAACAGACAATAATATGACAGATAATGATAGCACAAAATAACATTGTTATGTTTAAAATCTTTACAGTAAAATATGTGCTTTCATTAATTTGTTGAATTGTATTTTCTTGTGTGGTGTAATCCCATATCAGCTCTTATTTCTTCTGATTGTCACAAATAAGAATCCATCAAATGACATGTATTCTTTCAGCTGCACCTGCCTCTCTTTTTGGGCTGTAGAGCTCATATTACACAATTAAAAAGTAATATAACAATCATTGAATCATCACAGTTTTGTGTTTGCTGTAAAAAAATCTATTTAACATGTATTTGTGTGGATTTTTTTTTTTTTTTATGTTTGGAGGTTTTTTTGGTTTGGTTGGGTTGGGTTGGGGGTTATCCGGTTGTTCAGTCTGACGTCACTAGCCGTGTCTGGACCTAAACTCCACTGCAGGTCCATATATCAAACAATCACTATGGCATTACTGAGAGTTGAAAAACTGTCTAAAGTCTTTCATCTTTAATAAAATGATCAGCGTTCTGCTCTACCAGGTGTAACAATTGAGTTTAACATCCAGGCATCCATGAAAACGAAATTTATGACATTTAACGATTAGAAGTTAGCAGGGAATTAGCTCACTAGCTTCTATCTAAATACAATATAGCATGTCCTGACTGCGGGGTTTTGGAAACAAATTAAAACGTACAGCTCTGTTATCACTTCCAGCATAAATGAAGACAGAAAACTAAAAAGCAGTGACGTTTGTAGGGTTACTGAAGTTTGGCTAGCTGGTATATAATGATGTGCTACGTGACCGCTAGCGACACAGCTATGCTAGCATAATATAAACAAGCTAACTTTTTTTCCACTCAATAAAAGTTAACGTGAGTGTTCTCGGTGGTCAGGAGCAAATGTAATCGCATGGCAGGATGCTGTAAAAGGACCAAACTTCAGCCAGGAGAACAACTGAGATAATCCATCCATAATACGAGGTTAGTCATTCATATACTGCTGCATGGGCTGGGCTGTAGTTACAAGGTTTTAAAAACTGAGCTTAAATAAATGATTAGCGGTAATAAAAGCCAAGGAAGGTCAACAGTGATCACTGACTGTTTTAGGAGCTTTTTGAGATCAAATAGAAGAAAATACATAACATTAAACATGTTAACAACACAAAAGCCATATTAAACGCAGACTACTTTAGGCCCGGAAGTAGGATTCGTCGTGTCATCACTGAACAACCGGATTAGGGTAAGATGCACAGTGCTGCTGGTGGTAGAAAGTCCTGCAGGTGATCTAACTAACAACATGCAAAATTTATAAATAGCCTTCATTTGAATAATGACCAAGGGCAAGCACACATTAGCAGGTCACAAACAAGCAGACCTGATGAGAATATATTTAAGCTGGAAAAACGTATGAGGGCTGGTGCTGATTCACAATGATGCTGAATACTTAAGATGACCCACGAGGACTGACATAAACAGTAAATAATACGGAACTAAAACTAAAGAAGAAAAGATACAAAATAATGTGATAGGTGTGTGTGTGTGTGTGTGTGTGTGTGTGTGTGTGTGTGTGTGTGTGTGTGTGTGTGTATGTTTGGTAGAGTTATGATAAGTCTTGACGCAACAGTTTAAAGCCGTGTGTTGTTACCAGTAAAACTGTGGAAAGAACAAGGATGAGTAAGTGAACCCACGGGTGCTGTCTGGTCAGTGATGGGTGAAAGTCTATAATCTGCAACACATGCTGACACAAAGAAGTACACATATATTGGCAAAACCACTTTCCTACATGTGGGTATCTCAACACACACACACGGGAATATCAAATCTAACACTGAAAGAGCTGCAAAGCCGCCATCAAGGGGGTTTGAGGAGTATCGGTGGCATGAGCCTTATGGCTGTGATGTTTCTTTTCCACTTTGTAGACTAAGGTTTAAATTGTAAACTGGTAATTATGTGAAAATGCATCTACATAATCCATTACTTACATTACTTTTTTTTTTTTTTTAAAAAGCATCAAGGAATGTGCATCAAATTACTTTCTCCAGTATAACGACCCTAACAAGAGAGATGACAGCCTTGAAATTAAAATCGCAATTAACTGCTAACTCTTAGGGGTCAAGAAGTTAAGTGGTAAGGATTTTTACGAGTTTCCTAACTAATCTTAATATTATTCTGGTGGTAGTGCGGCTGTGAGAAAACGTTATGTAAGATACACAATCGCACAATTACAAGATCAGAAATATATTCGCATATACAATGGGGACTTACATATGCATGTGGAGGTGTCATTATTTTAGGTGCATAGGAGAACAGCTGGGCAGCACATAAATAAAATTTTAATGTGTGTGTGTGGGTGCGTGTGTGTGCGTGTGTGTGTGTGTGTGTATTCTCCTCCAAAAGAAAGAAATGAATGCTGAGCTTCCACATCTTTCATTAGCTCAGACAAAAAATAAAATAAATATATAAAAAACCTAACTGAAGTCAAGTCACAGTACAGGAAAGAAAGCAACTGCATGAGAGAGGGCAAGAAAGAGAGAAAGAGAACATAGTAGTGTTACTAGGGCAAGGTATGAGGACACAGGCAATTCACTACTTATTCATCTGTTTTTCAGTTTGTGTCACAGGAATTTTTGTAACACAATGACAGCATTGTGTTCAAGTGTTTCTGTGTGTGTGTGTGTGTGTGTGTGTGTGTGTGTGTGTGTGTGTGTGTGTGTGTGTGTGTGTGTGTGTGTGTGTGTGTGATCTGAAAAAGCAAGATGTCTAATACAAGTTCTACACATGTTTTAAGGGACCTGAGAGGGTATTCTACAGCAATACCCATCACACATAAATAGGCAAAAAAGGCCGACTAATAGGAAATCAAATTGAAAAGATTAAATATAGGTTCTTTGTTTTAATGTTATAGGAGAAGTGCCTTGCTGCAGGGAGCATGGTGGCGTACTGGCTAGTGGTGGCCTCAAAGCAAGAAGGTCTGGACTTTACTCCACCACCGCCTTTCTGTGTGGAGTTTGCATATTCTCCCTGTGTTTGTATGAGTTCTCTCTGGGTACTCCCGCAGAACAAAGACATGCAATTAGTGGGGTTAGGTTAATCAGTGATTCTAAACACTTACATTGTGAGTGTGAATGGTTGTCTCTCTTTCTGTCTTAGCCCTGGATCAGATTGGTGTGCCTGTCCAGGGTGTAACCCAGCTCTCGCCCTATGGTAGCTGGGATAGGCTCCAGCCACCTGGCGATCCTGATAAGAATAAATGGAAGAGAATAGATGGATGGAGTGCCTTGCTGCTAATTTCATAGAGGGAGGGGGAGATGAACTGTAAGCTAGGGTGTGGGATGGATAAAGAAGGAGAAAATGGAGATAGTGATAGAGGGCCAAAGGAAGGTTTACGAGCAAATGTCAGAAGCTATGAAACAGCAATCAAAGGTGATTGATTTTAATTTACCATGGCTTTATTGCATACTTCCCCTGATCCCCAACTTCTATGAAGCGTGCCTGCTGCAGAGTGACTACTTCCTTCCAGTATAAAGAGAAGTCATTTTAACGAGATGTGGATTTCCTTTATCATTTGAAGCCACATCCTTCTTCATTACTCCTGAAATATCACCCTGCAGACGCATTGAGCCTCTTTTCACAAACAAATTGATCCTTTTGTCATCAAATGCCTGAAATTAGTTTGACAATGCAGGAAAAGTGATGGAGGCGTTGCCTGGGTTCTATTTCCTGTGACAAAACAGGACAAGACTACAGCTGCACTTGATAAGCTAGCAACCAGAAACAAAGGCATGCTGACACGCATTTCGTACGGCTAATTAAAAAGAAAGCATTTTATGATAAATGTACTCACCTCCTCATGGAGTACCGCTGAAGGAGTTTGAATTAATGCGTCTTCTAAAACAGCTCCTTACAGCCAGGAACCTTAGTCAGCAGCCGAGTTACACTATTCCCCCGTGTGCCTTTTTACACCACAGACTCAGCTGTCTTAATCAGGTGAAGGCCAGAGAGAAATGCAGCATCTGCCATGTCAAGCTACACTGCTTAATGAACATCAAGTTGGACCACATTATGGCGACAGCACAATGTAGTTCACTACATCAAAATGGATATCACTCGCAGCATTTTAACATGGATGTCCTACTTTGCAATAAGAACTAAGACACAGATTCTCAATATGAGACTCAGGGTTTTTCGAAAAAGGGTCCAGTCATATTTGGCTGCCTGCAGGTTTTTCACAACTACCATCTTAAATGTTATGTAGATGAAATACCGTCTAGATTACTGATGAAAAATGCCTTTAAAATTGCCTTTAATCTCAAGGCCAGAGCAAAGTGAGCTGGAGTATAGAGTTGGTTGCTTTGATTCAGGCACTGCAGCAAAATCACCACTAAAAGTTGAAAAACCATGAGTTAAGTACACATACTTGGAGGCTGTTTTTATGCTAACAATGTAAATGGTATATTTTATGTTTAAATTATAAAGTTCTGCCCTTTTACACCTCATGTTCCAGAACCCTGCACACAAGTCATGGATTTAGGTTTTCCAACAAGAGAACGACTCTAAGCATAAAACCGACACATATTATTATGTGTGTATATATATTTTTTAAGCATTTTCCTAAATTTAAATTACCTGTTTAGATAAGTAATACTACTGCTTCCTGTAGGGTGAGTGCGGCACAGCTGCCCAGGTGCTTTTGTTGGTATTTGATACTGAGGCAAGAGGATACTCTGTGATTTTTAGCTGAAGTGAGCAGAATATTAATTAGATTGAAGACAGGACTAAGATGACGGAGAGTTGTGAATTCATTACCTCTGTGTTTCTGCTAGATTTTCTTTTCAGTTCTTGTAAAGACACACTTCATAACATTGAGCCCAAGGACACAGAGAAGCATAGAAGACCTGCAGCTGTTTGTGTATAAGGTAAACATGATATTTTAAAATGTAAATAATTTCAAAAGTCCTGTCTGTGGCTTGGCACTCAGTATGGCTACTATCAGTGTCTGGGTGATTGCCTTATTGTTCAAATAAATGGTTTTCTCCCTATCACTTGATAAATGCAATTTCCATTTAGTTTTTCTTTTTAATTACTAACAGAACAAGAATATGGAATGCTATTAACAACATGTCTCTTTAAGGGATTTTTTTTCATATCGTATGTCAGGAGGACTAATAAATTCAGAAAACATTGCCTAAGGCTTATTGGAATTAAAAAGCATAATTAAAGAAATGAGAGGTGGAAGCTCTGTCCCGCAGGAACAGAATGAGAGGGAAGAAAATGAGCAGAGAAGGAGATGAAAGCCAAAATGGAAGAGAGTGTAGCCCTGGAGATGCCTAATATGAGACTAGATCATCATGGTCACATGTGACAAACATACACAGACACAGGATGCTAGTTTATGCACACGAACATGTTTGTGAGCATGTGTGCATATGTCAAAGCGGGGACCTAATCATAATGAGAGAAAAGTAAATTGGAGGGGATGAGATAGGGGATGAAGCGGTTACATGCAGAAAGTTACCAATTCAATAAGTCAACCCATGGTTTGCTAATTTAGCTACAACTGTGAATGAAGAGGTTACACACACACACTACCAGACCATTCATATGAATGAGTGCATGTGTCCGCACTTTTGACTGGTACTTTAATACAAGGTGGAAGTGGAAGTGAACTAAATTAAAAGGTAGGTCTACATGCAAATGCAAAGGTTCAACCCGTGGGTTAACCATGAAGTTACCTGGATAAGTCCAAATCCTGCTTTACACTACAGATCTCTGTCAATATTTGCCTTGGTGACCAATATCCATCTATCAAAAAAATGTCATAAAAATGTTAAACGTTTTCAGTGTAAGTAGCTAATGTTTAGGTGTTGTGTCGTTTTAATTTTAAACTGGTTACATGTGCAAAAGCAAGAGCTGAAAGACTTTGAGCTCAGCTTTGAGTGCTGCAGGTAACTCATAACACAGCCACTTCTATTTCATCAGTGATTCTAAAGTGCTACCTGCATCGCTGTGGCGATGCAGGTAGCACTTGTCGTTCTCCTGAATGAAAGGTGTCACCACTCAGACAGTATTGCAAATCAGCGCTGATACAGGAATAGAAGAAGAATAGCAAAGAACTCAAAATCCGAATCAAAGACAATGTTGAGCCTTTTTGTTGTTGTTGCAACATCCTCCTCTGTATAATCTGTGAATTTCTGAATGTCTGCATAATGTCATTAAGATAGCATTTAAATTCAATTTGATTCAATTGTATTTATATAGCGCCAAAACACAACACAACAGTTGCCTCAAGGTGCTTTAAAAGGGACATAATCACACAAGCGTATCATCATCAATTTTTAGCTGTGGCTCCAGCAGCACAACATGCCAGGCTGAAAAAATTGAGAGATGCAATTTTGGCTAAAGCAACACCAACATGGCAGCTCGTGCAAGTGGATGTAACATCATTATTGTCCCACAGCACCGTACAACGTGATGAGTGGCAAGCATATATAGACCTGCAAGACCAAAGACCTGGTGCCCATCTTTTAAGTTCTTATTTGTAATAGTTTCGTATTCTTGACATTGTGGTTTCCTAGCTACTATCGTAAATTTTTCCTATTTTAATATTATGAGCATAGAGGTCATCAAAAACAAAACCCATAAAAAAGGTCATTTGTTCTTACCTACGTTTTCCTAATGCTGCTGCCTCTTTTGTAAGTGTACAATACGCACACTCCTTACAACTGTTCATGTAATCTGCCCTACCTATTGTTAAAGTTTACTTCAGGTAAGGAGAATATTGCAGCTCTGGGTAAGAGGAAAAATAAAAACTACCAGGAAATATAATATGAACCACAGCCTCCTGTGTCAAGGTCATAGGCGTAGTTGCTGACCTCTCTATTAAGAAAAAATATTCACACTAGTTCTGCAATTGTTTTTAACAGACTCATGAATCACACTGGCATAGGCGGTTCTAATCATTTGACCCAGTGAAAAAAAAAATGTTATTTTCCCTTGATACACACAATAAAAATGAACATGTTGCGTATTTATCAAGTGATAGGGAGAAAAACATTTATTTTCATGTTGAACTCATCTTACAAACTACTGGCTCTTCGATTTGTGCTAATAAAGTTATAGACCTGAACTAAGGGAGAGAGAGGACAAAGACAGAAGAAGAAAATAGAATATGTCTTTTTGTCAGAGGGCAGCAGTGACAGATTGGGAATGCACAGGAATAGACTCCCGCCTTCGAGAGAAAGTGAGTGGGGGCGAGAAGGGAAAAAGGAGACTGGCTGTCTCAGTTAAAAAAAAAAAGAGTGAGAAAGAGTGCTACATGATGATGAAGACGTTGATTTAGAATGAGAAAAATAAATTTGCCAAATGGGGAGTGGTCATGGGGGAGGAATCTGGGGAAGGGGGCTAGCAATGAAGAATGATGAGTAAAAAGGGGGGGGGGGGATGAGGTAAAGAAGCAAGGAAAATGATCTACACACCGAGAGCAGGATTTGATAAATGAAAGGAAAGATTAAAAAATGGGAAGGGGGAGAGTGTGTAACGATAAAGAGAGAATTCAAATGAGGGACTGGTTTGGATGCAGAAGTGGGAAGAGCCAACTTAGAGAGAAAAGGTGGTACAAAGGGCAATCACAGAAGAAGGGAGGAAGATGGAGAACAACTATGCATTGCTGACATATTGATCCATATCGTCACCACCCTCCTTCGTCCAGCCCCAACACGGATTACTGCTACAGGCCTCAAACCACATAGGTCACTGGTCACACGACACGCAAACACACACACGCAGACATATGGACACTCACAAAAAACACGCCAGCAATTCCAACTACCACAGAGTTGACAGGAAATATGTTAGATGCACTTGTTTGGGGAGTTCAATCCAAACAAGACACGCACGCACATGGGCACACATGCACACGCATACAAACACACACACATACATGAAAGTGCATACAGACAGACGCACACACAGATTCCTAGGGGCAGTGTGGGACACCAGTCTTTGTGTTCATTGATCCACAGCAAGAAAAGTCAGACCACTCAAGCTGTGACAGATTCTTGGCTCACACACACTTTTACTTACACACACACACACACACACACACACACACACACACACACACACACACACACACACACACATACAATGCACACCCACACACTTGGCCTTCTCATCACACCTTTGTGTATATGTGTCGTGTGCCCAGGGTGGGGGTGGGAAGATAAAGGGATGACAGGAAGACAGAAAGGTGGTGGAATGGATGAAAGAGAGATTAGATCGGAAAAGAGGAAGCAGTGGAAGAGAAAGCAAGCAGGTGGAGATGGCTGGGGTGCAAAGACAGGCATAAGGGTGAATTAGAGGACAGAAAAGAAGAAAGTCTGCAAAGGATGAGGGGAGTGTTGTAAGATGCAGAGCTGGACCAAGGAGAAAGTATAAAAAGAGAGAGAGAGAGAAGAAAGTGAAGTAAGGAGAGTGCTAGCTGACATATTTAGAGGACAAGACAAAATAGTCTATCTCACCTAAATGCATGTTAGATTAAAGTGTGATCTTCTCTCCGTCCCTCTCTCTGTGTGTGTGTGTGTGTGTGTGTGTGTGTGTGTGTGTGTGTGTGTGTGTGTGTGTGTGTGTGTGTGTGTGTGTGTGTGTGTGTGTGTGTGTAACAACACTAATCCCTACTCAAGGCCAAACCTATATAGATCATATCCCAATCATCATATTATTGCCTTCAGCCCAAGATAGAATAGAGAGGGAGATAACATACAACAGTTATCTCTCTGTCCCTCACACAAACACACACACACACACACACAGACACACACACACATTCTCTCCACCCTTGTGATATTTTCTCTTTTATTGCTGTTTTCTGTTTATTCCTAATTTTCATCATCCACTAAATGTTCTTGTCCCTTCAAGAATTTGAACTCAAATTCAACCCATACACTTACAGCAGCTGATCACAGCAGAGCTGGAGAGACGCAGGAACTGCCAAAGACAAAATCTCTGGGTGGTGAGCAGCTTTGAAGTACAGAGAAACTGCTTCCTTGTGGTTCAAAGTATTTCCTGTTTTTTGTTTTTTAGTTACATTAAAAAAATTCTAAAAATTATTTAATGGGTGGAGGCATTCATAGACTACAACAGAAAGTTCTGTTTATATTGTAATATGGTATTGTATGGTATAACTACAATGATAATTTAAAAAGAATAACAATAATGCTGAAACTAATTAAAACTAAACCAAAATGAGCAAACATATTGTAAAAACTAAATTGCAAATAAAACTGCAAATAAATTGAATTATAAACAAAAGCAGAACAATATAAAATAAAAACTAACAAGAAAATACAAAACTATAAAACCTATATAACTTGTGATTTACAAGTTGATATGAGCATATGAGCGTGGGATTTCTACTGTTTTTCTCAGCCAGGCCCACTCCTCAATCATAATAGGAAGAAAAGAGAAAGATCACAGTGTGAGTAAAAATTACTTTATAAAGGTTATGGTAGCTTAGTCGTCATGGTTACCATCATGATCACTTTTCATGAGTATGTTGGAAGTTTCCCGTCAAAGTCTGATATTTTGTTGACCCATCCATCTGCTGTAACCTTGTCTTTCTGTGGACTTCTTTGTCATTTTTTAATAACACCGACTCACTTCCTCCTTTGCTCTCAAAATAAATATCATGGCTGCTACAACTTTTTACCATTTAAAATAAAAGTGTGTTAACTTAGTGCACTAGCGAGAATATCCATTGCTGTCGCACTTCCAGAGATAACAGTCTAAAATAACCAGGCATTTGGTCCCCAAGGGCAACACACAACAATTGTGGGTAACATGTCACAACACCCCTGCCTACTTCTCCTATGCAGGCTCACACACCAGCAGTGTCTTAATATGAGCTGACAAGCGTCAACACATCAGCATATGCCATCATTCAAGATCAAAGAGATCGGGTGTGTTCAGGGTGGTATGGCCGTAAGCAAGGATATGCCATATCTATTTCACAACATCAGTGGATGGTAGCTATTCAGAGAAGTAGCAAATGCATTTAGTTACTGGAGTGGTGTCACAGCTACTGTATACAGAATACTTCCTCTGGCTACAGGGTCACTGTGTGTTGCACTTCCGAAATATTTTTTTTTCCTTTCTTCTCCATTTCCCTTTTATTTGCTGTGTATCTGTTACTGCCTCTATAATTTCACACAGTTTGCTAGTATCACTTTGTGCTCAGGCCATTCCCTCTCTTCCGCTTCTCTGTCCTTCCTACCTTCACAGAGTGTTTCTGTTGGATTTGTTCCCAAAACAGGAGGACAGCGGTTTGCTTTCAGTTTGTAATTGCAGTTGTAATTGCTTATATAGACAAAAACCTGAAATACCACGCATGGATCCATACCATTAACAGAAGCTTCTCAAGAACAATGTTGCAAACTAGGCCTATACGGAGGCTAAATGCAAGTAGAATTAAATATTTTGAAATGTAAATAAAATAGCTAATGACACTAAACGGCACAAATTACCTCTTATACCACTTTTCTTCTATTATGGGTTAATAGGAACCACCTTTTATATATTTTATGCATATTTTATTTTATATATAAAATATAAGGTCAGTCTATTACTCTTTTTGACAAAAGGAAAAACTGACATGTTTGTGTCTGAATTCACCAACAGTGACAGGTTTGCTCTTTAGATTTTTTTAACATTATATGTTAGAGTGGGGGGGAAACCTAATGCTTTAAACACCTACTGTAACTAAATAATAATTAATTCCATTTTCATAGTAAGCCTCCAAGAAAAATGATTGCCAAGAACTTTCAAAAGCCTACAGCTGGTCCTGCAAAACCCCCCTCTTCCTCCTTATTGCTCTCTCGCCCCCTCTGGTGAGACCAGCTGTCTCATAGCAACAGGATGACACTGTTCCTGATTGCCTGACCACCTACACACACACAAATGCATTGTACACATAATCATGTATCCCTGACAACATTAAATTGCCTTACATTTAATTCCTGAAAACCAACATCAGCATAACTACTGCTCTCACTTGAAACCAATCCGACAGATTAATCTAACCCTAACTACTGAATTTAAATTGTATTGTTAAGCAGAAACTGGCTATAAGTTTAACTCAAACATGGCCTAAACTATACTGTCACTAGTTTAAAACAACTCTGAAAAAACAAACATACTTAGTGTCAGGCAAGCTAGACAGTTAACTCCAATCAGTTAACGTCTTCATCAAAACAAAATTATTCTGAAATCATTGATGTGAAACAACACTGTTCCCCATTTTAATGAAGATGGATATAAAAGACAAAGAATAATTCAATGGGTAACATGGGCTGCAGATAACACACCACTGCATTGCCTTTGACTGAGTTTACGACTCACTGCCTGGACTGGGAGAGGATGAACAAGGTTACACTGTCTAACTCTAAACTCACTCCAAACTTAAAACATCAACCTTAATTTTAAGGATCTACGTGTTGGGGACTTGCTTTTCGATGAAGACATTATCAAAATGTCACAGTGCAAAATTGTAATAAATACATGTTCCTAGCTCTAGTCTTTTTTCTTTTGTATTTTTTTCATTATAAGAAAACATATTTTATGTTTCCATATGAATGTATTTTCTGTTTTTCCATTTCAGCAAACTTTCATGAAATACCCACATATCTAGAAAAAAGCGTGAGGTTAATGTGTTTACATGTGTTTTTGTGTAAAAGTGCTTTTTGTTGTTAAGGTGGACTGATAAATAGATTCAGCAAAAACTCCTTTACAGTTAATACAAGCTGCAGATCTATTTTTCAACCAGACCTTGGTCTCCGAGAGGCAAGTAAAGCATGCTGCTGTGATCAATGCCCATTCATAACAGCAAAGTTAAAAATAATAATAATAACAATACTCTTTGGGCTTTTTCAAATAAAGTCTTTATTTTTACATTACTTTTAGTTGAAAAAAGGCAAGATGGCCTCTTCTTGGTGAAATTACAAAAAACTGTGTGCATAAAGAACTTCAAAGTGCAGGAATGCAGAGCATACACACATACTTACAGATGTAAACTGAAAAAGAAACACACACGTCGATGCATGCATGTGCCAAAATCCATCTAAAACAGAAACTATCTGCACTTTCTTTCATGTCTTTGGAAAACTCAATACAGACAAAAAATATGCAAGAGGAAAAAAAATTAAAAGAAAAAGTTTGAGAAAAAAAATCCTTTTTTCTACTGAGCTGGTTCTCACAAGGAATAGCAGAGTATCTATTACACATCAAAGGCGCAACACTCTGTTTTTTCCTTTTGACTCTGTTTCCCTTCTAATAAAGAGAAAAAGGGTTGAAACTAGCAATGAAAAGAATAAAAAGGGGAATGCTGTGGTAAGGACGGTGGAAAGAGATGCTCTTTAAACTTTAATAGATTGTTTCTCTCTCTTCCAGGTAGCTTTTTTTGCTGATGACATTCTTAAAATGATTTCTTTGTATAGAAGTTGGTAAAATGTGCTATGCTACACTGTTGCACCCTCAAAAATGACAGTAAGGGCATAAAGATTTTTTTAAAGGGTCTTTTGTAAAAAAAAAAAAAAAAAAAAAAAAAAAAAAGAACAAACACCTGATATCAAGCTATTCAGACACTGGCATTCCCAAAAATAAGCACACACACGTAGCCTGATACCATCAAACATTAATATTGCAGAGACAAATGCACACAAAGCATCAAAAGCAGGTAGAATGACAAGATCAAGAGAATCCCTGCATGGAAAAAAAAATAACATCACAACAAAATATCAAAAATAAGTCTCTTTCATGTCATGACAAAAAGGAATAAGTAATTTTACCCACAATGCAGTTTTTAAGTTCAGGAATGAAAGACACATAAGCTGTCCATCTTCTTTTGTGACATGAACAACATGTAAAGCTATTTCTGAGCAAACAAGTGAACAAATAATGAGCTCAAATCACAACATATGGATCAGGCTCTGATCAACACACTGGAGGTTCAGTATATTGTTGTAGTTTTGCTTTATTTGATGTTGTATTGATGATAGAAGAGAACAACAATCCTTATAGTTGTCTCTATGAGCACATGCGTACACACAAAGACATTCATTTAGGCCCCAGTTACACAGGCCTAGACCATCTGATTAAACTAGTTACAGTGGCATAACGTGTATTCTTCGACTGGTTGGTTGGTTATTGGAGCTTGCCGGCTGGTCCATCCGGGAGAACCCTCTTGGCGTTACTTTTAGTTGGAAGAAAAGAGTAAAGGTGGCCACTTGTTGGTAAAATTATAAAATATTTGCAGACGAGTTGGCATGGAAGATTCTAACTTGCCAACTAACCCTTGCCAACTACTTGGCAAGTGATAGTCAAAGTGTGACACAAATAAGAACCAGTCACATTTGATAGTAAATTTCCTTTTGAAGTGTGTTGACACAACAACTGACTCAGTGTTCTCTTTTTCCATTTTGCATTATTTTTAAGTTTCACTAAAGAGTAAATGGCGAGAAGTTGCAAGCCTTGGGTTTCATCAAAACTAAGGGTGACCACAGGTCCCTACGACATGAGCGGGCCCAAAACTGGGACTTTCTCTCTCAAGTAACTTTATATTTAAGATGCTAAAGCATATCGTTAGGGCTGGATCGGGTGACCCTGAATCCTCCCTTAGTTATGCTGCAATAGGTGTATGCTGCTCGGGTATTCCCATGATGCATTGAGTATTTCTTCTTCAGCCACCTTCTCACTTACTATGTGTTAATAGACCTCTTTCCACTGAATCATACTTATTATTAATCTCTGGCTCTCTTCCACAGCATATCTTTTATCCTGTCTTCCCTCTCTCACCCCAACCGGTCGCAGCAGATGGCCGCCCATCCCTGAGCAGGAGGTTTCTTGCTGTTAAAAGGGAGTTTTTCCTTCCCACTTTTGCCACAGTGCTTGCTCATAGGGGGTCATATGATGTGATGCCATTTGATATTATACAGCAATTTAATTCACTGGCAACATGCTATTAATTTGTAGTTATCTTAACTACAAAAAAAGACACACACTGCTCTGACATTCGAAATCAAAGATGTGATGCCAGAGACCTCTGTGGGTGGTCAGATCTCAGCCAAGAGTGTGTGCACATTCACTACTTGATGTTCTAATTTGTGTGAGAGTCCTGCCTTCTGGGTAGAAGCCTCACTCTGAAGTTTGCCAGCCACTGAAGAACTCCTGCGTGATCTGCTCCCATAAGTCACCACTACTTTCCTTAACTATAGTGAGGCAATTGTGCGTCTTTTCTCCTCACGCCTTCCTAGGAATGATAAAACAGAATCTATTTGTCAGTCACACTGAAGAATATCAATTGTACATATGTTAACGAGCATAAGCTGCAAATTCAAAGGTATTGATTTAAGTGATTATTACCCTGATAGCGCATTCAGAGACAGATATCAATTACATAAGATATATGGCACAAGACGCATGGTTATCTTAGCTGCCAGTTTCAGGATCTGAATCAATTTAGCAGATAGAATCAGGCTTAAATCTGGCCAGCAGCCAAGGATATTTTTACAGGAGTTTGGGTCAAGAAGTTAAAAGCTAGCATTTTTCAGTCAATTTTACAATTTTAGGAAGCATCCATTTTCTTTGTTTCTGGCTCTTTTATGTTCATTCTGACCTTCACTTTTTGCCTTTAATTCTTACACTCAGCTCTGGCTTTCTTTTTTGCATTCTATATACCTTCCTCTACACTTCTTGCCTCGATCTTGCTTTCTTCTTCTGTTTTGCGTGCTCTCCTTTCTGCCCTCTGTCTATTGCTGCATTATCATCCATCTGTAGCTCTCTCAGGTGAAACACAGTCCTCTGTCCTCCTTTCCATCACTCCATCTCTTTCTGTCCTTCACTCTCCCACTTCTGAGTTACGAGAACAGACAGTGACAAGGACCTTGTCCTATTCTGCTTCATTTCTCTCAATTTATTTTCTCTTCCCCAGCCTTTGGGTCCCTGTTTTTATTTAGAAATAACATTGGCTCTGGAAGATCACAGTCATAATCACAAACTATAAATACTCCTGAATTACTTTCAAGATCAGTTGATTCGTTAGTGACATGTGACGCTACATTTGGCCACATTTAAACCCAGCACATGCACAAAGCTCAAGACCTGTATTTATATTAAAGTAAATTGCTAATCCAAATCAGGCAGTACATTGATACATTACATGCATAAGAAAAATAACATTTATTCACTATATGATGGGAAAATTGTAAAGTAGGTGACTGCTACATTTTGTAAAATGGAAATGAAATCCAATTTTAATGAGTTTAGAAAAGGCATATTTTTCAGCTGTGAATGTAATCCAAGCAAATTGAAGGAGAAGCGTGGTGTGGAAAACATGTTAATGTTATCTCTCTCCTTTTGTCACACTTGCTATCTCAATTAAACTAAGTTCCTCACAGTCTTCAATGAATTACTGCAAAAGCTGGCACAAATAAGAACAGCACATAAAGGAAGCAAGAGAGCGAGAGAGAAAGGTGTCTAGAGGTGTCTGTACCTGGACTAGACTGGACACTTCATTCCCCCCATCACCTCACTTTCTGTCTGTCCCTCTACATTTCCCAGAGCTTATTTCATGCCCCTGAAATCTAGCACCAGGTGTTGGTCGCCTTGCTGGCATATAACTCAACTCAACCTCCTCCATATTACTCTGTCGTTCCGCTCCATCCAGCCCTCGATCTCTCCTCTTTCCCTCCTCTTCTCTGTGCTGCTCTTGCTTCATTTGGCTCATGATGAGGTGTCACCACTCTGTCCTTGAGTAGACGAGAATCCCCTCTGACAAAAAGTGTTTGTGTGTGCGTATGGATCCCAGCATGTGTGTAATGTGTTTGCCTGTTCCTGCCTTTCGCTGCAAATGTGTATGTGTGTATGTGTGTGTGCATGCGCGTGTGTTCAACATGTGTGTGGCCTACCCTAGCCTGCAGAAGTGAAAGACATCAGGATTGTGCTGTCACAGCAGGAGAAGAGATGATTTACTTGTCAGGGGGCTGAGGGACAGGAAGGCAGATACAGCTAACAGATAAATGCACTGCTGCTGGTGGGATAATGTAAAGATGCTAGGCAATACTGCAGGGACAGTACAGCTGAAGGACCATTGATGCAGAGCGAGTTGGGGCACAGGTTGTCTGGCTCCTGCAGTCATGTTTGTTTCAAATTATGATTCATATGGTGTCACCTTCATATCTTCAGCATTTTTGGCTGTACCTTATTTTCCAGCTTAGAGAGTTAGAACGTCCTGTGGTCATGTGGTTCTAACACAACGCTATCCAATTAGGCTGAACAATCTTCAATTCACAAATGCATATATTGGATCTTAGGGGCAATCTTAAGGCAATGCCCTACAATGTCAAAAATCGTCATGTTATATATTAAAAACAGGCTGAAGTCATCATGTTGTAATAAAAACATCATAAAACATAAAATTTTTGGTATAGCCAGTGCTCTTCGGGAGGAATTGCAGTCTCTGAGTGTTCTTTGCATTTGGGTTGGACATCACCTGCTTCTAGCATTTCCTACTTTGTTAAAATTATAATTAATAGTGTATTTTTTATACAGCTGTCATATCAAATCACAGTTGATATGATAAAGCACAATGTAGTAAACTGATTTTTAAATAAAGTAGAAAAATTAACAATATAAGGACATAATAAAATGTTCACAAAACAGGGAGCGTAATTAAGCTATTTTAATATAGGCTGTGTGTTTTGGCTGTTGTGACACCACAACCGCTGGGATGAATAAAGTATAACATGCCTTATTGAATCCTATCTTGTCTCATCTTAGAGATTCAAATTTGTCACTGAAAAAGCAACCCAACGTAACCCATTTACCCTAACAGAGAATTTTGCTAACAAGATTGAAGTATCGTGAAATTCTTTAAATAAGATTTGTTCAGTACTTTTACTGTTTGTTAATAAAATTAACACAACTGAACTTTTTAGAGTGTTAACAGTGCCAAGGCTGGTATTTATCAACCTGGGTCAAAATCATTTAACCCTAATATTTAATTCAATTGTAATATTGAGCTAAATTTATGTCATAATGGCATCAAAGTCTGTGCTTTGGGACGTGACAGACAGGACAAGATGGTGTATAAGGAGACGAATATTACCCTGTCATTTCAGTGTCAGTTCCACAGTCTCTGTAAATGATAACCAAGCTGGGGCACATGATAGCTGGCTTGCTGCAATGACAAAATAAATGTTATCAAGGAATAAAGGTTACGCCGCATGTGCAAGTTGGAGGCTGAGAATGCAGGGAGTGAAAAGTCCATATCTGCTTACAGCATTTGGAGGTATAGCCTCCTGCACAATCATGAGGTAAAAATTAGAGAAAAATGTGTTGTCAGTATAAAATAATCAGATTTTCTGAAGAGTGGCTAAGCTAAATACTGCACTACCATTTAAGTTAAGTTTAGTTTATGGCCTGTGTGCATTACAGAATATGAGTCCAAGTGCAGCGCTAAGACTTGCCCAGTGTTAAAAATGTTATCTCAGCCAGATTTACACTAAAGCCACAACAAAGAGCCACTGATTTGTGTACCTGACAAAACAGGCGATCATTAGCTTGTCATAGCTGGACCACATAATTACCAGATCATGATTACCTTGTCATTACAACATAATTCAATTTTGAAATAAAATTGTTGTTGAGAAACAGAGTCATGTTGCAATAAGCTACAAATGATCATAGCAATTTGTGAAGAATTTAATGACTGAGATCTGAGACTGTTTAGCACCACTGTGCAAAGCAGCATATTAACTTGTCATTGCTGGACAGGGGGACATAGCCTGCAGCAGTGCACATGATGACAACTGTAAAGGTCCCTTCATGGTGAGCTACACCTCAAATTAAAATCTAATATTGAACAGTGAACAGCCTTGTGACATTTATGCTGCAGATGAAATGGCACCACATCGTTTCATTCTTTTGGACAGAGACAAATTTGTACATCTCTCAAAACCACTATCTCTGAAGTAGTCACAGTGGACAGAGGAAAAATGTACAAGATAATGAAAGTCTGCAGAACAAATGCACACCCGCTATTTCCTTGATTGCAATTTTCAGTGAATTAAGGAGAGACTGTTGTGGTCATTTGCAACACAATTTCAATAGTGCTGCAATACTGAAAATAATTCATTCAATATGTCAGTGACAGGTCAGCTGAAACAAGCATTTGAGCGTCAATGCCAGAATCAGGGGTATAGAAAACATCAAGGCCATGTAGTCGAGCTATGTGACATATCCAGGATGAACTGTGCCATGAGCCTTGATCATGATGCTGATACTGCAATGTATTTTTCATATGCCACATTTCATGGTAGAGTGCTGATAATACTGCTCCTCATAAAAATGTTTCATTAAACTGAGGAAGGATCCTTTATGCACTGACATACCATGGCACCTGTTGTGTCTGCTGTATAACATTTAAAATTATATTGATATTTACACTGATACAGTGTTCAAAGTGATATTTTGCTTTTAGACATTGCGGTGTACATGCTGCTAGTATGGGCCACTACTCTGGCCAAGACTAAAAATGCAGCAACAACTATTAGATTATTTAATATGAAAGCTTGTAAATGTATTTCCTTTTCTCCCACTGGGGCTGAATCTTAATCACTTACCTGATTTCCCCCTTGCATCAAAAGTCGATCAGCGTTTTCAGTTTACCAGTGAAATATGTCTGCAAAAAGCAATAGATGAATGTGAATGCTGTTTGAGGTAATTCTGGATGATTTCACTAAATTCCACTCAGCTCAAAATATCAAAAAAATAAGAATGATGAATCTGGCGTTGCTGAGCCACTCTTTCTCTGTTTGCTGTTCTTGCTTAATGCTGTGTGCAAAGTGACAGAAAAAGTGCGTTTTTTCACCAGTTCTTATTATTTCACCTTTTCTCAGTTATACTTTGGAATTTAGACAGATAGGTATCAAGCTGAAATAAAAGATTTTAGTAAACGGTTTCAAAGAAGTAATAAACATACCACTGCACTACAAGGTTTTAAAATTGTTTACTGTTATTAGTGCTCTTATTTCGGCCTAACTGGAGAAATAGAAGAATATTTTTTAAAAGAAACCACTGTAACTTTGGAGGTATTGCGTATGCTGTAATGCTGCTGCAAAAATGTGTATAGCTTTATAATATACACTCACATTATTAACGCAGCAAAAACCCAAATTTTCTTCCTTTCATTCACACACTCTACAGTAAGTGCAGATGTGATTGCTGTGGAAAAGGAAGAAAGTAGTTGCAAGAGTATGAGAGAACATAAAGTGGACAGAGCATTCCCTTGTGCAAAACTGGCTAACATAGGGTATAAAGGTCACACAATGAGAAACAAATGCACAACACTGTCACGCACCCCCTGAGGCTTTCACAGGAAAGGTTGAGTGGCAAGTAGCGAGGTGCGGCATCAGTCATTGTTAAGACTGATCGCTCGTTTGGAAGCTTTAGGCTCCACTGGGATATGTGTGTGTGTGTGTGTTGTGTGTGTGTCTGAGTATGTATGTTAGTGATTACTGCCATGAGTGGTGATCTGGGGACAAGTACACAGTAAATGCACCACAGGCAAACACAAATGGATTCATTTGTGTTTGCCCGTGGATGCAAAAGGTTTATATAGTAATGCATTCACACATTTACACCTATTTCCTCAATGGTTATTATATGCATAAAGTGGTCGTCTGCAGGACTCTGTCTGGCCAACTGTGTGTGTTTGTAATTGTTTAAATCATATAGTGATGCGGACCCTAGAGTCTCCCCGGGGCCAAGATCAACCCCACCATGTTTTCTCTCTGCTAACAAAACATGTCTGCAGTCTGCTCTGCCTTTTTCCCCATGTATCTACTGAGTAATGCATCCCCAGACAACTCCCATTTCATGATTTCTTGTATATCGACGAATGTGACTTAGGTATGCTGCATGCATTCCTAAAATATCCCTGATGCTTAATTAAATTCTCACATGCCTCAGTTAAGCTTAGTGATTCAACAAAAGGTGAAAACCACTGCTGACCATAAAGATCTCAAATTTTAAAAAAACAACAACAACATCTTGATGATCTGCAAGGCTTTTAGAAAAATATACTGTGGACCGAAGTTGAACTTTTTGGAAGGTTTGAGTCCCTTTACATTTTGTGCATTTCGTGTAAATTTCTTAAAAAGAACATTGTGCCAACAGACCAACATGTTCGTCTAAGGCTGTTTTGCTGCTTCGGGACCTTGATGACTTAATTGATGTCGTAACGGATGGAACCATGAATTCTGCTCTGTAACAGAAAATCCTGATGCATCTGGCCATTAATTAAGTTGCATAACCCAACTCAAGCACGGTTGGGTTATGCAACAGGAAAAGGATCCAAACCGCACTAACAACTCAACCACAAAAAAATACAAAAAATATAATAAAATAAAGAAAACAAAATGAAGATTTTGGATTGCCCAAACCAGGCACTCCTAATTGACGTCCAATTGAAATGCTTTGGCATAATCTTAAACGGGGCATTTATGTTTGAAAGCTCATCAATGTGGCTGAAGTAAAACAAAGAAGAGTGGGCCAAAATTCCTCCACGCCAATATGAAAGACTCAGAAGATTGCTGTTCTTGCTCCCAAGGGTGGCACAACCAGTTATTAGATTTAGGGCTCAATTGCTTTTTCACACAGGGCCAGGTACAGTGGGGCAAAAAAGTATTTAGTCAGCCACCGATTGTGCAAGTTCCCCCACTTAAAATGATGACAGAGGTCAGTAATTTGCACCAGAGGTACACTTCAACTGTGAGAGACAGAATGTGAAAATAAAATCCATGAATCCACATGGTAGGATTTGTAAAGAATTTATTCGTAAATCAGGGTGGAAAATAAGTATTTGGTCAATAAGAAAAATACAACTCAATACTTTGTAACATAACCTTTGTTGGCAATAACAGAGGTCAAACGTTTACTATAGGTCTTTACCAGGTTTGCACACACAGTAGCTGGTATTTTGGCCCATTCCTGCATGCAGATCTTCTCGAGAGCAGTGATGTTTTGGGGCTGTCGCCGAGCAACACGGACTTTCAACTCCCGCCACAGATTTTCTATGGGGTTGAGGTCTGGAGACTGGCTAGGCCACTCCAGGACTTTCAAATGCTTCTTACGGAGCCACTCCTTTGTTGCCCGGGCGGTGTGTTTTGGATCATTGTCATGTTGGAAGACCCAGCCTCGTTTCATCTTCAAAGTTCTCACTGATGGAAGGAGGTTTTGGCTCAAAATCTCACGATACATGGCCCCATTCATTCTGTCCTTAACACGGATCAGTCGTCCTGTCCCCTTGGCAGAAAAACAGCCCCATAGCATGATGTTTCCACCCCCATGCTTCACAGTAGGCATGGTGTTCTTGGGATGCAACTCAGTATTCTTCTTCCTCCAAACACGACGAGTTGAGTTTATACCAAAAAGTTCTACTTTGGTTTCATCTGACCACATGACATTCTCCCAATCCTCTGCTGTATCATCCATGTGCTCTCTGGCAAACTTCAGACGGGCCTGGACATGCACTGGCTTCAGCAGCGGAACACGTCTGGCACTGCGGGATTTGATTCCCTGCCGTTGTAGTGTGTTACTGATGGTGACCTTTGTTACTTTGGTCCCAGCTCTCTGCAGGTCATTCACCAGGTTCCCCCGTGTGGTTCTGGGATCTTTGCTCACCGTTCTCATGATCATTTTGACCCCACGGGATGAGATCTTGCGTGGAGCCCCAGATCGCGGGAGATTATCAGTGGTCTTGTACGTCTTCCATTTTCTGATGATTGCTCCCACAGTTGATTTTTTCACACCAAGCTGCTTGCCTATTGTAGATTCACGCTTCCCATACTTTTCCTGGTGTCCTTCGAAAGCTCTTTGGTCTTGGCCATGGTGGAGTTTGGAGTCTGACTGTTTGAGGCTGTGGACAGGTGTCTTTTATACAGATGATGAGTTCAAACAGGTGCCATTCATACAGGTAACGAGTGGGGGACAGAAAAGCTTCTTACAGAAGACGTTACAGGTCTGTGAGAGCCAGAGATTTTCCTTGTTTGAGGTGACCAAATACTAATTTTCCACCCTGATTTACGAATAAATTCTTTACAAATCCTACCATGTGGATTCATGGATTTTTTTTTCACATTCTGTCTCTCACAGTTGAAGTGTACCTCTGGTGCAAATTACTAACCTCTGTCATCATTTTAGGTGGGGGAACTTGCACAATCGGTGGCTGACTAAATACTTTTTTGCCCCACTGTAGGTTTGGATAACTTTGTTCCCTTAATAAAAGAAATCATTATTTAAAACTGTATTTTGTATTTACTTTGTTTTTGCAGGAAAGAGGGAAATACATATTGGTAAGGTTCTCTTAGGGAGCCTCTGATGGCGCTAGACCAGCTGTTTCTAGTTCTTGTTTCAAGAAACATTTTTTAAGAAACATTTTTGCTAAGAAAAAACAGTCCATTTTAAGTCTAAGAAGAAAGAAAACAGCATTACTTTCCAAACTACCAGTGTATTTTCCTTAATTATTACGCAGCACAGCTGTGTTAGCTCATCTTCAAGCAATTCATAATGTCAGGTGGTTTAAAGTTCACATACACATAGAACAGAACACATACATGCCTACAAGCAATGTGAAGGAGAGGGGTTCATACTGTGAATTACTTTACTGCTCAGCAAACATAACAAAACTCGTAAACTCCAATATGCACACACACTCATGAAGTCTAAACACTGTAAATTAACCTTTAAAAGGCCAATTCTAGCCCCATAGCTATTAGACCTTTAAACACTGCTACCCAAGCAATACACACACGCACACCCACCCCCGCACACACTCACACGCACACAAACATGAATAAACATAAACACAGAAAAGCCATGATTGCGAGTGAAATTCTATTTATGTAACACACACACACATGCACAACCACACTATGTTGTGTAATGGAAATATTCTTTCTGCAAAATTGGGTAATTAACTGTAAAATGAACTGATGTGGATAAAGAAGGTTACTGACTACTTCACTCTGAAACTTACCTTCAATATGGCACACTCCTGCTCCCGGCCATCTCTAAGTGAATGTGTGGGCATGTGTGCATTATTGAATTTATAATGAAATTAAAAAACACTGTGGTATGAGTAAGAAAAAGGTAAAAAAAAAAATTTAAAAAAAAGAAGCCTAGAGTAATTTGGGAATAGTTTTAACCTGTACTCATTTATATACTGTAATGCCAAGTATTCACAAGTCTGCCTTTACACACATACGAACATGAGTGAAATCCCATTCTTAATGCATTTGGTTTAGTATGATGCTGGCCCACCCTTTGTAGCTCTAACAGCTTCAACTCGACCATTCTTCCAGAAGTGCATGCATTTGTGGGGTTGAACACTGATGTTGGACGAGAAGGTTTGGCTCACAAATTCCACTGTAACTCATCCCAAAGGTGTTCTGTTGGGCTGAGGTCAGGACTCTGTGCAGGCCAGTCAAGTTTTTCCACAGCAAACTCGCTCATCCATGTCTTTATGGACCTTACTTTGCGCACTTGTGCGCAGTTCTGTTTCAACAGAAAGGGACCATCCTCAAACTGTTCCCACAAAGTCAGAAGCATGAAATTGTCCAAAATGTCTTGCTATGATGAAGCATTAAGAGTTCTTTTCACTGGTACTAAGGGGCTGAGCCCAGCTCCTGAAAAACAACCTCACACAATAATCTCCCCTCCTTTACACATGACACAGTGCAGTCGGAAAAGTACCATTCTCCTGGCAACTGCCAAACCCAGACTCGTCCACCGGATTGCAAGCCACAGAAGTGTTATTCGTCACTCCAGAGAATCCAGTGGCAGCATGCTTTAAAACATTTAAAACATTGCATTTGAGTTGCTGCTATTCCCAATCACTTCCATTTTGCTGTAATTCCACTAATAGTTGACTATCTTTTTCAATATTTTTTCATTGTTACTCCAGGTGTTAGAAAGTAGGGGGAAAAGTAGACGACTGTTCAATACAGAGGCAATGGTGATATTAATCAACTGAAATACATTTTTAACTCTGCATACATGAGAACTGAAGTACACTGGCTAGCTACTAAAGGTTGCCTCTGTTAAGTGAAATTAAAATACATCAGTACCTTACCAGTCAACACTGATTATCACTTTAACCCCAAATGTAACGTAAGTCCGTGTCAAATTTATCAATGAATGATAGAAGGGAGGGATTTATCTTAGTTCAAAATAGTATAGGTTAATAAGTTACCTTGATTTGAGCAAGTGTTGATTAGTTTAATTAGACAAACAATTTTGTCTAAATACCAAAATTGAAAAAAAAAACAGAAATATTAATATGTCAGTCTTGTGTTTTCTATTCATTTGCACATTATGCAATGCCGTGTGATGTTCCAATTCCAATGGCTAAGAAACTTCAAAGTGGTTAAATTCACATTCAGCTGCCTATTGCAGTGGAATAATTTGCCACCCGGAAAGGTTGCCAGTTCGAGCCCCGGCTTGGACAGTCTCGGTCGTTGTGTCCTTGGGCAAGACACTTCACCTGTTGCCTACTGGTGGTGGTCAGAGGGCCCGGTGGCGCCAGTGTCCGGCAGCCTCGCCTCTGTCAGTGCGCCCCAGGGTGGCTGTGGCTACAATGTAGCTTGCCATCACCAGTGTGTGAATGTGTGTGTGAATGGGTGGATGACTGGATATGTAAAGCGCTTTGGGGTCCTTAGGGACTAGTAAAGCGCTATATAAATACAGGCCATTTACCATTTACCATTAATGTGATGCCACAGTCAGGAATCGTAATGCATCACAGCCTATCTGTTATGGATTCAAAACTGAAAATGAGGATGCATGCAAATGTTTGGGAAGTCTCCACTACAATAGGAATGAAGTCAGTGTGGCTGAGAGTGAGGCCCCCACTTTCAAATTGTGCAGCTGTCACATTGGCAACCTCAACAAACATGACTGTCACTACAATATAATGTATTTCACACTGGAGCACATTGAGTAATCAGTTCACGTGTGTTTTTGCACTTGTAACATAATTGAACTGAACTGGTGATACACAGATGAAGAATTGCACTCTTTAACTTGGAGGTTAGAGAGGCAAGCTGCAGCCCAGCTCACTTAAATGAATGAGTAATGTTCTCCCATCCCTCAGCAGCTACTTTTGAAGTGCCCTTGGAAAAGGCACTGAACCCCCAATTGCTCCAATTGAGCTGCTCAGTGGCCAGAAATGCAAAACTGTGGCTGCACTGGGTGGTTACCAAATGGATTTAAGTGAAAGAGTGTAACCAAGGTGGGAAAACAGCCACATTGCAAATGCTGTTTCATTCAGTTTCAGGCTTGTATCATAGGTTGGTTCATTTGGCTGTCCACTTTGTGATTAACTAACCATAATTTAGAAGTTATGTTCTATGGTGGCTAGAAAAGGAATTACATTTCCTTGTTTTTTCACCAGTCACAAATTTATAGACACTATTTATAATGTATAGTTATAGTTACATCAGTGTTAACTCATAATCTGTAGACTTACGAAAGATAAACTCCAGGTTTCCTTTGCCTGTTGCAAGTCCAGAGCTTCTGATCTAGAGGGTCAAATTCAATCTGACTGCCCTTATTATACTGTATATAATTTATGGTGCAGCTATTACTAAAGATCAATACCACTTAAACTGCTCTATTGATATTGAAACCTGCACTGATTTATGACCCCATAGGTCTTTGGTTAAAAACACACACATTCACATGCACACACAAACACGCACACACATACCAATTGTAGATTTTATATAATGCAGTGTCTTATCAATGTCCCGATGTTGTCCTTGTTCTCTGTTCATTTCCTGAGAGTGCTTTTTGAAACACACACACACACAGGCACTAGACACACACACATTTGACTAACTGAAGAAAAAAAATCTGGTTTTTCATTAGATTGGATTGCTGTGTGTATATACTGCATGTGTTTGTCTCCACTAGTCCAGAAGGCTATGTGGTCAGTAAGCCTGTGCAGTTTCTCTCTTTCTCTCTCCCTCTCAAACACACACACACACACACACACACACACACACACACACACACACACACACACACACACACACACACTTTTGCTGTATTAGAAAAGCCACTACATTCATTTGCAGTTCCTACACTTTTCAGCATTTAATCATGAATTATGATTTCTTGCATATAAACTCACTCAGATGTGCATACCTTCAAACCTTCACTATACAGAGCATACTGCAGGAGTGTGTATGTGTGAGTACTTCTGAGTGCCAAAACCCAATGCACTCAAACTTAGGGACTGTCACCATTGCCAAGGACATGACACCAGCTCTGCAGAAAACATCAAGCAGATAGATAAAGAGATGGACGTAGCAGAACTAGATGGAAATACTTTAAACTCAATATGTAGTGTGATGTAGTAGTTCTTACGTGGGATGGGAGGTACGGGTGATCATTATTTTTAGAGAATAACAGCTAGAAATCCTGCATGGTCATTTACTTTTTTAAGGAAAGGAAAGGTCATTATTCTTTTAACATAGCGCTATAAAACTAGAGCCACCAACTTTTAATATGCAATCACAGTAACATTCAGTAAGTTCCACTGTACAGAGATTAACAAAACATAATCTAATGACAGCAATGACAGCTTAACTTAATTATTTACCTTTAGTCATTCAGAGAGAATGGGAATAATACATGCGATGCTGAATTTTATTCAAAAAGCTCAGTTGCATTAGCGGCAACCACATTGCTGTTTTAAAAGTTTTAAAACTACACATTTGCTTTTGCTGTTTAGGTGTGTATCCAACACAGTTGTGATTGTTGGTGAGCTGTGCAACTTACAAAGATTCATAACAGAGATGCGCATATATATGTCTTCATATATATCTTTGCATAAATGTAACTATCAGATTGCCATAATATTTTTACACAAAGTTCCCAGAGTTCTTATTTAAACTTGTTATCAATAATTACCTTTGCCGATGATTAATAAGTCGGTAAGTGATTCATCAAATTAACAGAAATGAGTGCATGTCTAAAAGGAACAAGCATCAAATAGACACCAGAAAATAGCAGAGACAAAAACATTAGTACTCACAAAATTCTGCAGGTCAGTTTCATTGGCTAACAGTTAAGGTCATTTTAAAATCCGAACGCCAATTTTGATCTTTTAAATCAGCAACCAGCCAGCTGAGTCCAAGTCCGTCTGGAGCTCTGCATCAGTGCGGTATCAAGGTTCCCTTCTCAGAAATTTGATCACATAAAATGTTGCTTGAAATGTCAAACCTCGGAGGAATTTTATTGATTTGTTAATTTATCTAGTTACTGGTCACCAATAAATGCAGCAGCACGCAGTAAATAGACATTTCCACCCACAGTCTGTGTCTAAATTGTATTCCCTATTGAAAACTCAGTGGTATAATAGGTGTACAATGTATGTGGCCATTAATGGCCATTAATGTGTATACTACAGTGAGCTTTCTTAACTAGAATTATTTACTTATCTTTCAATACATGTCCATGACTGCTAACAATGACCTACTCTAGAGTTAGAGTGAATGTATTTTCATTATATAATTCAAATGTATAATGAATTGAATTAGCATATATAAATAGAGAACCGCATTAAAAACAGCCAAAATACTGAGTGAAAGTTGAGTGATAAATGACTAGCAAACATTAACAGAGGTGGCAAAAAGTACAAACATTCTTCACTTAGGTAGAAGTACGGACACTTACACATACACATTGTTTAAAAAAATGATTTGGCAAAAGTAAAGTACTGATTCAACTTCTTTATTCAAAGTGGAAAAAGTTCCGAAATTCACTCAAAGTATAAAAGTAAAATATAGTTCTTTGGAGGACATCAGCTACCAGCTATTTTGTTCAAACGAAACTGAACTTCATGTCACAAAAAAAATAATACAAACTTTACTTCAACCCAAATTCTAATTCTAAACTATTTAGTCAGCTTGAACAGGTGTTATCTAGAACACACAGAGATTAAAAGCAAATGGAGTTCATCTCTATTTTCTGTTTCCTACAGTGTGAATGACTTTGCCTCTGCACCAAAACAGAAAAATGAGTAAAATCGAGTGTAGTGTTGTAAGGTGGTGAAAAGAATTCATATGGACAATATTTTCGATATTTTCTATTCTGAGCTGCAGTGGATTTTTTTAATGCATCAGCTGCCATGTGCTGGAGCTGCTGCTCCAATATTCACTGCGCTTTCTGGATTTACCAAACAGAATTCAACATAAGCCGATGTTACATGAGCAAGTGTAGCTGATTTCTGACACCTAAACATTATAAGGCTGGAATTCAGTGAATGAATCTAATCAGCATCCCAATCTTTACCTTAAATTAATTTTGAGCTCTCCTACCATTGATGTAACCTAACATTGACCATGAACATCTCATCTTCTCTTCACCAGTCCAACATAGCTGATATTTGTTGAGCTGTTAGAAATGTTGCATTTGAAATTACCTGCTGCTTCAAAAAAAAAGTGATTTCCTTCACGGGGGGAAATAATTATTTGATCTCTTTCTCAATTTGTAAGTTTGCCCACCATCAAAGAAATAAACAGTCTTTCATTTTCATGATAGTTAATTTTGATGGCGAACCAAAAATCAAGGGGAAAAAATATATATGTAGAAAATCTGTGGAGGGAGCCAAAGCTTTGAGTTGCCAATCAGCAGCCAAGAAATCTAAAGGATTTAAAGTTTATTTAAAGAGGAGTGAGCCAAAATTCCTCATTTGATGTTCAAATCTGGTGACCAACTTCAAGAAATGCCTTACTGCTGTGCTTGCCAACAAGGGTTTCTCCACAAAGTACGGAGTTATGTTTTGCTTGAGAATCAAAAACTCACTTCACTCAGTGACATCCATGACAGGATATAGAATTTATGTAATGTGCTTTTTGTAGATTTTTTGGTTAATATTCTGTCTTGCTCCATTAAAATGAAACTACCATGAAAAGAGACTGCATGCTTGGTTCTCTTCTGAATTGCTCACTCGATAATATCATGAACACATCTTTTAAACTTGTGCCAAAAATGGACTGTTCCAGACTTTAACCCCTGAATATAGTGACTACAGTTTTAATTGGTTTGATACTGGGAATTCCACAGTAATGTGAAATAACAACACAGATCAAATGCATTAAACCTAAAGTAATGAGCCTGTTCTGAAAATGTAACAAGCAACAGAAAGGAAATATATCTGTGTTAAAATATGAGGAGTAAAAAGTAAACAATTGTCAGAAAAACAAATATTCCAGTAAAGTACAAATACCTGAAAAGTCTACTCAAGTAAAGTAACAAAGTAGTTGTACTTCATTAATTCTTACCTCTGGTCAAACGTAACTAGAAGCAATGTCTTATTATTGTTTTTTTCCCCATTATGTTGCTCTCATTGTGAAGTGCAAAAAGATTCATCCCACAAAACACCGAATTTGACCTACATGGACATGCAAATGCCTAGGAAATTGGACAAAAATGTCAACGGTTAGAATAAAAGGATAGCGCGAACTATATAAGCGTCCTTCACAAATATAGTCGGGAAAGCAATGTCTAGACAGCCACATAGCCTAAATCTGTGGGCACAAGTACACACAGGTATTTATTTCTTCCCCTTGACATTAGGAATCGCCAGCTTCACTTTTAAGCCAGTAAAAACCTGTATTACACCGAGGGAAATGAAAAGTAAGATTAATAACTCAAGAAAGGGGATAGAAATGATAAGTCTGGTGGCAGTCTTACTTCTCTATCTGTTTCTATGAATGTTTGCTAATTCATTTACACGTCGGGCGCATTCGTCCCGTCGATCGAATGTCCCAACACCGCACAACAGTTCACTGCAACAAATCTTTGTGCAAGCAAAGCTTAGTGAAATTTACCTTACACGCTGAATGCTGACACACGCTCGCCCTCACACTCCTCTTTTAACCAACATGCACGAGTGTGGTTTTATACTTAACAGAAACAGAGAGAGAGAGAGGGAAAGCATATCTTCGATAGTGCTGCAACTACATCCGTTTACTCGACCCGAATGTTAAACCCCATTTGATGATTGTACCTCAAGACTTTCAGATACCAGTTAACCTCCCAGCATCGAAAAGTCACTTGGTCCCCCCAGAAAGAACAAACAACCTGCTGGCCGCCCATCCAACTAACCAACAGTTAACAAGCATCGTCTCATGATATCAGCTTTACCCTTCAGCACCAGTCAGTCATTTGCGGATTAATCCAACCAGCCAATAACAGCCATAAGACAATTCACTCATCATTCCAAGTCACCCAATACGCCACCAGTGTCTCCACTCATCCACCCATACAGAAGGGTATTGCAACTCTCTCTGCAGGAATAAGTGCGCGTCTCTATGCTGCGACTGTCTTACCTTGAGCGCTTCTATATCCAAAGACGTCGAGCGGTCCATGACAGAAAGTGAAGTAGCTTACTGCTAATCAGTCACGAAAATACAAGTCCCACAGGCGGAGAAGATAAGAGGGGAAGAGATTAAAAACGGAAACAAAAAAAAGGAAGAAAAAAAGTTGGGGTGCTCTCGAGAGTCCCAAACTCTGCTGCGATATCCCCTTGATTATTATTAGGATTTGGCTATTAATATTCCAGCACGGCACGACGAATTTTCTCAGTTTCAAGCCTCCCTCTGGGTCGCTTGGTAAAATCAGGACTCCATAGCATGGAAGTACCCCCCGCCTCCAGTCCCCGGTTTGTCCGTGCAGAGAATTGATGGGTGAATTTGAAAATAGATAGAAAAAGAAAAGAATTCGCCGTGCGTAATGTTTTAAGCTGCGGCTTTTGCGCACTTGGTGATCCGTTACGTGTTTTTGTGTTGTTACATCTGACTAAGAAATATCGCCCCTCTGCTGGAATGAAGCCGGGATTTAGACTCTCCTGATAGTCGGTCAGCGGATAAATGCCGTTATATCCCGTGGAATCCCGGTAAATGTGAGTGTGCTGTGTCTGGTGGGCAAATGGAGAGAAGACGTCCGGCTCAGAGAGATGATATTCTGCCTTGCCTGGGCGACTTCCATGCGGCAAACCGCCAGAGATATCAGCTCTCCCTGAAAGAAAAGGGAAAGAGAGAGGGCGAGAGAGAGAGAAGGGGGGAGAGAGAGTGAGAAAGAGACAGAGAGAGAGAGACCGGATGGAAGAAATGCTGAAGATAGGAGATGGAAAACTAGAAAATAGGCAATGATGTTGACGTATATAATTTCAGTGTCTGACGCCCCAGAGTGTGATGTTAGCTGTTTCTTCTCTCTCTCTCTCTCTCTCTGTGTGTGTGTGTGTGTGTGTGTGTGTGTGTGTGTGTGTGTGTGTGTGTGTGTGTGTGTGTGTGTGTGTGTGTGTGAGTGAGAGATGGATTGGGGGGGGCATTCTAATCAATTAGATGAATGGACAATGCTGCTTGCCACAGAACTCAAGAAGGGTATTTAAATGCAGAGGCTGTTGGAAGAGGGTTGTTTCAGAAAGTCTGGGGAAGCTTGTGTGTGGTTTTGTGTGTGTCTGCATTTGAAGTGTGTTTGTGAGTACAAATGCAATGCAAAAGCATTAGTCTGATACACTATCAGTCTTTTGATATTGCAGAAGACGAATCATACTGTGATTGCCTGGGAACAGAAAAATACTGTAAAAGAGTCAGTGAATAGATCATATATATAGATTGACAAAATTTCTTTCTTTTTTGTTATGTTATGGTGTAAACTGTCCTAATTCCTTTACTTAAATTGTCGCCGCCTGCTGACTGCCAGGGCTTTTCCTCATCCATAAAACACCTTTTAAAAAATGTTTGCAAGAAGGTGTAATCATAAAACGAGGTGAGGAAAAGAAAGCGAAGAGAAGATGATGACCAGAGGAGAGCAAAGCAAACTAATACAGAGCTGACGGGGAAGAAGAGCAATGTAGTTGGGTACAAAAGAATGAGAGGAATATTTAAAAGAGGTGACGATAACGGCTTGTCAAGCACTAAGTTGCACAGACCAGGAAGAAAATGGGAAACATAGGGTGACAAGATGTTGGGAAGAAATGTCAGAAATGCTGACTATTCAGTCTAAAAATCTTCAAGACCTGTGCTTTAAAAGTATTGTTAATATCTATAATTGACTTTAGCATCTATCACTAGCCCTAAGAGATGTGTGGTTATGATACATAATATTGTCACAGAACGCATTCCCAAGTGAAACAAAACATATAGCCATACAGTTACAAGAAAGATTTGTTTATCATTTTGCACAGTCATATCATATTTAGCAGTAGTGCATTATTGTTGTACAGAGCTAAGACTGAGAGTTGATGAACACATAATCATAGGAAAACACACAATAACTCCCACTCTCTGTTTCTCTGTCTCACACACACACACACAGCCATAGACTTATTGAATGGCACACTAGAGAACAGAGGAACATTTGTTGAGGGAGTCCGTCAGAGATAACGAACATCATATTAATGAATGCCTCAGTCAATCTCTTTGCTCCTCCCTCTCTGTTTGTCTGACTCTTTTCCTATGTACGCTCATTCGATACATGACTCGCTCTAACTTCCCTGCTGCTATCTTTGCCTCCAGTTCCTTCATATTCCAATCTCTCTGTCTCTCTCGCTCCTCCACTCTCTCGTTTCCCTTTTATTGTTGCATTCTCTCAACCTTTCTGTTGGCTGCACTATTTTCCTTTTTCCTGCAGCTCTGCAATTCAGAGACCACAACCACCTCCATCTAGTTCCACTGTTTCTGTTTTTTTTTCCCTGTAAACTTTGTGTTGCAGAGCAATTAATCACTTTTCTTAGTCCTTGTGATTTTTCATATGGGAGAGTCTGACCCTTGTTGCGGGTACTCGCTACTGTGCTAGCTGGAAATGCCATCACCCATCTTTCCCCTCTCCTGTCTGTGCTTCCAAGCTCTCTCTTTGCCTCTCATTTACAGTGGAGGACATAATTATTTGATCCCCTGCTGAATTTGTAAGTTTGCTCACATACAAAGAAATGAACAGTGTCTCATTTTTATGGTAGCTTCATTTTAATGGAGAGAGTAAAAGTTTCAACCAAAAAAATACAGAAAAGAAACCACATTACATGAAAGTTATAAATTCATTTGCATGTCACTTAGTGATATAAGCATTTAATCCTCAAGAAAAACATGACTGAGTACTTGGTGGATAAACCCTTGTTGGCAAACATAATGGTAAGATGTTTCTTGTAGTTGGTCACCAGTTTTGCACACAATTCAGGAGAAATTTTGGTTCCACTCCTCTTTACAAAAACATTCTCAATCCTTTAAATTTCTTGGTGGACACCTGGCAACTCAGACTACCGTTTTTTCCCCCCCAAATTTACATATAGAACCTACGTCAGGAGACTGACTGGCAACTTCACGTTGGCCTCTCCTCTCTTGCCTTTGTGGCCCTATGAATTGGGCTCTCAGTGCAGCAAATGCATTCTGTGCAGATGTCTTCAAATAAAAATGAAAATGGATTAGCACTGTACTGAATGCAATTTTTACTTTACAAAAAATAAGCAAATTTTTTTTATTTATTTATTTAAACTTAGTTACAGCACACAAAATTCCTTAAATGAGATGCAATTCATTTTTTCCATCTTTCACACTAACCTCTCTGATTCTATGTATCCCTCCTTGTTGCTTTGTGTCAGTACACAAACCCCCATCCAAAACATGCAGTGTGTAATTTTACCTGTCACACTGGTCTAAAGAAGCATGACTGAGTTCTGCAGTAGCAGCAACTGACTTAACATGATTCTCTGTGTCTCTCTCCCCCTGCTCTCCCTCTGCTCTCCCTCTGTTCCTCTAGCTTCAGATCAGACAGGAGTTTTATTCTACTTAAATGCAAAGTGCGGCTGTTTGCTTTGCTAGATGCAAAGAGAGCAAAAACTCAGGAGAGGGTCACTTTTTTCCCCTGCCTCGCAGTATAAAGTTTGACAGCAACTTATAGGTCACTGCTGAGTGCTAGATACTTTGAGAAAAACATAGAGGATTGACATGAAAATGCTTCAGTGCCCCAGAGAAGAATTATGGGACAGTGAGAGAGTTCCAGTAATCCTAATTTAACTAAAGCAGTGCTTCCTTATCCTTATCCAAGAAAAATGGATTAGATGAAATTAGGGCTGCCACGATTAGTCGACTAGTCACGATTATGTCGACTATTAAAATCGTCGACGACTAATTTAATAGTCGACGCATCGTTTGAAGCTTTGTAAGATCACAAAGGACGCAGGAATGAGTACCGGTAGTAGGATTTAAGAGTGTAATAACGGACTAAAACAGAAGATGGCAGCACTGCATGTACAAGGATGCCAGCTGCCGTTAAACCCCGAAGAAGAAGAAGCTGTGTCCCAGAATTCATAGCGCAGCTGTCAACAATGGCGGCAGCTAGTTAGTTTTAACTTTACTCTTATTATTCTTTCTGGGGCACAAAATAAACGTTTAACATATTTTCAGGCTTGAATGTAGCTGTGTAAACCTCAAATATCTGCTCAGTTTATCAAGACACCACATATTTTCAAAAGCGCTCCGACGTTTTCGGAGACGTCTGTTACCCACTAGCTCGTTAGCTAGGCGGGGGCAAGGCTAACTAGAGCCGTGAGAACACCGGACTCCCGGCAAATCGTTTTCAAACCCACCGCCGTCTTTCGCTAGTCAGGTTAAACATATATATAAGTCACTTAGATAACTTAAAAATGTTATTGTTTGGCTTTCTTTAGTATTTTATTTGTTCCTGAGTAAATCGGTTTGGCTGAGATTAAAGTTATAGTTTTTGCACAGCTAAAACTGTCAAGCAGACAGCTGATTGTCAGAAGTGTGAGACGCTGGAGAATATACTCCGGTGTCCTGTTATATTTTAGAAAGCAAGGAGTTTATTAAACTTCACCGAAACAATCTGCAAATTTCATTAAAAATTAATAAACTACCATCTTGTCTTTATTTTTAGTTAGCACAAACACTTCAAGCTGTAAGCTAATGATAGTTATGTAAGACCAGATGCTGCTGGTGCAATAAGCTGTACGTCCAATGGATGATGATCTGATTAGTCGACTAATCGCAAAAATAATCGGTGACTAGTCGACTATCAAAATAATCGTTTGTGGCAGCCCTAGATGAAATTGCATTTCCTGGCACAATACAATGCTGTTTTTCTATATCTTGAAATAAAGATTTAAGGAAAACAGAAATATTCCAGAGGTCATCTGATCAAAACTTTTACCAGGTGCAATCTGCAGTACAACTTAAACAATAACCAAGTAAGGTAATTCCCAGGAAATCGTTTTGCAGCCACGGCCAACAAGTCTGGGAATGTTTCCATGATTGAGCGCTATCGAGTGAATGAACTGTGAATTAACAAGTCTGTAACATGTACTGATTGTTTCATGGTGCACTGGCTTTAATAGTCCATTATGCGTTTAATTTAACACAGACACACTCGGGTTTTTGTTTGTGTCTGTGTGTTTTCATATACTCATTATTTATTCATTCACATACACATATATTCATTTTCCCCTTAAAAACAGTGGTTTAGATGAGAAGCATTGGGGGAGGTTTTTTTCTCTCCAGAAAGCCATTACAGTCTGCAACAGCCACTGGAACTGAGCTAGTAACTTCTCTCAGTCCTTAAAAAACACATGCTTCAGTTTTCGATTAAATATATCTTAACTTGACAGACTGATTGATTGATTTATCAATCTTTTGATTGATTTATACGGAATGTTTACTTGCCCTCTGCTTATATTTTACACTAAAAATAAAAAAAAAAAGACTAAAGTTTTTGGTAGGCCAACCGGAAGGCTGGCGACAAAGGTGGGGACCCTCAGGCGACAGGCTGGGACTTCGCAGGGCACATAGTAGGCTCCGGTGACCCCTCAGACCACAGGTTCAGGCGGCACGGGTCCCTCTGGCTAAGTCACTGAGGCATGCGGAATCTGCAGGAAGCTGGAATGGGTCAGCTGAGCACCCAGCAGACGCAGGAAGTTGTGTTCAAGGACTACTGGGGTTCCAGAGTTGGCTGAGGCCACAAATTCATTCTCTGGATAGGCTTTGGGCAGAGCCTCAATCTCTGGGGGAATCCAGTTTTCGCAGCAGGGGAAACAGTCTCAGAAGGATCTGACCAGGAGGCACAAGCATCATTACTAGTCTCAAAATATACAGTTACAGGAGTAACAAGCTTAGGAACACAATATTCAGTCTCTGGGGCTGTTGGCTGATACACACGACACACTGACTCAACTTTCTCAGGCTGACCAACACATGACAGAGTGGTGTAATTGACTCGCTTAGGAATATGATTAACTATTTTACATGGTACTTGCTAGGAAAAAGCAGTTTTAGGCAGAGCTGGCTTGGCAGCAGAAACAGTTTCAGAAACAGGGGTTCTGTACAGACACAAATTTGCAAAAAATGTGTAAGTGTATCTTAAGTGTATCTTGTACTACAGAAAATTAAGATAATAAAGCAAAACATATTACAGAATTTATGTAGCTTGCCACTGCAGCTAAGAAATTACAGAGTTAAGTTTGTGAAAGCTATTAAAATGCATAAAGGGACCAAAAAAGTTAAGACCCATGTCCGGTGCAATCCACTCTAGAGACCCCTATTCTCCTTCTGACAGCTAGAAAGGAAAGCATCTTCACCCTAACACGCTATGTTGTACTGGGCAGCTTGTTATAAATGTAGATAAATGTTTAATTTATGCTACAGTGTTGTATCTGTTTGCCCACAGACAAACATGCTCCTGTGAAATCCTCCAAAATCCAAACTGCACATTGCCCAACATGCATAATGCTGTGTATTGGCCAAATACTGATTGGTTGACTAGTGGACCTGTCAGGAAAAGAAGTGACAGCAGTTTAGTACAAACGAGAGACGTGCAAAGAAAAAAAAGAAAAGAAATCAAAGATCAAAAATTACATTATGAAAAGTAGGCAGTGGCTGCTATGGACACATCTAATTGCTTTTAACACTTGGTTTAACCTCAGCTCCTTATATGTTTTAACTTTGCTCTTCTCTGTATTTGTCTGACAGATCAAAAACAGCACAAGGAAACCCACAAACCGGTTGTACCACATTTATTGATACTTCCACATCAGAAAACAGACTCTCTCTCTCTGTGTAGATGGGCGGTCTGAAGCTGCCCACAGACTGCCAACGGACTGTGACTTAAGACCACAGAATGAATAAACAAGTCAATTAAAATATAAAATGCATGTTGCTTTAAAAGTTGATTATTTATTTATTGCAATATTTGCAATATTTATTGCAATATTGCAATTGCAATTGCAATATTTATTGCAATATTTTTTATATTATTATATAATATTATTGCAATATATTGCAATATTTATTGCAATATTTATTGCAAGATCAGTTTTGTTAATGTATTTTTTGATGTATTCAAATAAGTACTTATTTCATATATGTATATTTTTACCTTCACTTGGTTGCCCTGAAATCATAATTCTACAGAATCATGATGTGACTACAGCCTGGCTTTTTTCATTAACTACTTAGGTCAGGGTCATAGATTATAAATGAGAGGCAAACCTAAATCATGGAAATAATACAGTTTTTTGGCTACGCCTCCTCCAACGCATGGATTAGAAACGTATTAGTTAGCAGGACAGTACTGTGAACGTTAAAACTACAAACCCCAGAGGTCTCCATATTCAAATCCTTTTCCGCTGATTGGATAACGTAGGATCCAATCGCTTGGTCGAGACGTGTCTCGCATTCATAGCATCCTTCCGTCATGGCGTCTATTTGGGCTAAATCCATTGTTAACCTGCAGGTCTTGGCTGTTTTTTTCTGCCTAATGGTATGTCTGCCACCGGGGGGAGGACAGAAGAAGAAAGAGGTAATGTTTCAACCGTAAAAATGTGTTTTTCATGTAAAATGGCCACGCTACTCACTGAAAGGGATGTGCAGGTTTAACCTACCGGTGTTTTTTAAGCTAGTCTGGGTTAGTCAGAATTCCCAGGAAGTAACTCAGAGAGAGGCTCTTGACATGCCGTTTCTTAGTTGCAATAAATTCCATTGGTGCCAATATGTGTTTTAAAGAAAAGTCTTATAAAAAGGTGTGCTTGTCACGTTTTCTGCGTCACTACGCCCTCCTGTGTTTCTGACGATGACAAAAGGACACGCATGAATAAGCAGAGCAAGCTAATGCGGGCTGTCAACAGCTGCTGCATGCAAAGTGTGTTTTGTTTGGAAAGAGTTTCTATTGGTGCTTTTTGGCACTGCTCACTCAAACACTGGTGCAGTGTGGCGAGTAATGACTTTATTTTGAAATCTGTCAGAATAGGAAGTGTTACGGTTTACTTATTAGTAGTTTAATAATGCTGGTGAGGATGCCAGAATACCCACAACTGATAGCAGCGTGCTGAGGTTTCTGTGATGCGCCGGTTGCCGGATTAGTAAAAGAGGGTGGTGTGGTTTTATTGAAGTTATAGTGGAACAGTTTAATCCAAAAGGATAGTGAGGGGAAAGTCATTGTAATGTATTTACAATATGAATAAGGTCTGTTCACCAGCTTTGTATTTGATTCATTAAAGTAAGTAATACATGTTCTGAGTTACAATATAAGCCTCCTAATTATATCAACAACAGGCATATGACACATATTTTAGCAATTTTGGGATGATGTGCAACGTTGGTATTGTTTTATTATTTGTTCTTGATTTAGGGGCGATCGTGGCTCAAGAGTTGGGAGTTTGCCTTGTTGCCGGTTCGAGCCCCGGCTTGGCCAGTCTCTGTTGTTGTGTCCTTGGGCAAGACACTTCACCTACCGCCTACTGGTGTTGGCCAGAAGGGCCGATGGCGCAATATGGCATCCTCGCTTCTGTCAGTCTGTGGCTACAGTCTACAGTCTGTGGCTACAACTGTAGCTTGCCTCCACCAGTGTGTGAGTGTGTGTGTGAATGGGTGGATGACTGGGTGTGTAAAGCGCTTTGGAGTCCTTAGGGGGGACTAGTAAAAGCGCTATACAAAGAAAGGCCATTTACCATTTAGTTCTAGTCATAGTCTTTTGACTAAATATGGACGTAGTGTTTTGTGGGAGAAACGTTTCGTCACTCATCCAAGTGACTTCTTCAGTCTCAGCTGACTGCAGGTTTCCCCAAATCTTATAAATAGTACATTTGCATAATGACTGGAACCAGCCCACTAAAGGAACAATGGGCTGGGAGGTCAGTTCCTTAATCATAATTATGCAATTATCCTTCAGTGAGCTGATATTTTGGGGGTTTTCATGAGAAACAAGGAGCATGACAGCTAGCTGAACCACCCTTTCAACACTGTTTCCTGCATGCAGATCAAATTGTGAGTGTCTAACCTTATTGCACAAGAGATTTCTTTTGATTGAAGCACTTCATCTTGCCTTTCTTCTAGGGATGTTCCTAGTGACTAATTTCTAAATCAACTAAATGTGAAAAAAGAATTAGGCTAACTGACCAGTCAAAAACTAAGAAACCCTGAGCTACCAAGTTAAATCTGAGAACTGTTTAATGAACATGTTTAATGACAAAGTCTTATGTTTCCAACCTCCTTAATGGCATATGTGTCAAGACTTAAAATTTTAACAACAGGCTTTAGTAGTTTTTGTTTGAACATGTAGTTTTTATTGCTTTTGATAACATCAAATGTAGATATCATCTGTGATGCAAATATCTAAAGAAATAAAAGTGTAGAACCTCATGCTTGTTTGGTCATAAAATCTTGAGCACCTTTTGTAAATGGCTCTTGACTGCACTGTCAACCAAAATGGTTATCATATTGGGTGGTGATGCAGGAAGTGGAGTCCGCATCTAGTCAGATTTAGAAGTAGTTTTAGGTAAACTCGTCAGCATTCAGCACTGGAGCTAAGAGTATCGGACTGTGTAGAAAAGAGCTACAAAGCACAGCATGTATCAGGCTCTTTTTTTCCATTATATGTTTTCCTATTTTATTTATTGATAGAACATCATATTTTTAAATATATGTAGCCAGACATTTTGTGCTACCAATCTACAATCTACACAAACACAGTAAAAGCCTGATGCTCCCAGCATCAACTAGGGAGTTGAAACAGGAACACTTTATTTTTAAAACCTTAACATTCTGTAAATTTAGACCAAGCCATGTTTAAAATTACATTAATTCTGCTTTTGAACTGTTTGCAGTACATTCATCTTTAAACTAGCACTCCTAAAGTTTTTACCCAACAATTAGAATCAGTGATAGTGCCACTGGCACTGAAAATGCAAAAGTGCAAGGTTTTTTGTTTTCAATTTTGACCTATTTTATAATAAAAAAAAAGATGCAAACTTTTTTGTATTGTACTTTTTAAAACATGAATACAAAGGGCATATTAGATGCTTGCCTGTGACTCTAGATGCTTGCCTGACAACACAGAATACAGAATTAAGCATTAAATAAGCAGGTTCAAATTTAATAAGCATAGCCACAAAAGTATAAAAATGATATATTAGCTCTCTGGGATATCTAGATGTTCTAGACCAGATTGGATTTTATAGTCCTTTGCCATTGTAGGAATTTTATTTGTCTACATAGTCATGATCAGTGGATTTGTATGTGGGTAACTTCAGTTCAATAATAGGTTTTTGTTGGTTTATCTGCAGAGTTGATTGTAACTTGTGTTGTGATTCTATCCTGTAATGGTTTCCATTATTAAAATCACAAGATCACTTTCTTCCCTTTCATTTCCTTTAGCTATATGTGGTGAAGTTATTTACCTAAAGTCTGATGAACCCTGCTGACTATAGTATGTTGAGCATTTATATATTTTTATAGACCACGGGACTTGGATCAAGTCAGAATGCTGTTGTGCCTTTCCTGTTGGACCACTTCATCAACACCTTTTTTCTGAGCTGACTTTGAAAATGAATAGAAAATTAATTGAGTGGACTAATTGTGGAATGAGTATAAGAAAGAATGCATGGACAAATACATGACAGGTGAATGAACATCTGAATGAATGAATTGAATGTGTCAACTAATGAATGAACAAAGAACTGACTGAGTGTAAGAAATGATGAATAAATAACTGATTAGCCACTGATGAAAAAGTACTTGAATGAGTGAGCAAATGAATGAATAATTGAAAATGGCAAGTTTGCCTTGCTGTAAACCCTTTCTGTCACTACTTCTAATGGCTTGGGAGGTGTATCTGTAATTAATGTGCCATATTGTATCTAGGAGACTTTCAATAATTATAAAGTAACAACTTCAGGCTTGTGTATCTTTATGAAAATGAAAAAATGAAAATGTGTTACTATATAAATAATCCGTTTTGTGTAGTTTGTGGGAAACTGTGGCTGGTTTAAACCAAATTTATAATGTCTTGTTAAGTGGCAATGACAATGAATAGATTTAAAAAATAGATTATTATAAAATTCTTATTTGTAACATTATTCATGCAAGGGTAGTAAGTGCATCAGTGCTTATTTGCAACAATGCTTTGCTTCACTTTCACAAAAATGCACAGGGGAGTTGCCTGTTATAGTCACAGTCTGTTAGACACTGACCGGCTCAAGGACACCTCTGCATTACCTAATGAGTGGCAGAAAAAGCATTTCTCAATTACTTACCCGGCTTAAATTTATCCAGCTATTATTAGTTTGCTTCTCTGACATTGAACCGCCTCTCTTTAAAACTTTGGAGTTAAAGTATTTTGTCTGCCAACATTTAACTTTGGACCATCCTTTATAAAGTACCAAATAGAAGAGAGGAGGTAGTCACACTTACACACACACACGCACACACACAAACAAAACACACAGCACACACACACACACAGAGTGAGAGACAGCCATACTTTTGATGAGCCACAGGAGAAATATTGAGGGGTTATAATGTGAGAAATGTATTTTCCCAGTTGCCTGCCAGAGGCCATAGCAGGAGAGGTGGAGGAGGCGGAGGAAGATCTTATTTAGCTGGAAATGGACAAAATGGTGAAGCAGCACTTTGTATTCCTCTCACCAATTTCTGCTCTCCCTCACTGCCCTTTCCTCTGGCTCTGGCCAATGTATGATTTAACTCTAAACTGTAGTGAAGGATAACATGATCTGAATGTTAAAGGTAAAGCTGTTAAATATTTAAATTTTCTTTTGTTAAAGAAGTACACATAGGTTTGCATATTTGTTTGTTTTTTGGCTTTAGTCACTTAACTGGAACTAGATCATAGCTTTAGCTAGGGCTGTGCGATATGACCAAAATCTCATATCCCGATATAAGAATTCTATCATCCGATAACGATATAAATCACAAAAATGTAACATTTTCTGTAAATTCTGTGAGTCTCGGGCAGCTCGACTTGCGGGAAGTGTTTCCAGCTGCGCGTCATGTAGCTGTATTCGAGTGTTTTAACAGATGCATGAAACGATACATTTTTAGACATAAGTTGTAACGGCCGCCGTTTTCTTTGTGAGTATTTATTACACGGCGTGCTGCGGGGGAAGGCCTGTTCTAACGTTTGAGTCTAAGGTTTATTTTTTAGCACCTGGCAGCTCTTGTTTACTTTTTCATCCGTAAATAATCTGCTCTTTCACGTGATTCAGTTTATTTTGAAAAGTCTCAACAGGATCTTGAGCTTTATTGTGAAAGGTTTATGTGGAACATAAACAAGCGGACACGCGATGCTGTTACCGTCGTTGTTGCTAACCACAAAGCATAAAAACAGGCGCTTGTCCGTCCGTAGTGTGGTTATATTAAATATAAGAGAAAGAGAGAACTTTAAGAAATTAATATAGCCGTTACATGGAGAAACCTTTGGAATGCAAGCATGCTGATCCACACAGGTATGCACACAGGTGTACACACGGGTATTCACAGACGCGGACTACAGCTTTCTTGGCTGCTGCCTCAAAGCACATTGTGCGCTGTCTATCTTGCGTGCTGCACAATATCGTTTATTATTTAGTATCTACTGATATCTACTGCTAGCTAGTTTATTGTGATGGTGCCAGGTTTTTTTATTATGTTGCTCTTTGTTGTTTGCTTTCTCTTCTGCTTTTTTTCTCCATACAGGTGACCCAGGTGTTTTTTTGGGGGTTTTTTTGGGGTTTTTTTTGTCCCCCCCCCTTCTCACCGTCTCTTCTCCCCTTTGGTTTTCTTTCTCTCCCTCTCTTTCTTTCATTCTTTCTCCCTGTCCTGTCCCGTTTGTAGCAACTGAAAATAAAAGAAATTCATAATTATAATAAAGGTCAATCAAATGGACCAATATGGCAAGGCCATGATGATCCACTTGGTAAAATAAATCCGCTTGGCATCTTTCTTGGCCTTAAGACAACAATTCTGATGGCTAAAGATCCAAATGGGACACACAAAAAAAAAAGAAGAAATTAATATAGCCACTACAGTGTACATCAGAACGATGAAAAAATATTGCCGTAAACAGTTTATTTTGCGACACCACGAGACAAACGATAGCGTAAAATGAAGCGATAGACGTTTTTATATCGTCATCCGATATATATCGTTATATCGAACAGCACTAGCTTTAGCTCATATTTATTATTTTATTTTATTTTATTTTTTGAAAGTTTTGTAATTATGACAGTCATCCACATGAAAAAAACAAACAAAAAAACCCCCTAACAAACAAACAAACATAATATGCACTGACAATAACATAATGGCACAGTGAAACCCTCAGATCTGCCCGGTCTGGGGGAGCTCCCCTCCACCTCTTTATGTCGTCAGGTTTTTGCTACTGTCCACGCAGCACTTTACAGTCCATCCCTGATGATATTCGGAAGGGTATTTCCAGTCTCTTTTATGAGCTGCCTTCTAAAAAACAGTGACCACGTCCTTAGCAGGCCTTCCTTCTTCCAGTAGTTGCGTGAAAATACTTAGTTAAGCTCTGGTTATATAACCCACCACCCATCATCCCACATTACCAAAAAAATGTTAGCTCGTATTTATTAAAATACATTTTTGAGATTTTGTCCAGTCTGCATACAAGGGATCTCTTATTGATTCTTAAATAATGTAATTGAACATTCTATGGGAGGAAGTTCAGGCAAGTTAGGATGGTTTGCAAACTGGAATCCGGTTGTTCAGTGATGACGCGACGAATCCTACTTCCGGGTCTAAAGTAGTCTGCGTTTAATATGGCTTTTGTGTTGTTAACATGTTTAATGTTATGTATTTTCTTCTATTTGATCTCGAAAAGCTCCTAAAACAGTCAGTGATCACTGTTGACCTCCCTCGGCTTTTATTACCGCTAATCATTTATTTAAGCTCAGTTTTTAAAACCTTAGGATGTAACTACAGCCCAGCCCATGCAGCAGTATATGAATGACTAACCTGGTATTATGGATGGATTATCTCAGTTGTTCTCCTGGCTGAAGTTTGGTCCTTTTACAGCATCCTGCCATGCGATTACATTTGTTCCTGACCACCGAGAACACTCACGTTAACTTTTATCGAGTGGAAAAAAAAGTTAGCTTGTTTACTTGGCCAGTGGTGTTTGTAGAGAAGTCTGACTATGCAAGCTATGGATTAGAGCAGCAATTTGCTAGCAACCAAAGCAATCAAGAGGAGGTTTATGGTGCAGTCCTTTGCCAACAGGTCAGGAAATTCACTTTTATCCTAGCAACCAGAGATTGCCAGGAGGTCATTGCCCAGTTTCTTGGCCTGTGTGTCAGAAGGCTTAGGATATTCTTGAAAAGTATATTGGAACCTCTATTTGGAAACATGTTTGCATCCTCCGTACAGAATGAAGTAAATCTCCTTTGTCACTATGAGTGGACAAATAACAAAAAGCAGAAAAATAGGTAAAATCTGTAGCTACTATAAAAACTTTGTGACCTACTGTACATTTTGCACAAACTGAACATTGTTCTAGCACATTTATTGTTGGCATGTATACTGCGTGGACAATCGGGCTGGGATTTGATTCCTCAAAGCCAATTCTTAAGGTGTGCTGGCAGAGCACATCAAATTTTTATTTATAGTTGATCTAAACAGTCACTCTGGTTTGCAGAGTTAAAAGACAGCTATCATGGGGTGTATGCAATATCCTTTAAAAACAGCACACGCTGTCCGATAATCCCTTCAGTAGAATAGTCCCGGCAAACCATTTGGCTTACTGGAAGGTTGGAAAATGTAAAAGACTGCAAAGATTGTGTGATTTTAGACTGTATTTTCATAAGTTTCTAAGTTATGTTTCCCACAATGTAAAATGTGAAATGAGATTGAAATTCCTAATCAAGACTGATGATAACAAAAAAACAAATTAAAATAAATAAACAAATAACTTAGGCAACAGTGCTGAAGCCTGCCTTGTTTTTAATTCCTACTTTTTGTGACTAAGTTAGAGGAAGAAATGGTCATTGAGAGAGAAAGAATATTTATATCCCTTCAGTAAGCCCTCGTTCATCACACCGGCTCTGCTAGATATTAGAGCTGGTTGTGTTTCTGTCTCAAGGCTGACCGCAGCACAAAGAAAGAACCGGTGTAAGCACTTCCTATACCTAGGTATGTGGAATCAGGGGAGGTAAAGAGAAAAAAGTTCAGGGCGGCAGGCAAGAAGAAATTATATATCAAGAGAATTATATATCTTCAGAGAGATAGAGATTGCAAAGTAGTGGGCTTGCTACCACACCCAGGGACCAGTCTAATAAGTGGATGGGAATAATAAGAGACTGCTACCTCTGCACACAGAGGCCCAATAAACTACTGGGTAGGCCCTTCAGGGCATAACCCAAGCCACTTCCACAGTTTAGACTGGGGCTTATAAAGCTGTGTAAGCAGTACTGACTCTTGGTTTTCTGTCTGACTTGTTCATGGGAAATGCTAGCTTACAAGTTACAAATTTTGCTGATTGATTTTTAAGAACCAGCAGATACTGAGAAAATGTGTGGTTCTTTTTGTTGTATCATGTTATATTTTGATGTTTAATGCACTGTGCTGATTTATGTTCTTGAATTTGCATCCATTACCATCTTAAAATATTAAAATATTAAAATTTACACGAAACACTTAAGAATCTAGTCAATAGGGTTTTATTTTTGAAAAGGCTGCAGTAGCTTTTGACATCATGCATTAGTCTCTGATTAACCCAGTTTAGCTGGAAACATTATTTATTTGGCACATTGCTGGATTAATTAGAGAAAAACAGACTAAAGACTGTCCAAAAAGGGCTTAAGCAATTTCTGTTAAAAATAACACTACATGTCACGGAATTGTGATTGTTAAGAAGTGCAGCTTTGTGTTTGAGTCTAATTTTAGTCTTTTAAGTGAAAAATAAATTAATAAATAAAAGAAGATTAAATTCTGCAAGACACAAACAATTTCATTACTGGGAGGAATGTATGCTGTGAAGATGATGCTTCTGTCACAGTTGCTTTATTTCTGTCAGAACTTCCTCATCTATCTTACTAAAAACTATTTTATAAGACTGGGTGACTCAGTGATTCTCCATTTTATATGGAATTATAAACCCCATAGAATTAGGAAGGACCAATTCTGCAAGAGAATGAGGGAGGGCTGGCATTACTTAATTTCATTTTGTATTTATTACGGGTCCACTGTTTCTTGCTCTGGTTTTCATTGGATAGATGAGAACTTCCTGGATGGTAAGAGATAAGGCGTGCATTGCTATAGCAATCATGTCCCCTACTTGGAGACATAAATCTTGTTATAGATAAAATCTGTGTTCCATACAACCCCATGATCTATAATGCAATCCATAATACAGGGTGGGCCATTTATATGGATACACCGTAATAACATGGGAATGGTTGGTGATATAAAAGTCCTGTTTGTGGCACATTAGTATATGTGAGGGGGCAAACTCCTCAAGATGGGTGGTGACCATGGTGGCAATTTAGAAGTCGGCCATCTTGGATACAACTTTTGTTTTTTCATTAGGAAGAGGGCCATGTGACACATCAAACCTATTGGTAATGTCACAAGAAAAACAATGGTGTGCTTGGTTTCAACTTGACTTTATTCTTTCATGAGTTATTTACAAGTTTCTGACCACTTATAAAATGTGTTCAATGTGCTGCCCATTGTGTTGGAGAAATGCCTGCACAGGCATCCAGTATCCGTAGTTTCAGGTGCTGCACATCTCGTATCTCCACACCATAGACAATTGCCTTCAAATGACCCCAAAGATAAAACTCTAAGGGGGTCAGATCGGGAGACCTTGGGGGCCATTCAACTGGCCCACGACGACCAATCCACTTTCCAGGAAACAGTTCATCTAGGAATGCTCGGACCTGGTACCCATAATGTGGTGGTGCACCATCTTGCTGGAAAAACTCAGGGAACGTGCCAGCTTCAGTGCATAAAGAGGGAAACACATCATGTAGCAATTTCAAATATCCAGTGGCCTTGAGGTTTCCATTGATGAAGAATGGACCCACTATCGTTGTACCCCATATACCACACCAAACCATCACTTTTGTTGCTCCAACAGTCTTGGAGGGATCCATCCAATGTGGGTTAGTGTCAGACCAATAGCAGTGGTTTTGTTTGTTAACTTCACCATTCACATAAAAGTTTGCCTCATCACTGAACAAAATCTTCTGCGTGAACTGAGGGTCCTGTTCCAATTTTTGTTTTGCCCATTCTGCAAATTCTGTGCGCCGATCTGGGTCATCCTCGTTGAGATGCTGCAGTAGCTGGAGTTTGTAAGGGTGCCATTTGTGAGTAGCTAATATCCACCAAAGGGATGTTCGACTAATGCCACTCTCCAGTGACATGCGGCAAGTTCTACGCTGTGGGCTCTTGCTGAATGAAGCTAGGACAGCCACTGATGTTTCTTCATTAGTGACAGTTTTCTTGCGTTCACATTTCGGCAAATCCAACACTGAACCAGTTTCAGGAAACTTAGCAAGCAGTTTGCTGACTGTAACATGGGAGATGGGTGGTCTCGTAGGGTGTCATGCATTGAAATCTGCTGCAATGACCCGGTTACTGCGTTCACCAGATATCAACACAATTTCGATCCGCTCCTCACGTGTTAACCTCTTCGACATGTCAATGGCTGTGAACAAAGAGAAACTTGTAAATAACTCATGAAAGAATAAAGTTACGTTGAAACCAAGCACACCATTGTCACCCTGTACAATTAAAATGTTTGAACTGGAAAAAATATGGAATACTAATAAATATTGGACCACTCTTTTTTTTCATTAATTAATTTTCTTTTACATTGAATATAAAATGGTCCATTCCTCCACTTTGTGGAGGAATGGACCATCCACTTTACTATTCTGTTCAGATATGCATACTCAGAATGCTCATTTTTAGTTGGTCCTCTCTGTCATTTCTTTCTTGTGAAAATAAATGCATTTTTATGTTTTACAGGTCAAGAGAAATAAATATTGTATCCAATTGCCAGTTTTTCTTCTGTTGCCAATAAAACCCAAACCCAAAAAGGCATAATGGTGCCACATTTTGCACATAGAAATGTTTCATTGTACTTCCAGTTAATTCAAGGGTTATTTTGTTTGGATCTTGCTCATTAGCCATAGTTATCTGAATTATTGATGCACTAGTGTCAGGCCTGCTTTCGGAGTGACTGATGGCCCATGCTGCTACGTCATTTTCCACCCCTGTTATTTCTCCCTTTCTATCTCTGTTTTCCCCCCCCTTGAATTTCCAGCATGTGTATCTAATTTCTGAGTGGGAAAAAGATTTTCCACCCTTCCTCCCATTATCCACCCTCTTTCTGCTCTCTTGTCATGTCTCATGTTTTTTTTTTTTTCCAGTAATCACCCTTTTCTGCCCTGCCATGTAACATTTTCATAATTATGTTGTTAGAGATGAAATGGTATGAAAATTTTATTTGATGATTATTGTGACCAAAATGATCACAGTTATCATAATCATTGCACAACTAAAATATGTGGAAAATGTTCAAGAAGTACTGATGCACACAATGATTTATAATTAATTCTTCATACTGCATATAAAATGTGCAAAAGTGCTGCTTTTGTAGGAAACCAAAAGTTTGGGTTGTCTTTTGACACATAAAAACATTTAAAACATTAACTAAAAGACATTCCTTTCCCGTTCTATAGGTTGCATTTAAGCAAATGAGATGACCTAGGCCCACTTTACAATATGGAGTCACAAGATGACGATGATACAATGAACGCAAAAACTGACAAATATTAACAGTCATTATTTGAGTCTACTTTTTCTGTTAAAGCTGTTTTTTTTTTTTTTTGTTTTTTTTTTAACCGACTTGAGTCTTACCAGCTTTTAAGGAACCCTGTATTTGTTTGGGTGACTCTGCAGCCTGTGACCATTTGCAGTCAGTGAACATAGTCTGCAGACACACAATGAGAAAAGTAACACTGAACTCTTACATTATTGACAAGCTTTTCACAAGTTAGATAGAGAAGCTACGATATTTCTGTCCTGCTATGAAAGTGTCTACATCATACACTGAACTAAAAGTTAATTTAGCCTGCATTCACTATAATGTGGAGGTTATGAAGAGATTTTGTATGTGTCTGTACACAGGGTGACCATTTTCTCTAAAGTTTCTTGGCACTCTTAAAATCCAAAGTAAGACCGAATTTTAGACTTAGTCCATTTCGACAGCTGCAAAGCCTTTAAAACACTTCTACTGCCTCCCGTGTTTTTATAGACTCAAAGCAACCTCATGATGCAGAATTTCTTTGTTTGTTAAACTGTAACAAAGACATTGCGGTGTGCCCACAAATTACACAAAAACGTGGTAGAAGGCATGTTTTTGTTTAATTAAATTACTATTTTGGTATAAACATAACCTTAGAGATTCACTTACTAAACAGAAAATCTACCTGCATTTGGTGCTTGGCTGTCACTTTTGAACCCTGATCCCTACACTTCTTCATTACTCATTATGGAAAATGCATTGTTGCCATATTGCTTTATATCTTTATATTTTATTTTTTCCTGTCAACTCTCTTCTCATTCCATCTTCCTTTAGACCCCCCCCCCCCCCCCCAAAAAAAAAAAACAAAAACAAAAAAAAACAACTTTATTCCTAAACTTCTGTCTCCCTGCTTCTGTTCCCTTTCTGCACACCCCACCACTGCATCATCCCACCACCACAGTGACAGGGCTTGCTACATAGCTGACATGAGGTGCCATATTATTCTACTGTGTATTATGTGTGTATGTTTGTCTCAGAGCGTGTTTGTGTGTCTGTCTGGCTTGGGGCTGATAAGACGTCATGGTGTTATCCTCCCAGACAGACCTGTGTGACACTGATGTGTTCACAGGCCACATACGCACTCACACAGAAACATATTCAAGTCCATATTATATGGACTAACATATATACATGTGTACATTTCATTATGTACTGGATTGTTATACTGAATGCCTTTAGATGTATACATGTATGTATTTATTAATGTTAAATTTCACAGATAACTTGTTATTCTTTCTTATTTTTCTTTCTGCTTCAATGGATGAAAGCTAGTGTTAAAATGGGGCTAAAACTGTGTGTGTTCTTTTGTGTTCCTCTGCATGAAAAAGAGATTGTCATAAGTCTGCCATATTAAAAACACTTGTCATAAGCGGGTAAGTACAGATGTGTTAGGGCAGATAGTAGCTAGGAGAGACAGATTTTTTGTTTTGTTTTGTTTTTTGACCTGGGCACAATATTTAGTGTTAGTCCATGTTAGGGAAGGCTATACCAAGAAATTGAACAGGTAATGCGTTATTAAATTATGTTAACATTGCTTTTTGAAAGAATGTATTTGTCCAGAGGATGTCAGTAATTGCTGTCGTGTTTCTGGCTACTTCTCATTTGCTCAGTCAAATAGTCTTGGAGGCCTGTCATGCAGCTGGAAGAAGCTGTGTTGATGATTATGTTTGGGGTTTGATTTTCGTGATTATAATAGCAGAAAAAAACACCTAAAAGTACTGTGAGACTAATGTTAGAATCTGCTCATCTTTCTCCAGCTAAATATATTTACTAAAAATTTCAACTCTAAGACTCCGCAGTCCTAGAGATCAATTGGCGACTCCCTTCAACCACCGCTTTCTAAAAAAATTGGTAAATGCACTATATATATTTTTTCTAGTACTTCACGAGTGCTTTCTGTCTAACAGGCACACACTTTCATACTTCAATGCACGCATCAGAGAGCAGCTTGGGATTCAGTATCTTGCCCAAGGATACTTCATGCGTATTCCCCAACCAGTTGTGACTGGTTATTGGCAGTTGCTGTAAAATTGACTGCTAAGCCCCAGTCACACAGGCCTAGAGACTGATCAGCAACCCCCTGGTAACTGCAGGTCATATTCCCCCAATTTGTTGGTAGGAGGTTGCTTGCTGTTGCTACATGAAATTTTTACAAAATGGTATCCATTGCTGCGCTGAAAGCATCACCGTCCTTGCAATCACTTTGGTCACCAGCAAACTGCTGCAGTGGTCCATAGTTTGACCATAGTTTGACTCAAAGATGTTAATGTTAAGTAGCAATGGTAGTGACATTCAAATTAATTGCATGCTGTGTGGTCAGGTGTTTGAACATGTTGGAGATATTTCCCCTCTTGTGTTCAGTGATGAGGTTATTACACAAAAAACTAAGGCATCACATATTTGCAAAAGTGCTCCGTTTTCGGAGACGTCTGTTACCCACCAGCCTGATAGCTGACTGGGAGGTCAAGGCTCACTAGAGCCGGCGAGAACAGCGCACTCCCATCCCACATCGTTTTCATGTGACGTTATTTTTGTGCCACTATTCTGAGCGCATGTAAAAAAAATTTGCAGGTGCAAGTGTCGCATTTTGAGGAAAAATTTATATTGAGCGAAGAAAGCTAAATTTGAGTGAACAGAATTGATTGCTGCGTGCAAAAAATTTATTTTAGTGTTCCAGCTGACCGGGTGGTCACTCGGGTTAAATGTAATATATAAGGCTGAACTGACAAAAAATCGGCCGACTACACCACCAGGTGTTATAGGAAAAACCATAAAGCCTTTGAACTAAAACAAACGCTGTTGTGACAGTGATGTACACTGTCTTGTTGGTATATATGTATGATTTGTATCACCTTCATGTTTCCCTCTCACCACATATCCAAACTGATATCATGACCAGCAGCTTTTACAGCTGTGGCTCCAGCAAACAGCTGATACTAGAAATTAATATTAAATAAATTCTAACAACAGCTGATCAAGCTTAAACGTGCTGCTGTTGTTTACCGCAACATCTGCTGCTTTCCTCTTTCTGGCGCAAAGTGGGCGATAAACAAACAAGAGATGATCAGCTGATCATTGATCAGTTTCATGATTGAAGTAGCAACAGGAGAGGAAGGGGATGAGCATGAGAGAAGAAGAGGCAGCTGACAGCGTAAAGACAGAATAATTCCAGCTTTGTGTCTTTTTCATTCTAGCTGAAGTACGGGACGAATCGCGTTCCTTTTCCCCTCAATATTGTAATTGGTCCAGCCCGGAGTTGATCATGACCAATTGGCTAATCCACCACCTTTCATTGTTTATACCATTACAAAAACAAACAAACAAACATAAAAATGAAAAATCATTATTGGCTCATCGCGCAAATGCCCGGTATGCCCAATGGCCTGTCCAGCTATGTGGTCAGCTGGTGGGTAACGGGTATCTCCGAAAACGTTAGAGCACTTTTGCAAATATGTGATGTCTTGATAAATCGAGCAGACATTTGAAGTTTACACAGCAACATTCTTGCATGAAATTATCTTAAAAATTTATTTTGTGACCCAGAAAGACTAATATTTCAAACTCCACCACTCTGTGTTCCTTCGCTACTGCCTTGTTTGTTTTGGACGAAATGGATTCTGGGATATTGCATTTCATCATTTCGATCTGATTGGAGACCAAAACAGCCAATCAGATTTTTTTGCATCCAAGTCTGTGATTGGCTGGTTTTGTGGCACAAATATAACTGTGTACAGAAAGAGTTGAGCGCGCACGGGCAGAAATGTTGAGAGCGCAAGCAACACATTGCGAGCAAGCGCAAATGCAAAAACTGAGCGAGAGGGGCTGCTATTGTGTGTGTGTGTGTGTGTGTGTGTGTGTGTATGGATAATAGCAAACACTAAAATAAATTTTTTGCACGCAGCAAGTCAGTCAAATTTAGCTTTTCTTCGCTCAAAATAAAATTTTCCTCAAAAGTTTTTACATGCGCTCAGAATAGTGGTACAAAAATAACGCCATATTTTCAGACCTCCCGCGGTCTTTTGCTACTCAGGTTAAATATGATATATAAGTCACTTAGATAACTTAAAAATGTTATTGTTTGGATTTTTTCAGTGTTTTATCTGTTCCTGAGTTAATCAGTTTGGCTGAGATTAAAGTTATAGTTTCACACAGCTGAATAAACGTCAAAGAGAAAACTGATTAAAAAGAAGTGTGAGATTGTAGAGAATTTACTCCTGTGTCCTGTTATATTTTAGGGAGCAAAGAACAGACGGCTGAGTTTATTAAACTCCAAATCTGCAAAAAGTGTAAGTTTATCATCTTGTCTTTATTTTTAGTTAGCACATACCTTAAACACTTCAAGCTGTAAGCTAATGATAGTTATATAAAAGCAGATGCAGCGAAATACTACAAAAGTAATTGGATTGAGCTTCACACTGAAAATGGGTAATGACCCAAAGCATGCTGCAAAGCAACCAAAGTATATCTCAAGTAAGTAAACTGGATATTCATCAGTGCCCAAGTTGGTAACCTGGTCTCAACCCAATAGAGCATGCTTTTCAGTTACTGAAGTCAGAGAGACCCACAAACAAGCAGCATGAGAAGGTGGCTGTACTAAAGAGCTGACAAAGGGAAGCAACATTTTTTTACACTTAGTATTTAAACTTTTGAGGATATGAGAATGGGGAACTGTGAAATGAGTATATAGAAATGATTATGATTTTAAAAAGTTAATTCAGTGTGGTTGTTTAACTCTTTTAATTAAAGTGCTCTTGAAACATCTTGAATGTTTAATTTTAAATCCATTGTGGATGGATTTTGGATGGATTTTAAATCTACAGGCAAAACGACATGGGTGTTGTCCAAATAATTACGGAGCCAACTGTGACACAATGAACCAAATCAGTTTAGATTAAAGCTGAATGCCAAATGTCTTTTATTGTCAGACCTCCATCTATTTCTCCCTTTCACTACTATGAGTTTACTAATTTTGGAAACTCTTGCTCTTGACCCTATTGGAGTTCTAGACAGGATGAAGTGTCATCAATTTTAGAGTTTTTACTTAAGACAGTTATCTGGGAAAACTAAAGTGAAGTCACATTGCTTCATTTAAGTCATATGAATCTAATAACACCACTGTCTTATTTGAGCAGTAAAAACCTAAAACTATTACATACATGGTACATAAAAACTAAGAATCATACATAATGTATATCATTTAAATACAATGACAACATGATCAAAACACAGGACACTGCTGGTGACAAATACGTGATCTCACACCTAAGGATGGGAATTGATATGAATTTAGCGATTCTGATTCATTTAAAGCGCCTTGAGGCAACTTTTGTTGTGATTTGGCGCTACATAAATAAAATTGAATTGAAATTGAATTGAATTGATTGCAGTGCTAATATCACTTATCTATTTGAATCCTTATCAGTTCTCATTGATTTCTCATTGGCTCAGCTTTGGGAGTCACCAGTGACATAAGTTACTTACTCCCAGAGCAAGCAATTTGTTACACTACTTGTTACATTGCTTTCTCTGTAAAATGACCTAACGCATTGTCATAATTACCATTAAACAATAGAGAACTATAGGATAAAATCCCACAGACCAACACAAATCCCTATCCTAATGAGGACCCACATATGATCTTATTCCTAATATTTGGGTATGAAGAGAAAGCTGACTGGACAAGGCAGCTTTGAAAATTGGCACAAAGAGATTTGAAAGCGATTGCCATAGTGATTATATTTTAAGTGATTATATTTTAGAAACATGAACAGGTAGAAACAGAGGCTGAAACCTGCCTGTTCTGGGTCAGGGAACTGTGCTGGGGTCAGCATTCACTCAACTGTAACATCACTTTGAGTTCTTGGCTAGCTTAGCATTAGCATGCTATCTGTGCAGATGCTTGCAAAGAGCTGACATTCTGTTAAAAGTATAATGAGGTTGTTTCTGTCCTGGATGCAGTTTGCACTTTACCATTGCACTTTTGTGCAAAAAAAATAAATAAATAAAAGAATACAAGTAATATTTATATCCACGTTGCACACTGTGTCACTATTTTCCTCCTCTGGCACACAAACTGAAATCAGCTGATTGCAGCGCAAGTGCAAGTAGAACTGATCAGCAGAACTGATAGGCAAGCAGACTAACAATTTCAAGTAATTGAACTGGGTTCCCAATTCCCATCTCTAGTCATGTCACGCTTTTATTTATTTTAAGTTTTTGATTCCTATGTTGACAAAAACAACAACAAGTTAACAGAAGCCTATGCTGAAATGCAGTAAAACTTTCACAAAGACTCTCTTGACTGGAAAAAAAGAAAAAAAAAACTGTACTATGACTGACAGATCATGTCTAACAAGGAGCTTGATTTACGATGATTGCAGTTCTTATTTTAGCTGAGCAACTCGTGGTCACGTATCATCCATACTGTTATTGAACAGCCAATTAGTCTCGCTTGATGAGCTCAGACCGTTATCTGTTTAGCACTAGTTCACCATTTCCCAACTGACACCACTTTGCAGTTGGCTATAAGACAGCTGGGCTATGAGAAATAACATTACTGCAGTTGCTCTAAGTTCTGCATTCTGAGCAATTGAACAAGGGCTTAAGCTTTTAATGCATGGGTTTTATTTCCAGGCAGTAAAATAAAAAGGTTCTGGACAGCAGCTTCTCTGCATTGGCTTTATGCTGGCTCATTCTGAAATGGCCTCTTTAGCCTGTTTGCCACCCCACTCTGGTGTATGTGCTTCATTAAACTAAGGTTAAACATAAAAAATAAAAAAAAGTTGCCATCATTAGATAAGATGTTTGCTCACAGGTTATGTTGCTCAGTCTTGTCTCTTTGCTTACTCTTAGCTTGCTTAGAAAAGCAATGCTAAATCCACTGAGTAACCCATCATATTAGAAGATTCTTTATATAATCCTGATTTATGTTAAACTATTAGTTGAAAATATTTTTTAGTATTGTTTTTTTCCACAGTATGCACAACAGTTTCCTTTGCAGTGTATTTTGTTTGAATATGGTAGTAATACATTAGAACAAAACAAATTGTTGTCTGACATTCAGTCTCTCTTGGATTCATTTGAGCAGAGATGTAGTGACTTTCAGTAGCCTGTTATTTGATTGAAATTTTAAATGATTGTTATCCAAGTGATATTATCCATGTTGAAGTTTAAAAACTGCTTGAGAAGAATGGAAGAAGAAAGTACGCAGACCAGACAAAATGTAAGGAAACTGAATTGTAGAGCATAGACAGTAGATTTGAAGAAAGTTCAAATTTCTAATTGATCTAGGTGTACTTGCGATATTCTTTGGAGGTTTTTCATAGAATTATTGTTGAAAGCTGTGAGAATGAGTGAAACTGCTTACCAAGGCGTGAATGTATATCAAATGTGAATGAGGCTTATTAGGAGTATGTCTGTACTAATACTAGGAATAGATTTTAAAGGCTAATGAAGTAGCAAAATAGGCCAGTCATACTTTTTAAAAATATGTGTGTTGTGCACTTGGCCCTGACTGAGCCTATTAAAAACTTTTTTTTTTTTTTTTTTTTCCGCCTGTCCCATTTGGTTCTTTAGCCATCAGAATTGTTGTCTGAAGACCAACAAGGATACCCAATGGATTTACTTTGCCAAATGGATCATCGTGGCATTGCCGTATTGGTCCATTTGGTCGATCTTTGTTTTTATTATTTATTATATTTTATTTCCAGATGTTACAGACGGGACAGACATGAGTGAGAGATAGGAAAGGGAGAAAGAAAGAGGAAGGAAAGGAAAAACAGAAGGGGAGAGGGACAGTGAGAAAGGGGGGGAGAAAAAAAATAAAAATCTCCTGGATCACCTGTTGAGAGAAGAATAGAAAACAAGCAAAAAAAGACAAAAAAAAAGAAACAAAGCAACATACTAAACACAACACCATCGCATTAATCTAGCTAAGTGTAAACAGCAGTAAATACTAATTAAAGCTGCAAGCAGCGTTATGAGGGCCCTCGCACCCCATCGCGTCGAGCCACGCCCAACACCTACAACCAGCACGTCCGATGTGATGTCACATTGATGGAATTCATGCATTTAACCACCAGCTAACATTTCATCTCATTCAATCATGATTATAGTCGTCCCACTAGGTGGCGCTCTAACCATTACTGACAAATGGCATAACAAACATTTCCAAGCTCGAGTCTCATCACGCCTGCGACCTTTGGGAGAATTTGGACATTTAGATTTTGAGTGACAGCAGATTACTGCTTTTTGGCGAGTGATTGAAACTCCACGTGCCGCCATGACAACCCCGTTTCCCTGAACGTAAAAAGCTTCGCAATTTAACATCACAAAGGTCTTTAGATTCCACACACTGGAGATTGGTTCAATATGATGAAATCCCTTGGAGGAGTACGTCAAAGAACGGTGCCTGGAAAGAGGGGAAAATGTCACAAAAATTACACATTAATTTTAAAATGGCTGACTTCCTGTTGGATTTGGGATATTGCTCCAAGAGACTTTTTTGTACATCTTGATATCTCCTATAAGCTTACCAGGTTTAAGACTCATACATAAAACACAGAGCTGGGGCTGATGTTTTGAAATTTCGTAGGGGGCGCTGTGGAGCCATTTTGCGCTATTCAATGAAAATGATCACATAACAACAAAGCCTTATGCACATTGGAGGTGTGTGCCAAATTTCAAGACTTTTTAAACTTTCCAAGCCCCTCAAAGGCCACTTCATTTTTCATGGTGAACAGCGTTGCCACCAGGGTGCGCCGTTCAGTATAAAGTCACAATATTCGCACTGCAGCATCATGAAGGACTGACGGTGATATTCACCGCTTTTGAGGTGTCCACAATGAACCTGTGAAAATCAGTACAACAAAGTGTAAGACATGACATTTCCTGTTCCCACTAGGTGGCGCTCTTCATATTCCTGACAATGGGCACATCAATCTGTTCAGGGCGGGTCTGACATCATGCCTGTAAAGTCTGGTACTGATCAGACTGGATTTCATTGAGTTATACTAATTTGTTTCTTCATGGCGTGACATCAAAGTTCGCCATGCTGCTGGGGTCACACCCTTTCGCGAAAACTCACAGTTTTCACTGTAACCCAAGACCAACTCCTTAAGGCTTTCCTGGAGAAATTTGAGGCTGCAGATGTCACCCATCACTATACTGTACCCCAAAGTGTAAAACATGACATTTCCTGTTCCCACTAGGTGGCGCTGTCCTTGATGTCAAATATGGCAGTTGAAATATGTTCAGGGGTGGAGCCTTATCATATGTGTTCACTTTGGTCAAGGTCAGAAAATGTATGACAAAATGAGAGGCAATAAGATTTTCATGGCGAGTCATCGAAATTCGCCATGGCGCCACGGCCTCATAGTATTGTGAAAACTCAAAAGCTCCGCAATTTAACATGGCACAAGGGTGTAGTTGACACTGACCAAATATGAAGGTTATGAAATGAAACCCCAAGGAGGAGTTCGCAAAAGTTCGAGGCATGGAAATGGCAAAATTAGAGCCAAAATGTCACCTTCTCTTCCAAATGGCGGACTTCCTGTTGGGTTTGCGTCAATGGGCCCACAGACTTTTTTGTTCGTCTTTGCATGATACACATGTGTGCCAAATGTCATACATGTAGCTCAAACCATGTGGTCGTAGGGCTGCATTTAACAAGGCATAGGTGGCGCTGTAGAGCCATTTCCCAGTGCTCATATGTAAAACCATTAAAATACAAAATTTTTCACCAGACCTGGCATGTGTGCAAAATTTCATGAGTTTTTGAGCATGTTTAGGCCCTCAAAAAGGCCCTTGTTTCGCCTGAATAATAATAATAATAATAATTAAAGCTGCAAGCAGCGTTATGAGGGCCCTCGCACCCCGGCGTGTCGAGCCACGCCCAACACCTAAAACCAGCACGTCCGATGTGATGTCACATTGATGGAATTCATGCATTTAACCACCAGCTAACAATTCAACTCATTCATTCATGATTAGTTAGTCGTTCCACTAGGTGGCGCTCTAACCATTATGTACAAATGGCATAACAAACACTTCCAAGCTCGAGTCTCATCACACCTGAGACGTTTGGGAGAGATTGGACATTGTGTTTTTGAGTGACAGCAGATTACTGCTTTTTGGCGAGTGATTCAAACTCTAAGTGCCACCATAACCACCCCGTTTCCCTGGACGTAAAAAGCTTCGCAATTTAACATCACAAAGGTCTTTAGATTCCACACACTGGAGAATGGTTCAATATGATGAAATCCCTTGGAGGAGTTCGTCAAAGTATGAAGCCTGAAAAGAGGGGAAAATGTCGCCAAAATTACACATTAATTTTAAAATGGCTGACTTCCTGTTGGATTTGGGATATTGCTCCAAGAGACTTTTTTGTACATCGTGATATTTTCCATAAGCTTACCAGGTTTCAGACTCATAGATGAAACACAGAGCTGGGGCTGATGTTTTGAAATTTTGTAGGGGGCGCTGTGGAGCAATTTCGCGCTATTCAATGAAAATGATCACATGACAACAAAGCCTACATCCATTTGGAGGTGTGTGCCAAATTTCAAGCCTCTATAAACTTTCCAAGCCCCTCAAAAGCCACTTCATCTTTCATGGTGAACCGCGTTGCCACCAGGGTGCGCCGTTCAGTTTAAAGTCACAATTTTTGCACTGAAGCATCACGAGGGACTGATGGTGATACTCACCGCTTTTGAGGTGGCCAAGATGAATCTGTGAAAATCAGTACAACAAAATTAAAGCCATGACATTTCCTGTTGCCACTAGGTGGCGCTATCTGTATTTCCGACAATGGGCACATCAATCTGTTCAGGGCGGGTCTGACATCATGCCTGTAAAGTCTGGTACTGATCAGACTGGATTTCATTGAGTTATACTAATTTGTTTCTTCATGGCGTGACATTAAAGTTCGCCACGCCGCTGGGGTCACACCCTTTTGCGAAAAGTCACAGTTTTCACTGTAACCCAAGACCAACTGCTTAAGGCTTTTCTGGAGAAATTTGAGGCTGCAGATGTCACCCATCACTATACTGTACCCCAAAGTGTAAAACATGACATTTCCTGTTCCCACTAGGTGGCGCTGTCCCTTATGTCAAATATGGCAGTTGAAATATGTTCAGGGGTGGAGCCTTATCATATGTGTGCTCTTTGGTCAAGGTCAGAAAATGTATGACAAAATGAGAGGCAATAAGATTTTCATGGCGAGTCATCGAAATTCGCCATGGCGCCACGGCCTCATAGTATTGTGAAAACTCAAAAGCTCCGCAATTTAACATGGCACAAGGGTGTAGTTGACACTGTCCAAATTTGAAGCTTATAGGACCAAATCCCAAGGAGGAGTTCGTTAAAGTTCGAGGCATGGAAACGGTAAAATCAGAGCCAAAATGTCACCTTCAATCCAAAATGGCGGACTTCCTGTTGGGTTTAGGACATTGCCATAATAGACTTTTTTGTTCGACTCTGAAAGTTATATAGGTGTACCGACTTTCAAACATGTAGGTCATACCCATACCGGGGGCTCGCGTTTTTCATTTTTCTAGGTGGCGCTACTGAGCTAATTTTCCCTGGCCATGTCTGAGAACATTAAAATACGTAAATTTTCACCAGACCTGACGCGTGTGCAAAATTTCATGAGTTTTCGAGCATGTTTAGGCCCTCAAACGGCCAATTCATTTGCCGAAATAATAATAATAATAATAATAAACAGAGCAATTACAATAGGGCCTTCGCACTGTCAGTGCTCGGGCCCTAATTAAAGCTGCAAGCAGCGTTATGAGGGCCCTCGCACCCCCGGCACGTCGAGCCACTGCCAACACCTCAAACCGGCACGTCTGATGTGATGTCACATTGATGGAATTCATGCTTTTAATCACCAGCTAACATTTCATCTTATTCAACCAGGATTATAGTCATGCCACTAGGTGGCGCTCTAACCATTATTGACAAATAGCATAACAAACATTTCCAAGCTCGAGTCTCATCACACCTGCGACCTTTGGGAGAGATTGGACATTGTGTTTTTTAGTGACAGCAGATTACTGCTTTTTGTGAGTGATTGAAACTCTACGTGCCGCCATGACCACCCCGTTTCCCTGAACGGAAAAAGCTTCGCAATTTAACATCACAAAGGTCTTTAGATTCTACACACTGAAGAATGCTTCAATATGATGAAATCCCTTGGAGGAGTTCGTCAAAGTATGAGGCCTGAAAAGGGGGGAAAATGTCATCAAAATTACACATTAATTTTAAAATGGCTGACTTCCTGTTGGATTTGGGATATTGCTCCAAGAGACTTTTTTGTACATCTTGATATCTTACACAAGCTTACCAAGTGTCAGACTCATAGATGAAACACAGAGCAGGGGCTGATGTTTTGAAATATTGTAGGGGGCGCTGTGGAGCCATTTTGCGCTATTCAAGGAAAATGGTTACATAACAACAATGCCTTCATCCATTTGGAGGTGTGTGCCAAATTTCAAGCCTCTATAAACTTTCCAAGCCCCTCAAAAGCCACTTCATCTTTCATGGTGAACCGCGTTGCCACCAGGGTGCGCCGTTCAGTTTAAAGTCACAATTTTTGCACTGAAGCATCACGAGGGACTGATGTTGATATTCACCGCTTTTGAGGTGGCCACGATCAACCTGTGAAAATCAGTACAACAAAATTAAAGCCATGACATTTCCTGTTGCCATTAGGTGGCGCTGTCCGTATTTCCGACAATGGGCACATCAATCTGTTCAGGGCGGGTCTGCCATCATGCCTGTAAAGTCTGGTACTGATCAGACTGGATTTCATTGAGTTATACTAATTTGTTTATTCATGGCGTGACATCAAAGTTCGCCATGCTGCTGGGGTCACACCCTTTTGCGAAAAGTCACAGTTTTCACTGTAACCCAAGACCAACTCCTTAAGGCTTTCCTGGAGAAATTTGAGGCTGCAGATGTCACCCATCACTATACTGTACCCCAAAGTGTAAAACATGACATTTCCTGTTCCCACTAGGTGGCGCTGTCCTTGATGTCAAATATGGCAGTTGAAATATGTTCAGGGGTGGAGCCTTATCATATGTGTGCTCTTTGGTCCAGATCGGAACATGTATGACAAAATGAGAGGCAATAAGATTTTCATGGCGAGTCATCGAAATTCGCCATGGCGCCACGGCCTCATAGTATTGTGAAAACTCAAAAGCTCCGCAATTTAACATGGCACAAGGGTGTAGTTGGCACTGACCAAATATGAAGGTTATGAAATCAAACCCTAAGGAGGAGTTCGTCAAAGTTCGAGGCATGGAAATGGTAAAATCAGAGCCAAAATGTCACCTTCAATCCAAAATGGCGGACTTCCTGTTGGGTTTAGGACATTGCCATAATAGACTTTTTTGTTCGACTCTGAACATTATATAGGTGTACCGACTTTCAAACATGTAGGTCATACCCATACCGGGGGCTCGCGTTTTTCATTTTTCTAGGTGGCGCTACTGAGCTAATTTTCCCTGGCCATGTCTGAGAACATTAAAATACGTAAATTTTCACCAGACCTGACGCGTGTGCAAAATTTCATGAGTTTTCGAGCATGTTTAGGCCCTCAAACGGCCAATTCATTTGCCGAAATAATAATAATAATAATAATAAACAGAGCAATTACAATAGGGCCTTCGCACTATCAGTGCTCGGGCCCTAATTAAAGCTGCAAGCAGCGTTATGAGGGCCCTCGCACCCCCGGCGCGTCAAGCCACGCCCAACACCTAAAACCAGCACGTCCGATGTGATGTCACATTGATGGAATTCATGCATTTAACCACCAGCTAACAATTCATCTCATTCAATCATGATTATAGTTGTCCCACTAGGTGGAGCTCTAACCATTACTGACAAATGGCATAACAAACATTTCCTAGCTCGAGTCTCATCACACCTGAGACGTTTGGGAGAGATTGGACATTGTGTTTTTGAGTGACAGCAGATTACTGCTTTTTGGCGAGTGATTCAAACTCTAGGTGCCACCATAACCACCCCGTTTCACTGAATGTAAAAAGCTTCGCAATTTAACATCACAAAGGTCTTTAGATTCCACACACTGGAGATTGGTTCAATATGATGAAATCCCTTGGAGGAGTTCGTCAAAGAACGGTGCCTGGAAAGAGGGGAAAATGTTGCCAAAATTACACATTAATATTAAAATGGCTGACTTCCTGTTGGATTTGGGATATTGCACCAAGAGACTTTTTTGTACATCTTGATATCTCCTATAAGCTTACCAGGTTTCAGAATCATACATAGAACACAGAGCAGGGGCTGTGGTTTTGAAATTTTGTAGGGGGCGCTGTGGAGCAATTTCGCGCTATTCAATGAAAATGATCACATGCCAACAAAGCCTTCATCCATTTGGAGGTGTGTGCCAAATTTCAAGCCTCTATAAACTTTCCAAGACCCTCAAAAGCCACTTCATCTTTCATGTTGAACAGCGTTGCCACCAGGGTGCGCCGTTCAGTTTAAACTCACAATTTTTGCACTGAAGCATCACGAGGGACTGATGGTGATATTCACCGCTTTTGAGGTGGCCAAGATGAACCTGTGAAAATCAGTACAACAAAATTAAAGCCATGACATTTCCTGTTGCCACTAGGTGGCGCTGTCCGTATTTCCGACAATGGGCACATCAATCTGTTCAGGGCGGGTCTGACATCATGCCTGTAAAGTCTGGTACTGATCAGACTGGATTTCATTGAGTTATACTAATTTCTTTCTTCATGGCGTGACATCAAAGTTCGCCATGCTGCTGGGGTCACACCCTTTCGCGAAAACTCACAGTTTTCACTGTAACCCAAGACCAACTCCTTAAGGCTTTCCTGGAGAAATTTGAGGCTGCAGATGTCACCCTTCACTATACTGTACCCCAAAGTGTAAAACATGACATTTCCTGTTCCCACTAGGTGGCGCTGTCCTTGATGTCAAATATGGCAGTTGAAATATGTTCAGGGGTGGAGCCTTATCATATGTGTGCTCTTTGGTCCAGATCGGAACATGTATGACAGAATGAGAGGCAATAAGATTTTCATGGCGAGTCATCGAAATTCGCCATGGCGCCACGGCCTCATAGTATTGTGAAAACTCAAAAGCTCCGCAATTTAACATGGCCCAGGTGTGTAGTTGACACTGACCAAAGATGAAGCTTATACAACCAAATCCCAAGGAGGAGTTCGCAAAAGTTCGAGGCATGGAAATGGCAAAATTAGAGCCAAAATGTCACCTTCTCTTCCAAATGGCGGACTTCCTGTTGGGTTTGCGTCAATGGGCCCACAGACTTTTTTGTTTGTCGTGGCATGATACACATGTGTGCCGAATTTCATACATGTAGCTGAAACGATGTGGTCGTAGGGCTGCATTTAACAAGGCATAGGTGGCGCTGTAGAGCCATTTCCCAGTGCTCATGAGTAAAACCATTAAAATACAAAATTTTTCACCAGACCTGGCATGTCTGCAAAATTTCATGAGTTTTTGAGCATGTTTAGGCCCTCAAAAAGCCAATTCATTTGCCGAAATAATAATAATAATAATTAAAGCTGCAAGCAGCGTTATGAGGGCCCTCGCACCCCGGCGCGTCGAGCCACGCCCAACACCTAAAACCAGCACCTCCGATCTGATGTCACATTGATGGAATTCATGCATTTAACCACCAGCTAACATTTCAACTCATTCATTCATGATTAGCTAGTCGTTCCACTAGGTGGCACTCTAACCATTACTGACAAATGGCATAACAAACATTTCCTAGCTCGAGTCTCATCACACCTGAGACGTTTGGGAGAGATTGGACATTGTGTTTTTGAGTGACAGCAGATTACTGCTTTTTGGCGAGTGATTCAAACTCTAAGTGCCGCCATAACCACCCCGTTTCCCTGGACGTAAAAAGCTTCGCAATTTAACATCACAAAGGTCTTTAGATTCCACAAACTGCAGATCGGTCCAATCTGATGAAATCCCTTGGAGGAGTTCGTCAAAGTACGGTGCCTGAAAAGATGGGAAAATGTCGCCAAAATTACACATTAACTTTAAAATGGCTGACTTCCTGTTGGATTTGGGATATTGCTCCAAGAGACTTTTTTGTACATCTTAAGATCTTCCATAAGCTTACCAAGTTTCAGACTCATAGATAAAACACAGAGCAGGGGCTGATATTTTGGAATTTCGTAGGGGGCGCTGTGGAGCCATTTTGCGCTATTCAAGGAAAATGGTTACATAACAACAAAGCCTTCATCACATTGGAGGCGTGGGCCAAGTTTAAAGCCTCTATAAACTTTCCAAGCCCCTCAAAAGCCACTTCATCTTTCATGTTGAACAGCGTTGCCACCAGGGTGCGCCGTTCAGTTTAAAGTCACATTTTTTGCACTGAAGCATCACGAGGGACTGATGGTGATATTCACCGCTTTTGAGGTGGCCACGATGAACCTGTGAAAATCAGTACAACAAAATTAAAGCCATGACATTTCCTGTTGCCACTAGGTGGCGCTGTCCGTATTTCCGACAATGGGCACATCAATCTGTTCAGGGCGGGTCTGACATCATGCCTATAAAGTCTGGTACTGATCAGACTGGATTTCATTGAGTTATACTAATTTGTTTCTTCATGGCGTGACATCAAAGTTCGCCATGCTGCTGGGGTCACACCCTTTCGCGAAAAGTCACAGTTTTCACTGTAACCCAAGACCAACTCCTTAAGGCTTTTCTGGAGAAATTTGAGGCTGCAGATGTCACCCATCACTATACTGTACCCCAAAGTGTAAAACATGACATTTCCTGTTCCCACTAGGTGGCGCTGTCCTTGATGTCAAATATGGCAGTTGAAATATGTTCAGGGCTGGAGCCTTATCATATGTGTGCTCTTTGGTCCAGATCGGAACATGTATGACAGAATGAGAGGCAATAAGATTTTCATGGCGAGTCATCGAAATTCGCCATGGCGCCACGGCCTCATGGTATTGTGAAAACTCAAAAGCTCCGCAATTTAACATGGCACAAGGGTGTAGTTGACACTGTCCAAATTTGAAGTTTATAGGACCAAATCCCAAGGAGGAGTTCGTTAAAGTTCGAGGCATGGAAATGGCAAAATTAGAGCCAAAATGTCACCTTCTCTTCCAAATGGCGGACTTCCTGTTGGGTTTGCGTCAATGGGCCCACAGACTTTTTTGTTCGTCTTGGAATGATACACATGTGTGCCAAATTTCATACATGTAGCTCAAACCATGTGGTCGTAGGGCTGCATTTAACAAGGCATAGGTGGCGCTCTAGAGCCATTTCCCAGTGCTCATAAGTAAAACCATTAAAATACAAAATTTTTCACCAGACCTGGCATGTGTGCAAAATTTCAAGAGTTTTTGAGCATGTTTAGGCCCTCAAAAAGGCCCTTGTTTGGGGTGAATAATAATAATAATAATAATAATAATAATAATAATAATAATAATAATAATAATAATAATAATAATAAGAAACGGAGCAGATACAATAGGGCCTTCGCACTCTCAGTGCTCGGGCCCTAATAAGAAACAGAGCAATTACAATAGGGCCTTCGCACTGTCAGTGCTCGGGCCCTAATAATAATAATAATAATAATAATAATAATAATAATAAGAAACGGAGCAGATACAATAGGGCCTTCGCACTCTCGGTGCTCGGGCCCTAAATATTCAATGTTGTTGTGCAGCACGCAGGACAGATGTGCTTCGAAGTAGCAGCCAAGAAAGGTGTAATTTGGGTCTACGAGCAGTGAACACCCGTGTGCATACCTGTGTGGATCAGCGCGCTTGTATTCCAAAGGTTTCTCCATGTAACGATCTGCTAGGGAGTGTGGGGGGGCCACAGCCCCGTCCTCCAGGGTGTGAAGCAGGTATGGAGGAGATCAAAACTCCAGACATCCAGAGGCCCCCAGAACACAAGAAACCATGGAAGACCAACAGAGGGGCAGCCGCGCCACTGTTCCAGTAAGAGCTGAGGAGAGTCCCAGATGAGGGTTCACTCAGCAGCCGCGGAGCAGAAGCCAGGGGGAGTCTATTAAAGCCTATTAAAAACTATTGATGTATATCTCAGACAGGTGTATCAATTTAAACTGAGACCCCCCCCCCCCCCAAAAAAAAAGAACCTTCATTTTTTTGTTGTTAGACAGGACAAGGAATGTGTTTACTTTTTTCTTTCTCACCTAATTGAAGTGTGCTGAAGTGTATCTGAACTGAATTACTTGTAACCATAGATCTTGTGCTGTTGGAACGCACTGAATGGTTAATTAAGGGATGAAACAAAATAAATGGCTTTCAGAATAATTATTTTAAAATATTCATGATTTAGTGTCCAATAGTGTCCAAAAAAAAAAAAAATGTAATAGTAAATGGTCGATGGTGCTGTAAATTTCTTGAATATGGTCTGTTATCATATTAAGAAGAGATTTTGTGGCAGAATGCATTTATAAATAAGTGTCATTTCTGATTACATCCTTCTTTTAACATTTTTTTTTAAACGTATGGCCATGAACCAGGCTTTGTTTGATTTTTGAATCAAATATGTAAATATGTTTGAGTCCAGAGTACTTTATTGGCATGGCATTTTCAAGAACTGACTGACTACATATACACCCTTCAGATTTACACATTTCTCTAACATGCTCCTGTCACTCTTTAGATCTCATCTCTTTATTTTTTTGTATAGTTTTAGTGCGTCAAATGGCAAATTCTTTATCTTTACATACTCATTTTTACACAATAGCCTTTCACACCATTTGACTAAAGTCCTTGAGTCTTCTGCTTTCTTATTTTTCCTCTGATTTTCCTGTAAGATGGATTAAGAAAGATGGGGGTTGTAGATCAAGCTGTACCACCATATTGCTTCTGTGCTTAATAAAACCACAATACCACCCACAACTGAATTGTGCTTCTAAAATCACAGAGCACACTGTAAAGATTGGCCCTTTCTTTGTTCCTCTTTTAAAAGTTTCAATTACACACTCAAATTGTGTGTGAAATACTAAATGAATGCTGCACATTAGGGCTGCCACAAACGATCATTTTGATAGTCGACTAGTCACCGATTATTTTTGCGATTAGTCGACTAATCAGATCATCATCCATTGGACGTAAAACTACAGCTTATTGCACCAGCAGCATCTGCTCTTATATAACTATCATTAGCTTACAGCTTTAAGTATTTAAGGTCTGTGCTAACTAAAAATAAAGACAAGATGATAGTTTATTAAATTTTAATGAAATTTGCAGATTGTTTCGGTGAAGCTTAATAAACTCCTTGCTATCTAAAATATAACAGGACACTGGAGTATATTCTGGAGCATCTCACACTTCTGATAATCAGTTGTCTGCTTGATGTTTATTCAGCTGTGTAAAAACTATAACTTTAATCTCAGACAAACTGATTTACTCAGGAACAAATAAAATACTAAAAAAAAAAGCCAAACAATAACATTTTAAGTTATCTAAGTGACTCATATATATTTAACCTGAGTAGCGAAAGACGGCGGTGGGTTTGAAAACGATTTGCGGGGAGTCCGGTGTTCTCACGGCGCTAGTGAGCCTAGCCCCCGGCTAGCTATCGAGCTAGTGGGTAACAGATGTCTCCGAAAACGTCGGAGCGCTTTTGAAAATATGTGGTGTCTTGATAAACTCAGCAGATATTTGAGGTTTACACAGCTACATTCTCGCCTGAAAATATGTTAAACGTTTATTTTGTGACCCAGAAAGAATAATAAGAATAACATTAAAACTAACTAGCTGCCGCCATTGTTGGAAACTGCGCTGGGCCGCGCTATGAATTCTGGGACACAGCTGCTTCTTCTTCTTCTTCGGGGTTTAACGGTAGCTGACATCCTTGTACATGCAATGCTGCCATCTTCTGTTTCAGTCCGTTATTACACTCTTAAATCCTGCCACTTATTCCTGCGTCTTTTGTGATCTTACAAAGCTTCAAACGACGCGTCGACTATTAAATCAGTCGTCGACGATTTTGATAGTCGACGTAATCGTGACTAGTCGACAAATCGTGGCAGCCCTACTGCACATATTGCACATATTGCCACAGTAACAGTGTAACACATACATTTTTGTTTGTTTGTTTTGTCTTTTGCTCACTTCAAATTGTGAGGCACATTTCAAGTAGAGAAATTACTCAACTTAACTTAACTCATTAAAAAAGCCAATCTAACATTCGCTTCGTTTCTGTTCAAATTTAAAGGAACAGCTAACACATCTTTAGGGCTCCACTTAGGTATTCTTGTTAAGAATAAAATGATTTTGAAATGGTTTTGAAATACAGTGCTGTGCAAAGGTTTTGAGCCACCCCTGAATTATTATTTTTTCCTTCCAAGGAGCCAGACTTTCTTGTAAATGTTTTACAGTAGTCTTGAGGAGTAGTTCTCCAGTAGTTGTCTTTGGACGTTGGCTCAATTGTCACTTATTTTTAGTCCAGTCCTTATTCCTGAACCTTTTCAGAGGGTTATTTATAATAAAATCAGATTTATAAAGGTCAGTTTTATAATAAACTCTGGTAATAACACATTGAAATATTACAAAGTTAAAGGTCATAAAACGAAATCTTATGAAATTGTTTGCAATGTGTTAGTTTTTTCCCCCCCTTGGTTTCTCTTTTTGAGGATATTTCAATGTGTCTTTGGTCTCGAACAAACTTTTATTTCTCGTCATTCCCCCCAAAAAATGTATTGCTGGCTAGTAATATATCACAATTTAAAAGTTTACCATGTGCAACCGTAAATAATTTGGCCTACAATGCTGCCTTGTATTCCTTCAACTATGTGTGGGAAGGAAAATAATGTGATGTCTAGTAAGATATTCAGTTCAATTTATTCTTATTTATATATTCATTCAATGCTGTCTGGAAAGCATCTGATTACCAACTTCTTAATTTTTCAGCGTGATAATGATCCCTAACACCAATGAAAACACATTCTAACACCTTAGTGAAGTCCTGGGAGCTGGGACTTCAACATTACTGAAGCTGTGTGGAATCATACTGGCGGATAATTGAACAAAAGGTGCAAAGATCCAAAGGAGAGCTTTGCAGCATTCTTCAGGAAGTCTGGAGATCTATTCCTGGAGACTATTTACAGAAATTACAAGAAATCTTTCCTAAGAGCTCAAGCTGTATTGAAGAATAAAGGTGGTCAAACTAAATAATTCAATTCAGTTTTATTCATATAGTGCCGAATCACCACAACAGTCACCTCAAGGTGCTTTAGATTGTAAAGTAAAAACCCTACAAAAAGAGGGAGAAACCCAAACAATCAAATCACCCCATTTGAGCAAGCAACTCCCTTTCAACATGAAGAAGCCTCCAGCAGAACCAGGCTCAGGGAGAGCCAGCCATTTTCCGTGACCACGTGGGGGTGAGAGAAGGACGGACCTTCAAACTTGTTAGGATTGTGCAAACTCTGTTTTGCCCTGTATGCTGTATTTCCACGTGTGTTTGCAATTGTTTTAATAAACTGCTGCACAGATTTGCAATTTTCCTAGAAAACTATAAAGAAATGAGGGGTGTCTCAAGACTTTTGCAAAGAACTACAATTTTTTGCAGTGCACTGAAATTCATTTAGATTTGGTCCCTTCCAGAAAATATAACTTTAACAATATAATAAAGTTCCTCTTAATGATTAACTCTTCAACACAAAGCAACATTTGTGTCCTTCTCGATGGTATAAAGTCAGGTAAGCTAAGCAGTATGTGTTCATTCTAATAGTCCTGTGGAGTAGTTGTATGATTGACCTACCTTTTCCTCATCATGGAATTCCACTAATTTTTAATAATTTCAGTTAATATTGACCTTGTTCAGGTTTAAAACTGATATTAACTCACATTAGACTTGAGACCCTTTCCCAGTAACATAAGGTTTTAGTTTTTTTCTGACTGCCTGACCTTCTTCATAACTTTTTCTTTCTCAGTTTCTTTTTCTTTATTACGTTCTCTTTCTCTCCCTCTGTCATCGTTACTTGTTACTTGCCCAAATTATTTATTTATTTATTTTTTCATTTTCCCCCTCATACCTTGTTTTCATCCTTTTTTTTTTTCTTTTTTTTTTTTCATTTATTTTCTGATCCTCCTTCCATCCACCTGGATTTATTGCTGGAAGTAGTATAGTGACCATATGCTCCTTGATTCTTGCACTGACTCGCTATTGTCAGACTCACCCCTTGCCCTGTGTCTCCATCCTGAGTTCTTTTTTTTTTTTTTTTTTTTTTTTTATTAGGATGTCTTTATAACAAAATCAAACCGCACCATTGCTCTATAAAACCAATTGGTGCTCTATATTTGAAAAGGTGGGGGAAATGAAAAATAAGGGTAGAGGACAGGATGAATATAAATCAAATACAGTCACGTAATGTTTTATGTATTTGACATATTTAAAAAAAAAAACCCCACACACAAAAAACCCCAAACAATTGTAGTCCTTAGGTAAATTAGTTAAAAACAGCGCGCATGACGTAGCGTAGGGCTGTTCGATATAACGATATATATCGGATGACGATATAAAAACGTCTATCGTTTCATTTTACGCTATCGTTTGTTTCGTGGTGTCGCAAAATAAACTGTTTACGGCAATATTTTTTCATCGTTCTGATGGTCACTGTAGTGGCTATATTAATTTAAAGTTCTCTCTTTCTCTTATATTTAATATAACCACACTATGGACGGACAAGCGCCTGTTTTTATGCGTTGTGGTTAGCAACGACGACGGTAACACCATCGCGTGCCCGCTTGTTTATGTTCCACAAACCTTTCACAATAAAGCTCAAGATCCTGTTGAGACTTTTCAAAATAAACTGAATCACGTGAAAGAGCAGATTATTTACGGATGAGAAGTAAAAAAGCGCCGCCAGGTGCTAAGAAATAAACCTTAGACTCAAACGTTAGAACAGGCTTCTCCCCGCAGCACGCCGTGTAATAAATACTCACAAAGAAAACGGCGGCCGTTACAACTTATGTCTAAAAATGTATCGTTTCATGCATCGGTTAAAACACTCTACTCCAGCTACATGACGCGCAGCTGGAAACACTTCCCGCAAGTCGAGCTGCACGAGATTCACAGAATTCACAAAAAATGTTACATTTTTGTGATTTATATCGTTATCGCTGGTTGCTGGAGTACTTTTCTATGCTGTGGTGTGCTGGGGGAGCAGCACAGCAAAGAAGGACTCATCCAGGCTGGAGAAACTGATCAGGAGGGCTAGCTCTGTGGTCGGCATGAAGCTGGACACTCTGGTGACAGTGGCAGAGAAAAGGACATTAAAGAAACTGATGGACATTATGGACAATGCCAGGCATCCTGTGCACACGGCCATTAACAACCAGAAGAGTCTGTTCAGTGACAGGTTGCTTCTCCCAAAGACAAGAACTAACAGACTTAAAAACTCCTTTGTCCCACACGCCATCAGACTGTTTAACTCCTCTCTGGAGGGGAGAGGGAGGGGAAACAGGAGGACAAAGGAGGGGGGAACAACTAAGCTGTAGTGCCTCTTCACCTCACTGTGCAATACCTTTTGTGCAATACTTTTGTAAATAGTCAACAGTGCAATAGACCTCAATACTTGAAATGTGCAATTCACTTGTATTTTTATTTTTTATTATTTATTCTATTTATCCCCTTCGTATATTTTATTTATATTATGTATGTATGTATGTATGTATGTATGTATGTATGTATGTATGTATGTATGTATGTATGTATGTATGTATGTATGTATGTATGTATGTATGTATGTATGTATGTATGTATGTATGTATGTATGTATGTATGTATGTATGTATGTATGTATGTATGTATGTATGTAAATAATATTCTGTAACTCTGTAACTTCTGTCGGTGCTGTGCTTTTTTTGGAAATCGAATTTCCCAGAGGAACCCACCCGAGGGATTAATAAAGTTCTATCTTATCTTATCGGTACGATAGAATTCTTATATCGGGATATGAGATTTTGGTCATATCGCACAGCCCTAACGTAGTGCGCACATGTTATTATTTAATGAAAATTAAACCAAAATGAAGAAGCAGTGTGATTAAAAACAAAGTATGCACCATCCTTCAAAACCTTGAAGAACCACTCTACACAGAAATAAAATAGAAGTAATTATTTTGCATGTGGTAATCAGTCTTTCACATCATTGTAGAGGATTTTGACAGTCTTCTTTACACTGTTGCTTTATTTATTTGAGATTTGTGCTTATTTGTTTAGTCACAGATGTCTTAAGATCCTATACAGCAATTCAATCAGGTTTTTCCCCAGCCATCAGATTTGCTATTGTGCTTGAGACCATTATCCTGTTACGTGATCCATTTTTAGCCAAGCTTAAACAGTTGTACAAATGGCCTCATATTTCACTGTGGAATACTTTGGTATACATGCAAGATGCCCAGATACTGTGTTGCAAAAAAGCCTACCCCTTCACCACTGTGTTCCCCTGTTGGTATGAGGTGTTTGTGCTGATTTGTTGTGCTTGTAAAGCTGCTCTGTCCTGATATGTGCTGTTTTAGAGAGAAGCGTTTTTTTTTCTCCTTGATCATTCCATGGTCAAACCTTGGGGTTAATTATTTTAACTATTTTGAATATTTTTCAAATTCATTTGGAAAATAATAATCTTTTTCACAACACAATGATTCTCTTCAAATTGTTTGGACACGGCCCTAGAAGTCTTTCCAGATCAATAAGCAGCAACAACTGCTTCTCAAACATCGATATTGATGTATTTCCTCTTTAGTATTGTTTGAGACAGCTAAATCCTCCAGAACATCAGTTTTTATAGGTGATGGTCACATTTGCTGATGATTAGTTAATCAAGTGCATTTGATAATCAGCACCTGGCTGCTACTTACCCTCTTAATTCTTGTTAAAATATTGTTCCACAAGTAATTCTCATAAGATTGCTTGGGTTTTTTTTTTTCTTTTTTTAAACGAAAATCAGCAAACAAAAAAAAGAGGAAAAACCCTACCAACCATAGAGATTAAATGTAGTCCTTTGGTTTATGGTGTAATGCAGACTTTCCAAGTCTCTCTTTGATCTGTGCTGGCGAGCTGTTCCTTGAGCGAAACACCCCATATGGAAAAGATATATATAAATCTTACAAGACAGATAAAAACTTTATATGAAACTTGTATGAAAAGCATACAAGAGTGAAAACACATATAAGATCCCTTGAAAAATTATATAATGAAACTTGTATGTTTTGTATACATACTAAAAAATATATGAAAGTAATGAGAAAGTGGCCACTTTCATGAGTAAATCATGTTAAGCCTTATATGATTTATATATGATTTACTCATGAAAGTGGCCACTTTCATGAGTAAATCATGTTTTTACTATTTCATATGGGACATGCAGAAAGCCTATACTTATATATGTTAGATTGCAAGAAACAAGATGTGTTTGCATGGTTAGATTACTTACACTGATACACTTCTACTCTATAAAAGGCTTACTTGTTTTTGAATCTGCCAATTTGCTTTGGTCTGGTAAGATTACTTTGGTTATTATTAAATCAGTCTGTCTCCCCCCGTGTTCATAAATTTGCGCTATTAGATAATTAGATCCTCTCAGAACTTTTCACTTCCAAACAGACTCATTTCTGATTGTGGCTTTTGCTAATTTACCGTGCTTGGTAAATATGGCCCAAAGAGTGACTCGTTTGAAAAATAAGTGATGTCAAATTGAATTCAAATAGGAAATAAACCGTTTTACATAAACCGTTTTACCCAGAGCTCTAAACGCAGGTCTTAATGAAGCCGTTTCATAATATAATCATTTACCCTTTGAGCATTCAGTCTAGTCATTCGCATGATGCATGTTGTTTTATTAGTTTCATGTTCTTCGCATTTGGCCTGTATCTCTTGTTAATGGGCATTTAAACTGTCAAAAAAAAAGTTAAAAAGTTCAGTTGAAACTTTGCAGACAATCTAAACTAACAAACACAAAAGACTTAGGCACCCTATGGGGGGAAAAAGACAGAAGATTTAAAATGTCAAACCATTTGCCTTGGAGGTTTGGAAAAAAACTGTAATCTGTAAGGAAAAAAAAAATAGGCAAACCTTCAGATATTCTATAAGCATCGCTGACAGAGACAACCATTGGCACTAATAGAAGAAAAGATATAAAGTAAAATTTAATCACCGGAGGGTGACGGATTGACAAAGGGAACAGAAAAATGCATTTATTTCAAATAATTGTTATTAGGCAGATAAGCTGACAAATCCTTACCCAAACATGTCTAGTGACAAGTCATGATATTTCTGGGAAGCACAGATTATGGGCTGACAAGTGTGGAGTCGGCAAAATGAATGCTTGTTTTATTCAGTGGAGGTGAGAGAGAGAGGAGCAATAACTGACTTGCACAGATATGCTGCCAATATGTCTGATGTTATATGTGATAGCATCTTAACACCTTATATGTTCTCTACCTTTTAAAAATCCTGAAAACATGTTCACAGAATTTCCCTGATTACGTGTGTGTGTGTGTGTGTGTGTGTGTGTGTGTGAGAGAGATCTGCTTGAAAATGGACAAATTGATGCAAAACAAATGTTTGCATTATTTTTAGTCTGGGGGAAAGTTTTCTTATTATGGCTTTGTGCTCACGTGTCCATATTAATAATTGTTCTCTGTTATGTTGTCTTGTTCCCTCTTTTAAATGTTATTTTTCAAATATGTTCTTTCCTCTTTTTTTTTTTTTTATCCCCTTAGTTAGTACCTACTGCCACATGCAGGATTCTTTTTTTATTTTCTATCCCACCACTAGGGCTGCCACAAACGATTATTTTGATAGTCGACTAGTCACCGATTATTTTTGCGATTAGTCGACTAATCAGATCATCATCCATTGGACGTACAGCTTATTGCACCAGCAGCATCTGGTCTTACATAACTATCATTAGCTTACAGCTTGAAGTGTTTGTGCTAACTAAAAATAAAGACAAGATGGTAGTTTATTAATTTTTAATGAAATTTGCAGATTGTTTCGGTGAAGTTTAATAAACTCCTTGCTTTCTAAAATATAACAGGACACCGGAGTATATTCTCCAGCGTCTCACACTTCTGACAATCAGCTGTCTGCTTGACAGTTTTAGCTGTGCAAAAACTATAACTTTAATCTCAGCCAAACCGATTTACTCAGGAACAAATAAAATACTAAAGAAAGCCAAACAATAACATTTTTAAGTTATCTAAGTGACTTATATATATGTTTAACCTGACTAGCGAAAGACGGCGGTGGGTTTGAAAACGATTTGCCGGGAGTCCGGTGTTCTCACGGCTCTAGTTAGCCTTGCCCCCGCCTAGCTAACGAGCTAGTGGGTAACAGACGTCTCCGAAAACGTCGGAGCGCTTTTGAAAATATGTGGTGTCTTGATAAACTGAGCAGATATTTGAGGTTTACACAGCTACATTCAAGCCTGAAAATATGTTAAACGTTTATTTTGTGCCCCAGAAAGAATAATAAGAGTAAAGTTAAAACTAACTAGCTGCCGCCATTGTTGACAACTGCGCTGGGCTGCGCTATGAATTCTGGGACACAGCTTCTTCTTCTTCGGGGTTTAACGGCAGCTGGCATCCTTGTACATGCAGTGCTGCCATCTTCTGTTTCAGTCCGTTATTACACTCTTAAATCCTACTACCGGTACTCATTCCTGCGTCCTTTGTGATCTTACAAAGCTTCAAACGATGCGTCGACTATTAAATTAGTCGTCGACGATTTTAATAGTCGACATAATCGTGACTAGTCGACTAATCGTGGCAGCCCTACCCACCACTGAATTAATTTATACACCCTGATTTCTTTAACCTCTTGCTAACATCCTTCCTATATTTTTCATTATATCTTATTCAATATAAATAAATAAAAAGAAAAGAACCACTGAGTATTATTTTTTTCCTTCCTTCCTCAATTCCTGTGTCCTCTTGAGCTTTTATAGTGCATCAGTATATGAGTATCCTTTATGTATCTTTACTTTAGCACAACACAGAAAGGTCATCATAAGGACACTATGATTA